>NC_090448.1:118986237-119289268 GCF_031143425.1 Pleurodeles waltl | reverse complement strand
CCATCTTCAAAGGAGTAGCCATACACCATGGGCATAAAATACAAAGACAAAGGCAGAAGGGCAAAACAGGGTCTCTAGCATCTTTAATTGGGTTCTCTCCATTATTCTCTGCCATCTATAGCTACATGAGAATTCTATCTGAATGGATTTCCTCACACAGTGGCATTGTCTAATGGGGTAAACACATATTTGCCTCAATGATTAAGTCTAGGTGTTCCTCCTTACCTTAGAACATCTCAATAGAGAAATCACATGATACCGATTATCAGGGACATGTAGAAACCTTCCTTTAAAAACTGTGCATCGGGTGCACTATGCAATACACAGGCTAATAGTCAAATGTGCAAACAAAAAGACAAGAACTAGAGGGTCCTGATATTTGTATGATTAGGACACATCTGATCCCACCAAAAATTAAAGTAGCAGGAACAGAAGGGAACCGAAAACCAAATTAAAATAGACATTGAAAATTCGTCATGTTCAAAAAGGTAAACATAAGATATCTCCTATTGAGATGGAAAACTTGTCTTACTATAATATTGAGTCAGTTAACCAGTCTATCGCTACCCTGACAGTCAGGCTGGAAAACATTGAAGCAGGCCTAAGGCAAATTCTTGAAAACCAGTCTGGTCATACCAAAGGGAATTATACATAACATGGGGGTCCCTGGTACATCACTGCAGTCTGGAAATGTGAACCTTAACAATACATCAATAATAATAAAAGGGCTGACTGGTGAAAGGAATTCGAAAAAGAGAAATGGGACTAGGACATAGCTAAAATCTCAATAACTAAGCATGATGCGACATTGGTCAGGGGAAGTAACAAAAGAAAAAATCTATAGGAAGAACAAAAAAAATTATTTGGGTGATAGTCAGGCATGTGACACAACACCGAGAGTACGGGTGATACACAAAGGCCAAAGTTACACAAATTTTAACTCTACCGTTGGCGACTACAACATATACGGTACTCCTAGCTAATGTTTCAGTTCCTTCTTCAGGAAAAAATGAAAACCTGGTTTTCTTTTAAGGAACGAAAGCCATATGCTACTTAGGAAACACAACATCATTAACTAATGTAATATAGAAATTAGGCCACCTTGAGTCACAGATCTATAATTTCATCCTTAGGTCCAATCAAGGATACATAAATGTAGGGCTGCCTGTTCCTTTATGGGAAGGGGCAGTAACGTGACTAACTGCAGGTGACACACTTTGATCCTGTATATCTCTTTTTATTTTCCTTCAATACCATTATAGCCAAATAGACATTCACTGGTGAAGTGTTGTCTTTTATGTTCACAGCATGAAATATCATTATCTGTGGAATTTAGTAACCAGAACAAGTTCAACCAACTGTTGCGTAGCGATGGGCATCGTCATGACCATCCCCTCACAACACAGGGGAGCTTGTAATAGTATCAAAAGCAGCAACAAACATGCAAAAAACAAATAAAAAATAATAAAAACGCACAAAACGTCAAGCCATCAGATATACTTGCTGTGTATCAAGCACAAAAAGCATAGACAAAACAATAGCATGTGTGAATAAGCGGTGACACACAACACCATGTCATGTACTTTATGCACTGTAAACCTGCAGCCCAAAACCCAATATTTGGGCCTGTTTAATTTGTCAGGTTTAAAATCCTTACCCTTCTTTTGACAGTAGATCACCAGGCAATGGAAATCTGCTGTCAAATATAACTTTACTGTTTCTCTTCTAACATACAGGACCAGCAAGAACAATTCATGATAGGACCAAATACATGAAAATAAATTTCCATTACTTAACTGTTACCCTCTTGTCAGTTACTTCGCAACATCAAGCCACCTTAGTTTTACCTTTCTAAAAGTCAAAATTGTTACACTGACACTCCATATTAATTTGGCACCTACAATTTCCACTGTGAAAAATAAGTCTTAATTAGCAAATCGTTCTCATTAAGGCATGTAGCCTTCAAAATTTGAGAAAAGGGCTGCATCTTATTTTCTGTCTAAGACTTAATGCAACACTTAGTTTTCTGTCAAATAAAAGCAACTAGCAGGCATCATTTTATTTTTTTAGAGCGGAGACACAAATGTATCAGTTCTGCAGAGCATTTAACATGATGTTGGGACTTTCGAAGAAACCCCTTTTTTTTATATTTTCCCTTTGGAATTAAGTTCTTTAATTGTATTGATGTTCTTCTGGAGAAACCAGAAATCCCACTTTTAGAGGCCCGTAGGGTCATTCTGCATTTTACAGAGACAAGGCCCTAATTTAAAAGGTCACAAGTGTCAACACGACAGCCTCCTCCATTGTTTATGGGAAAACTAAAGATAGCATCTCAGCAGCATGACTTGAGCCAGCCTCTGTAGCTCTCCTAGCTTCTGCCACTCTGAATCTGTCAAAGACAGTAGGCCTTTCTATTTTCCTTCTAACCTGCAATAATTCACTCTATTTAAAAAAAATATTTTTTCCTTTTTAGGCGCTAAAAAAAACTATCTCTATTTCCAGCTTATTAAACTACATTTACTGTGAATAATTCACAAACCTTAATAATACACATACCAGTTGTTAGAATAAATGCTTGTTGCAATCCCATGCAATGGTACATATTTCATCAACCTCGAATGAATGAACGTCTCAGTAGGCCCAGCTGAAGTTAGAACCTTCAACCTTGATATTAAAACAAGCCGTTGTACTGGCACATTGACTCATTGAATCATAAGAAGGCACAACCTGCAAATATATATCAAACCTAAATGTATGCATTTACTGAAGCCTGAGACACTTTAAAAAGTACTCTGAATGAAAGAAAATGCAGTTTAAACAGTGCTTTTGCCCAAAATCGACTTTGATATTTTAGGCATTAAAAAATCAATATCCTACAATTTTCTTGCATAATATGCATTACCAGAATGTCTATTACACAATCCATGAGTCAGCCATTGAAAATATTAACGTATACTTTATAGAAATGAGCTTGTTTGCTCCTGCGCCAAGGGAAAATTGCACATACAAATGTCATTTTAGTGGTGCAACATAACTTAAATTAAATTTTAATGTTAGGAGGTCATAGTATAGGTATTAAGCTTTATAAATATTAAAAAACGATTTTGAAAGGCACTTATTTTTTTAAATAATTTTTCCATAATTAATAATTTTCTTAAAAAAAAAAAAAAAAAACAATTATTCTTTTTTTTGTGATAATTCCACATATAAAAGCAAGCTGCATCCCTTGCCTATTATTTGGGATACATTAACTCACAAGCCTAAGCGCATAAGCCTAACTTGAAATGCGTCACATTTTTGCGCCACTTTCATTTAAAAGGAAGGTTATGCAAAATTCCACCCATGTTTAACTGGGAAAGTGCTGGCTGAATTGAAAATAGATAATTTCGTTTTTTTTTGGGGGGGGCCCTATTTATATCTATTGAATGTGTTTTCTAATTTATTAAGCATTTAACGGCAGTTTTGTATATGTGCACAATTGCTCATTCTATAAATTAAAGAGCAACATATAGCTATGTTAGCACATCACATGGTTCATTTCTGGATTTTTTCTAAGTTTCTACTTAATATTAATTAACCAACATTTTACTTAACAAACTGTAAACATCAAGAAGACCCACAAACACACATTGAGCTCATTTCAGATATAAACAGAAAACACTCAGTACACATAATACAGCGCGCTTTAGCCATTTTTCATAAATAGCGCCGTCGCAATTTACTTACAGAACCGTTTGCAGATCCTAGTTGTAAGTCATATTTACAAGAAAAAAAAAGAAAACTTTTCTCAATTATTTCCAAGAATAGCGGACCCATACTTTATTAAACGTGATGGGGCCCACTCCGTGCTTCACATATAGTTCATAGGTTGGAGTTCCAATCGGAGGAACCGGACATGAGTCCTCCAACCGGGAGTCCCTTTTACAACCAAGACAAAACAAATTTCCAAGTCTGCTAAGACCAGGCATCTTCGCTCACTAGTCTAGCTTCAAACTTCAAAGGATTATCGTTTACGATAGTCTCGTGAATACACGAGTCCTTCGGCTTTGGTACTTGCAAGTTCCAAATCAAAGTGATCCCAAAGGGATACCAAACCAAATGTCCAACTAAGGACCAAACCAAGTGTCCAACTAAGGACCAAACCAAGTGTCCAACTAAGGACCAAACCAAGTGTCCAACTAAGGACCAAACCAAGTGTCCAACTAAGGACTGGGAGACGCTCCACTTACACTTAACTGAAAATATCAATGACGTCACCAGAAGACTCGTCTTATCGTTTCGCTCTACCAAAAATCAAGGGTCCAAATCAGGGCGATAGCCAGGGCAGCAGTCATAGCCGTCGGGAAGCGGGGAACCTTGCAACAAAGACTTTCGGACCACGTCGACATGCAGGGGTCGATGAAGTGGCGGCCTTCCTCCAGAATTTTCACACGAAGCTCCCCACGGACCTCAGGCTTGGACCGGTACCGCTGGTATCGCCCCTCGTTGGGCGCTGTTAGAAATGGGGTCTTTGGTTGACAGTCAGGTTACCCCCTGTTCAAGCAAGGACCCTCACTCTAGTTAGGATAAAAGAGAATCACCCTCAGCTAACCCCTGCTTACCCCCTTGGTAGCTTGGCAGAGCAGTAGGCTTAACCTCAGAGTGCTGGGCGTAAAGTATTTGTACCAACACACACAGTAACTTAATGAAAACACTACAAAATGACACAACACCAGTTTAGAAAAATAGGAAATATTTATCTAGACAAAACAAGACCAAAACGACAAAAATCCAACATACACAAGTCAAGTTATGATTTTTTAAAGGTTTAAAATAAAAAGAGTCTTTAGGTAGTTGTAACACCACACTAGCGCTGCTAGCGTGAAAATGTACCTGGTTTGCGTCAAAAATAACCCCGCACGGGCGGTGTGCGTCGAAAATAACCCTGCACGGTTATATGCGTCGAAAACAACTCGCGAGGCGCGTCGAAAAAGCCAGCCACGCGACGGTCCGAAAGTCCCGCGGCGCAGGTTGCGATCTCTCAGCCTTCGTCAGCGATGCTGCGCGTCGTTTCTCCTGCTCCGGGCGTCGATTCTCCGGTCGCGTTTCCTGCGGCGTCGTTTCTCAGCTGCGGAACCGGCGTCGCGTCGTTTTCTCAGCCGCGATCGGATTCGCGTCGATCTTTTCTCCGCACGGTGCTCGGTGCGTGTATTTTTGTCCTTAGGCTGCCAGCCTCTCCTTTCAGGGTCCCAGGAACTGGAAGGGCACCACAGAGCAGAGTAGGGGTCTCTCCAGAGACTCCAGGTGCTGGCAGGAAGAAGTCTTTGCTATCCCTGAGACTTCAACAACAGGAGGCAAGCTCTACATCAAGCCCTTGGAGATTTCTTCTTCAAGATGGAAGGCACACAAAGTCCAGTCTTTGCCCTCTTACTCAGGCAGAAGCAGCACTGCAGGAAAGCTCCACAAAGCACAGTCACAGGCAGGGCAGCACTTGTTCCTCAGCGATCAGCTCTTCTCCAGGCAGAGGTTCCTCTTGATTCCAGAAGTGTTTCTAAAGTTTGTAAGTTTGGGTGCCCTTCTTATACCCATTTTAGTCTTTGAAGTCACCTTTCTTCAAAGGGGACTCACACCTTCTTGTGAAATCCTGCCTTGCCCAGGCAAGGCCTCAGACACACACCAGGGGGCTGGAGACAGCATTGTCAGAGGCAGGCACAGTCCTTTCAGATGAGAGTGACCACTCCACCCCTCCCTCCTAGCAGAGATGGCTAATCAGGAAATGCAGATCACACCCCAGCTCCCTTTGTGTCCCTGTCTGGTGTGAGGTGAAAAACAACCCAACTGTCAAACTGACCCAGACAGGGAATCCACAAACCAGTCAGAGTCACAGAATGGTTTAAGCAAGAAAATGCTCACTTTCTAAAAGTGGCATTTCCAAACGCACAATCTCAAAATCAACTTTACTAAAAGATGTATTTTTAAATTGTGAGTTCAGGGGTCCCAAACTCCACATGTCCATCTACTCTCTAGGGGAATCTACACTTTAATCATATTTAAAGGTAGTCCCCATATTATCCTATGAGAGAGAGACAGACCTTGCAACAGTGAAAACGAAATTGGCAGCATTTCACTGTCAGGACATATAAACCACATTACTATATGTCCTACCTTATCCATACACTGCACCCTGCCCTTGGGGCAACCTAGGGCCTACCTTAGGGGTGCCTTACATGTAAGGAAAGGGAAGGTTTAGGCCTGGCAAGTGGGTACACTTGCCAAGTCGAATTTACAGTGTAAAAATACACATACAGACACTGCAGGGGCAGGTCTGAGACATGATTACAGAGCTACTTATGTGGGTGGCACAACTAGTGCTGCAGGCCCACTAGTAGCATTTGATTTACAGGCCCTGGCACCTCTAGTGCACCTTACTAGGGACTTACTAGTAAATCCAATATGCCAATCATGGATAAACCACTTACATACAATTTAGACAGGAGAGCATATGCACTTTAGCACTGGTTAGCAGTGGTAAAGTGCTCAGAGTTGAAAAGCCAACAGCAACATGTCAGAAAAAAATAGGAGGCAGGAGGCGAAAAAGACTGGGGATGACCCTGCATAAGCAAAAGTCCAACACGACCCCCTACCAGCCTAAAGCCAGGGGAGAACAATCAATACCTTGATGTACTTCCCTGATTGGGGCGATAGAACATGGACCCAGGCCCACAACAGCAGGGGCATGTTCCAGTTCTACGCCTTCCTGACTCCAGTTGGATCCCTCTGTCCATACTCTCAGGGCCCACTAAGCTAACCCATGGGGAACCCTTCTCCACATCTACAGACGCCATCTGTGCAACACCTAACTTTACTTTGCTCACAGATGTATTGCAATGGGCAGATAGTACCACCAGGGCCAACACAGTGGTGTTGCCCACTCCACCCCCGGGGTGTGACTCTCGTCCTCCCCCCCCTAGGGGCAACTCTGTCCACCAGGACAGCAAGCCACAGTGGCCCCAGACAACTGTCAGGGATGAGAGCCCGACCTCAGGCCTCTCTAACCACTGTGACCGTGGAGAGTGGGGGGTTGTAGCCCCAGGTGCCTGGCACCCTTTGACCACTCTCTCTTCCACCAGTGCAGGGATGTTAACCTGCAACTGATCCTCCAACCTGGGGTCTGTACCTTCAGGTTGGACCAGGGCCAGGGGTGAGGCTTCCCTCCCCCTGCCCTCTCCTCTGGGGTCCTGGACCACCCAACTAGGAGTGGCCCCCCCAGAAGACAACATGGTAGGGGCACTGTTAGCAGTAGCCCCTTCCTCCAGGTCAAGGGGGACACCCTTAACCTGGCCTCCCAATCCAGGGTCTGTACCCACAGACTGGATCACTGCCTGGCAAACCAGGACTTCCTGGGGGGCATACCTACCCCCTACCAGGTCAGAGTTTACCCTCTGAACCTGGTCATCCAACCCAGGGTCACCACCCTGCGGTTGAACCACTGCCTGGCACACCAGGACTTCCTTGGGAGCACACTTACCCCCCATCAGGTCAGAGTTTACCCCCTGAACCTGATCATTCAACCCAGAGTCACCACCCTGCGGTTGAACCATTGCCTGGCACACCAGGACTTCCAGGGGGGCACACTTACCCCCCTCAAGGGACACACTGTCCCGAAGGGCCACACAAGAGTCTGGCTGGCGCAGGTCTCCTGACCTCTGCCCATCTGACAGAGTCTGGATTCCCCCCAACCCAGAAATGGTCTTACCAAGGTCATTCATGGGGGGCTCTGCTCTCAGAGCTGACCCCTGACCCTCCAGGTTCTCCACTGGGGTCCGCAACCCCCTCTCAACCCTCTGTCTGGACTTCTGCACCCCCTCACTAGGAGTGGTACTGCCAGACACCAGAACTGGTGGGACGCTGGCTACAGCCGCCCCCCAAGTTCTCCTGACACTGTGGGGTCTCCCTCAACAGATGGCCCTATGGTACAGGCTAGGCTCCCCTCCTGGTGTTCCCGCAGGGAACCCTCCAGGACCTGGGACCGGATCTCGGGCACCTTGGGCCTCAACCCATCCCCATTCCCTCTCCTCTGAGACTGGACATGGGGTCCCTCACCCATCCCACTACACTGGGACCTACCTGGGACACTACAATCCTTCCCTACCTCACCTGGTTGGGAACTACCTAGACCACTCCTCTCAGGAGCACCCCCAAATGCCTCTTCAGACTCTCTGGTACTCACCCAGAAGTCTGCCTCCATTGTAAGCTCCCTGGGGTCAGAGAACTCACACTCCACCTGGTGTTGGCATAGCTCTGGAAAATAAGGACTAGACATATGCTCTCCAGCAATTACATCACTCAGCCCCTCACATGAATTAACCAAAGTACCCTTCACCCAACCATCCAGTGACTCTGCTTTGAAAAAGCACCCCACATCACCCTCCTGAGACTGGTGAGACAGTACCTGACTGTCCCTGACACTCAACCCACACTCTTCTGGGATGTTTTCACACTCCATAACCAGGACTTCTACCTGGGGGGAACCCCTCTCCCTGTCACTCTCACTTAGAGTCAGTAGAGTGTCCCTCCCACCAGTAGGAATATGACTCCCCATGCCAGTTCCCCAATCCACCTCAGGGACCCTGTGCATCACTGGAGCTACCTCATACCCCTGAACCTCCTGGCGTGTGTTAACTCCCTCCTTCAAGTAGGGCACCACCTCTCTGGGCATGTGCACTTCTGCAGCATCACTGGATACACAATTGTTGCTGCCACCATTCCAGCTGGACTCAGCCCTCATGACTTCCAGCTCTTTCAATTTAAGCTCGTAAGCATAAATCATTTTTTTAATCTCTAAGTTCCTCCTCCTTTCTTCCAACTCTTCCAACCCCCAATCGAGCTTTTTCAGCTCCCATTGGTACTTCCTCTCTGCCTGTCTGTCCTGTAACTCTTCAGGAGTCAGACCCTTGGGTAACACCCTGCCATCCCTCCTGGGGACCCTCCCCCCAGGCGTAACAGGTTCCTCCTGTACACCACTGTGTATCCTCTGCACTTCCCCCCCCATATTCTCCTCCTCTGCGTGCCTTCCAGCCTTCTTGATTGTCACCCAGGCCCTCTGTGCCTGTTGCAGCTCCCCCTCCCTGGTGGAGCTCTCAGTGGGACAGTCAAGATCTTTAAGGAACTGTTTCAATTGAGCAACTGAGTACTCCTTCAGTTTCTCCATTTCAAACACAGCTCCAGCTGTTGCATCTCCAGATTGAGACATGATGGTCACAAGTGCAAAGTTCCAAAAGGCAGAAAAAAAATAATTTCCCAATGAAGTAAAAAGAATCAGTCAAGGGATCAGCAAAATCATGGAAGTAGAATAAAAAGAGTCCTTAAGAGAAAAATCAAAAGATCACCAAACAAGTAGTATGTGGTCACGTAGTGGTCTGAGATCAAAACAGTAGTGTACACTTAATTACTGTATGTCAAGTACAAATACAAGTCCAATCCCGACCGCTGGTCACCAATGTTAGAAATGGGGTCTTTGGTTGACAGTCAGGTTACCCCCTGTTCAAGCAAGGACCCTCACTCTAGTTAGGATAAAAGAGAATCACCCTCAGCTAACCCCTGCTTACCCCCTTGGTAGCTTGGCAGAGCAGTAGGCTTAACCTCAGAGTGCTGGGCGTAAAGTATTTGTACCAACACACACAGTAACTTAATGAAAACACTACAAAATGACACAACACCAGTTTAGAAAAATAGGAAATATTTATCTAGACAAAACAAGACCAAAACGACAAAAATCCAACATACACAAGTCAAGTTATGATTTTTTAAAGGTTTAAAATAAAAAGAGTCTTTAGGTAGTTGTAACACCACACTAGCGCTGCTAGCGTGAAAATGTACCTGGTTTGCGTCAAAAATAACCCCGCACGGGCGGTGTGCGTCGAAAATAACCCTGCACGGTTATATGCGTCGAAAACAACTCGGCACGGCGAGGCGCGTCGAAAAAGCCAGCCACGCGACGGTCCGAAAGTCCCGCGGCGCAGGTTGCGATCTCTCAGCCTTCGTCAGCGATGCTGCGCGTCGTTTCTCCTGCTCCGGGCGTCGATTCTCCGGTCGCGTTTCCTGCGGCGTCGTTTCTCAGCTGCGGAACCGGCGTCGCGTCGTTTTCTCAGCCGCGATCGGATTCGCGTCGATCTTTTCTCCGCACGGTGCTCGGTACGTGTATTTTTGTCCTTAGGCTGCCAGCCTCTCCTTTCAGGGTCCCAGGAACTGGAAGGGCACCACAGAGCAGAGTAGGGGTCTCTCCAGAGACTCCAGGTGCTGGCAGGAAGAAGTCTTTGCTATCCCTGAGACTTCAACAACAGGAGGCAAGCTCTACATCAAGCCCTTGGAGATTTCTTCTTCAAGATGGAAGGCACACAAAGTCCAGTCTTTGCCCTCTTACTCAGGCAGAAGCAGCACTGCAGGAAAGCTCCACAAAGCACAGTCACAGGCAGGGCAGCACTTGTTCCTCAGCGATCAGCTCTTCTCCAGGCAGAGGTTCCTCTTGATTCCAGAAGTGTTTCTAAAGTTTGTAAGTTTGGGTGCCCTTCTTATACCCATTTTAGTCTTTGAAGTCACCTTTCTTCAAAGGGGACTCACACCTTCTTGTGAAATCCTGCCTTGCCCAGGCAAGGCCTCAGACACACACCAGGGGGCTGGAGACAGCATTGTCAGAGGCAGGCACAGTCCTTTCAGATGAGAGTGACCACTCCACCCCTCCCTCCTAGCAGAGATGGCTAATCAGGAAATGCAGATCACACCCCAGCTCCCTTTGTGTCCCTGTCTGGTGTGAGGTGAAAAACAACCCAACTGTCAAACTGACCCAGACAGGGAATCCACAAACCAGTCAGAGTCACAGAATGGTTTAAGCAAGAAAATGCTCACTTTCTAAAAGTGGCATTTCCAAACGCACAATCTCAAAATCAACTTTACTAAAAGATGTATTTTTAAATTGTGAGTTCAGGGGTCCCAAACTCCACATGTCCATCTACTCTCTAGGGGAATCTACACTTTAATCATATTTAAAGGTAGTCCCCATATTATCCTATGAGAGAGAGACAGACCTTGCAACAGTGAAAACGAAATTGGCAGCATTTCACTGTCAGGACATATAAACCACATTACTATATGTCCTACCTTATCCATACACTGCACCCTGCCCTTGGGGCTACCTAGGGCCTACCTTAGGGGTGCCTTACATGTAAGGAAAGGGAAGGTTTAGGCCTGGCAAGTGGGTACACTTGCCAAGTCGAATTTACAGTGTAAAAATACACATACAGACACTGCAGGGGCAGGTCTGAGACATGATTACAGAGCTACTTATGTGGGTGGCACAACTAGTGCTGCAGGCCCACTAGTAGCATTTGATTTACAGGCCCTGGCACCTCTAGTGCACCTTACTAGGGACTTACTAGTAAATCCAATATGCCAATCATGGATAAACCACTTACATACAATTTAGACAGGAGAGCATATGCACTTTAGCACTGGTTAGCAGTGGTAAAGTGCTCAGAGTTGAAAAGCCAACAGCAACATGTCAGAAAAAAATAGGAGGCAGGAGGCGAAAAAGACTGGGGATGACCCTGCATAAGCAAAAGTCCAACAGGCGCCAACTGAGGTACTGGGTTTTTCAGAACCGGTACTGATCCGGTAACCCAGCGGTGCCAGGGTACACCCAAAGACCTCGGGTACTTTCCTGATTCAGACCACAGAAACTCAGAGTCTTCTAGGTGAAGTCAAAGATCGAATTTATTGGCTGCAACCAATTGACAAGTGTCCTAGAAGTACAACAGCACGATTTGTATGTTCTCAGGAGACTGTGTTTCAATGCAAAGTCAGGTTTCCTTATATACAGTTTTTTAAGCTTCAGGCAAACATTCTTGACATTTTGGTTGGTCATTCACATGTTTTCACTACAAAGGAAAAAACAGTGTCATGATGAAACCTTATATTTCATGTCATCCAACCCATAATAAATTACCCGGCAAGGCCTAGTATTTTACATCAGATAAGTGTGGACCCCCAATAAAAACGGGCACCTCCCCCTCGTAAAGTAAGAAGAAGAAAAGAGCAGGTGCAGGTGTGAGCAAGATTAGGCAGGGTGAGTGAGCGATAATAAGGGTTTTATGGCATGGTGTGCCTTGATGCTATCTGATTCGGCCACTGGGAGAGGGACTGACCAAACAGGTTTGGCCTGAGGCAATGGTTCCATCTTGCCCAGGCCAGAGAGAAGTCAATCAAGGTGTACGTGTCCTTGGAATCAAATCTGACTGTATTATAAGCCTATGTGAGGGCAACTTTTAAAAATGGTTGCTGTGTATAAAATGGGAGCCACGAGTGCAGGACGAAAATGGCGATTTCGAGGTGAAAACGCTGCTGGAATTGAGCGAAAATGCTCATGCTTAGTGTACTAGTCATTATCGGTCTTTTGATACTAAAATCGTACTGCTGTGGCAAAGTAAATTACATGGGTCCAGAATTTTTAGAACCACAACAGATAAATCTGGGCCCATCTTGCTTGTCTGTATGGTGTGTATGTCTAACATTGTTTAGAAGAGGGGGCGGGAGGCTTTTAAGGTCCGGTGCTCAGGAGCATCCCCCATAATAATGGGCGGCCTAGGTTTTAAGGTAAAGGCACTCCCTTCTCCTACGTGGTCACAATCAACCCTATTAGTAAACGGCCCAGATGGCAAAGTATTAGGTTCAGAGTTACTGATGTTTGGGCATCTGCCTAATTCCCCCTCTGCCAGATTAACTAATTTTGTTGATAGCTCGAAAGTCTTGCATGGTGTCCCAGCTGTAAATCAGATGTTCTTTGAGATGAACAGCCTTTTACTTTTGAAAGTTCCATTACTTTATGGCTTGGGGTCTTTACTGATGATTTTAAGTTATCATGTTTGTTCCTCAGGTTGTTGACCAATGCTATAAGGTCCTCCGAGTTCAGGGTATTCAGAGCTTTATTAGAATTTAGGGAGGAGGGTTCTATGAGCGCATGGAGGCTCCTCCCCCAATTAGCTGTGCAAGTGCCTCCTGGCGAGATGGAAGCTGGGACAGTTAGTCCACCTCAGTGTGACACAACAACCAGACCCACATAGCAGGATTCTTGATGGCTCTATAAGCACGTGGGGGTTCCTCCTCAATCGGCAGTACAAGCACCTCCTGGCTCAATGGAAGCTGGGACAATCAATCTCCCTCAGCACAACTGTGAGCCCTCCAAAGAGATTTATATGTGTAATCTTTTGTAGTAGGTCAGATTGTGTTTCTATCCAGTTTTCTCAATCACAGCAGCTTTTTATGACACTGAAGACAAGCGATTGGGGTGGTTCATTTAAGGATTACTTGTTTTTAACCCTGTTTATTTTTACAGCACATATAAACTTCTCATGCCCACTGGCACATTGGATTATGTTTAGCTTGGAATTATGCAGAACATTATTTGAAATTTTTGACTTCCCAGTGTTTCTGATTGCCTGGTTGAAGCTACTTGCTCAGAGGCAGTACATATTTTGAGATGCATTTGAGATAGGATCACAGGGGGAGACTTATTAAGAATGCACGCAATGCAGTGCAGCAAGGCTAGTTGTGCACTGTTGCATGAATGGGAGAGAGCTGAAAAGAGCCAAACAACTAAGATATGATGCTTTTCAGCTCTCTCCCTGCACCGTCATCATGGTGCAAAAGTGCCTGCGTTATGTGCAGACTAGTTTTTGTGCAGGAAGGGATACCTTCCAATACAAAAACAATCCTTAGAGAGGCATATTCCACTTTTCATGTATGCTACAGAATGCAGGACACATGGAAGGAGGAAGTAACAAAGATATAGCTCCTCATTACACCTTTGTTGGGTAGCCGCACTATCCCAGGTTGAAAAATCTTTGTAAATCTTGGTTTGCTTCAAAATACATAGATGGGAGCACCCCATGCTCCACCCATATAATGCACATAACACCTCTCATGCCCGATGGCACATGGGATTGTGCTTAGCTTGGAATTATATAGAAAAATGTTTGAAGCTTTCAATTCCACAGTTTCTCGGAATGCCTGGTTGAGAGTTACTTGCTCAGTGGCAGTCCATATTTTGAAATGCATTCTAGATAGGACTGCAGGGGCAGATTTATGAAGAATACATGCAATGCAGTGCAGCAAGGCAAGTTGCTGTACTTAGTTGTGTGAATGGGAGAGACCTGAAAAGTACAGTGGGGCTGATTTAAGAGCCCCTAGCACCATCCTAATGAAACATTAGCGTATTTTTTATGCTAATGTGGCGTTAGATGGGCAAAAACGCCACACTTTTCAGTATTAGTGTCAACATATTTGATGGTAATCCTGCTTAGCTCAGAACAAGCTTCAACAATTTTGATGCTAGTTCTCCCAACTACTGCCATGATGCACCATATCTTAGACACGGCACACACATGGTTGGGTTAGGGTCGTGCAAGGGGCACAAGAAAATTGGCGCTGCACTGTGTGCAGGGCCACGTTTCTTAAATCAGGCCCTATGTGCACTAAGATATGATGCTTTTCAGCTCTCTCCCTGCACTGGTGTCATCATGGTGCTCTCATGACTCCATCTTGTGCCCTATTTACAGTGAATTCTACTCACTGGGTTCATGTCACTCTTCCCACGTGGTGCCTCCCTTCCAGAGAACTCCAAGCCATGCTTCCTTGTAAAAGGGAAGGTTTGGGCCTGGCAAGTGAGTACACATGCCAGATCAAACTGGCGGTTAAAAACTGCACACACAGACACTGCAGTGGTACGTCTGAGCCATGGTTACAGGGCTACTCATGTGGGTGGCATAATCAGTGCTGCAGGACCAAGAAGTATTGCCAGCCATCTTGGGACGTGGCTTCAGCCGAGTCCTAGAAAAAAAGTGAAAAAAAGGGCCAGGGTAGGGACATATTCTGACCCCTTAGCTCTAGTGCAGGAGTCCCAGAGGGATCCCAAGAGTGCATAAAAGCACTTTTTTTTAAACAAGCGAGGTCTCCTGTGCTTCTTTTTATGAAGCCCCTGGGTAGGCCAGGTTCTGGGGACATGTTGAAATAAAGGGGACTGGCACACAGGGCCACCCTACTAGGGCACTTTTATATCCTAGGGACCACCAATACCTTAGGGCTTTAATGATAAACAACAAATTCTGCAAGTAAGAGCTGTCAGACAGCTCTCACTTGCAGAAAGTAGAATTTTAGTCTGTTTCCCTACACACAAATATGCATGTAGGAAAACAGATGAAAACATTGCACTACAAGCAGGGAGATGCTATTTAAAACAGTTCCCTGCTTGTGGGAGCAATGCTGGCTCCCGCAGGATGCGGGGCACCAGCTAGGACCGTGGAGGCCTTGAGGCTCACCCCACGGTCGTGTCACTCTCTCTCTCCCAAACACTAATGGGATGGAAGAGAGAAAGAGAGAGATTTTTACTGCAATCGTCACTCCATGCAATTACTTCAAAGCGTGAGATGTTTGGTGCAAATGTTATATGTTTTAATAGACAGCAGACCAGGGTCACTTCTGGGTTGAAAGTCAAAGATAAGTCTGGACACTGCACAGTAAGTAGTCACATCTGGCCTAGCGGTTAAGGTATCAGACATGCACACTGAAGGTTAAGGGTTTCAGTCTAGGTGAGTCTGTGGTCATTAGTTTCTTTTCAGCTATAAATATTTGTTACATACTGAAAGATGATCTCACTCAATTGGCAAAAACATTTTTAATTTAAATTTATATGGAAATATCTCATTCCTAGTATATAATTCCTAAAAGCTTAAAAAAAACTCTATCTCTCGCTCTCTCTCAATTTCTTTCTGTGAAATATTTCTCTAATCTCTCTCTCTCTCTCAATTTCTCACTTTATCTTTGTCGCTCTCTCTCTTCCTTGGGTTTGAGTGGTTAGGGGGGTTAACTCCAGGGTCTGGCCTCCAGCCTTGGCCTGCGGCCATCTGCCGCAATGAACGCCGAAGGCCATGAGTGGCCATAGTTGGATTAAGGTATAGTAATGAAAATTACTAACCGTTAAAAAGAGAAATTCACTGAAAAAGCAAAGGTTACATGGAGCTTAGAGTTATGAAATAGTATTTTATAAAAACAGAAATGCACTTAAAAAACAAAGAAACGTTGTTGATTCTGCCAACAAGCCTTAGTTCAAGCAAGTACGCAGTTTGTGTCAAAAAGTAGCTGCTTGGAGCCAGAAGAGACCTGGGGGTCTCAACTAAGATTAAGGAGACAGAGGGGGCTCTCAGCACTTCAGAGACCCCGCAGAAGACCAGGCAGCACCCACAGGAGTCCCAGAACATGGGGACAAAGAAGATGCAAAGTACAGTTGGCGCAGCACTACACTGGAAGGTCCTACGCCGCCGGAGAACAACTCAGGGAGCAGTGTGTCACAGGATGGAGTGCTGGGGTCCTGGGCTACGCTGTGCACAAAGGACTCTTGCAAGAAGTGCACAGAATCCCATGGATCTGCAGAAGATGTGGTGCATACGGGTACTATCACAGCACGGGGAGGCAAGCCTTTACCTCCACCAAATTTGGACAGCTGGACTTTTGGACAGTCTGGGTCACATCTGTCCACCACCTGTGTTCCAGGGAGCATGCTCTTCATCAGCAGAGGGGTCCCAGAGTACCGGTTGTCTTTGCAGAAGGGTGCCTGCAGAAACAGGGAAGTGACTCCATCACTCCACAGGAGATTCCTTTGGTTCTTCCAGTGCAGGGTGAAGACAGCCAGTACTCAGAGCATGCACACCTTGGAAACCGTTGCAAATGCTGGCTGGAGCTGAAGTTGCAGGTCACAGGAGTCATCCTGGATACTTTGTTGTAGTTACAGTGGTTTATGGAGCAGTCTGCAGTTGATCCAACGGTCAGAAGCTGAAGCAGAGGATGCAGAGGAGTCCTGGAGGAATCCTGCAAACCGAATCTGAGGAAACACCCAGAGGAGAGACCCTAAATAGCCCTGAGAGGGGGATTGGCTACCTACCCAGGTATGCACCTCTCGGGAGGGGTCTCTGACATCACCTGCTGGCACTTGCCACTCAGAGGTCTCCAGAGGGTCCCCACACCTTGGAATCCAAGATGGCTAATGACAGGGACACTCTGGAGGAGCTCTGGACACCACCCCTGGGGTGGTGATGGACAGGGGAGTGATTATTCCCCTTTCCTTTGTCCATTTTTGCACCAGAGCAGGGACTAGGGGTCCCTGAACCGGTGTAGACTGGATTATGCAAGGAGGGTACTGTTTGTGCTCTTCAAAGCATTTCCAGAGGCTCTAGGAGGCTACCCCTCCCAAGCTTGTAACACCTATTACCAAATGGAGAGGGTGTAACACCCTCCTCTCAAGGGAAATGCATTGTTCTGCCTTCCTGGGATTGAGGTGCTCAGTCCCCAGGAAGCCAGAAACCTGTCAGTGAGGTGGCTGCAGCTGAGGCTGCAGTGGAAAATTCAGAGAGCTGGTTTGGCAGTACTGGGGGTCCATGGTGGAGCCCCCAGGGTTCATTGGAATTGCTCCCCCAATACAAGATTTGGATTGGGGGGACAATATCATGATCTTAGACACCTCACATGACCATATTCGGAGTTACCATTGTGAAGCTACATATATGTTTTGACATATATGTAGTGCACACTTATAATGGTATCCCTGCACCCACAAAGTCTAGGATATTGGCCCTGGACAACATGGCGGCACCTTTGCTAGTGCAAGGGTGCCCTCACACACAGTAACTTTGCACCTAGCCTTCAGTAAATGAAGGTTAGACATATATGTGACTTATAAGTTACCTGAGTGAAGTGAAAATGGCTGTAAAATAGTGTGTGCACTTTTTCACCCAGGCTGCAGATGTAGTCCTAATGAGAGGTTTGTATGAGCTCTTTATGGGTGACAACGAAATGCTGCAGCCCATAAGGATCTCCTGGAACTCCAATGCCCTAGGTACCAAGGAACCATATATTAGGAACTTATAAGGGGGGGTCCAGTGTGCCAATCAGAATTGGCATATGGAATCACTAGAGTGTGGTGACAACCTTTGTAAGTAGAAAACAATGAGAGCCTGCCTTTAATGCCTGCTCATAGCAGGCATTAACAATGCTGATAGAAATGAGGCAAAGAAATCTATTAGATTTCTTTGCGCCACTTTTTCACCCCCCCCAGCACCTGAACGCCCCCTTGCATACATTATGCCTGGCACAGGCATAATGTGGAGCAAGAGGTTACAAAGTGGTGCAATGCAAGCATTGTGCTACTTTGTAAATATGGGGCGGCGTTTTTGGTTTTGCAATGCCACATTAGCATTAAAAAAATGATGCTAATCTGATGTTGGAATGGCGCTCGGCCCTCTTAAATCAGGGCCTTAGTGGCATTGCACATAGTGCATTGTGGTACATCAAACTGAAGTTAATACTGTTTACAATGATTGTTGGGTGTTCCACATAAGGCATAGGGCAACAAGAAGACAAATGTTATGTATATGGGAAAAAGGATAAGAAATCAAAAGTGGTTCTTGTTTTTGATTGGGTAAGAACTTTAAATCTTATCCATACCAAATGCAAACCAATTGGTTCCTTAGAACAAGCCAAATGCGGCCCCATATATATTAAACAGACAATTATTTTGCATAATCACCACATTTGGAACATGGCTATGCCCATTTCCTTTCATCTATCAATAAAATGCAGTGGCAGGTATATGTAACAGCAATTCAACATCCTTCTTAACCCATGTAAAAATGAGTGAATCTCATTTTCCTCACATAAACCAATATAATACTGTGCCAGAAGTGTTCATCTGCCCTTGAAAGGCCATAATATCCATAGATAAAATAGAAATTACCATTTCCATACAGAAATCATTCTAATACAGTGACAGGTATATGTATCAACCATTTAGCACCCATTAACCCCTATCAATAAAAACTCCATATCCCCATTTCCTACCTGGAAAAAACCTAATACAGTCCCAAATGTACTCAACAGCCATTTCACACACATGACCCCTATGTAGAACAAAGGTATGCCATTTTCCCATATTGCTAATGTACAGTGTCTGGTATATGTATCATCCATTTTCCAACCACCATTCCTCGTGTAAAAAGTAGCTATATCTATTTTACTAACAGGAACCATTAGTATACAGTGACTATTGTGTTCAACAACCCATTAAAGCCCACAAACCCAATGCAATTGCTATTTTCTTAAAGGAATCATGACAATATAGGGGCGGGTATATGTAACAACCATTTAAAACCCATCATCACTCAAGTACAAAACCACTTTCACTATTCCCTATCTAGAACAAGCATAATACAGTCCCTGGTATTTGCAAGGGTCACTTAGCACCCATCATCCCACATGTAAATAGAAATAGGTATGCCCATTCTCTCAACAGGAATCACTAAAACACAGTTGCAGGTACATGCAGAACCACTGGTATTATGAGAGTTTGCGGTCACTGCATTATTAGTCTCATAGTGTGTGTAATTTGTCTGAAATGTATTGATTTGTACAATTACTAGGCTAGTATGGCGGCAATGCTTCATTCCATGATATTGGTGCATGTAAGTGTCAGTCCTATGTTTATTTTTGCTATTCTTATGTGGTTCTAGTCGAAGATGAACTATTCCCCAGAACGGCATTACAGAAGCATACTCACAGCACTTTTCTTCATGGATATGAGTTTACTGGTAGGTACACATTTTATGTCAATACGGCATGGGGAATTTTTTTTATCTGTTGGAGAGCAATATTTCGTTAGTGACGCTTGCTAATGTGCAATATTATTTTTAAATGAGATCATCATGATTACTAATAATGAGGTTGAACCATAGGAATATTTGAAGGTGGTGAATGGCAGCTAGGTGATATGCTGTTAAGTTACTTTATGAGTGGCATTAGGAAGCATCTTGCTTAATATGTGTTACACGAATAACCATTGTTGGATATGCGTTTTGGATAATGGGAATTTGATGGTTTCATTTGCAGAAACAGTTTCCTAATTAAAGGCGAAGCAGTTTTCATTATAATATATATTTATACAGTGGATTGCGGATATTATTAAATATGTTAAATAAAGTTAAATTTAAATAAAGTTCAAATGAAATAGTTACATTTAAATAAAGTTAAAATTAAATAAAAGTTTTCATATTTGTTGGTCAACTCCTTTTTATTTAAGTACTAATCAACAAGAGATTAAGATAATTTACTTACTTGGCATTAATGATGCATAGTTCGGAGAGATGAGGAACTAAGGAGAGAGAGATACTCTGCTTTTTTCTTCTGTTTTAGGACTTCAAAATAAACAGGTATTGCCCATTGGATATGAGGATGTTTTTGTACTTTTGCAAACACTTATAATTAATGCCTATATTGGTGGCTTTGGGTTTATAGCGGACTCACATGTGTGCATGAGCAATTTTTAATTACACTCAGTTTACTTTAAATATTTTTACGAATTTATTTTGATGCATGAGATTTCAGATTTACAAAGTCTGTTCAATATAGAAGTCTATGTATACATGTGTTTACTACAATAGTGTTCATACTGATGACTTACTATGGACTTCTGGATTTATATGCATGACAGTGTACACTGATGCATGAACATTTCTCAACAGCAAACTTTCTTATGAAGTATGTTTGTTTCCACGTACATTGGGATGGGGGACTGGATGATATATACATATGAGTACATGAGTAATGTAGGATATTACAAGGTTGTCTATATAACATTTACAGCTCTGATGAAGTCAATGGGATACAAGTGCTTGAATGTAATTCAACCAGTAGGACTGCCAGCAGACCAACAGGCAGACCCTGCTTTTCCCAGGTATGGGGTCAGGGTCTCCTTCCATTGACTAGTATGCACAGAAGGGCTAACACTGCTATGCTCTCATGTTAGATGCTAGAAGTGTAGGTAGGAATTCTTAGACTTATGAGTATGCCAGGATGTTGGGACTTTTTATGTATTTTACTCTAATGATCACAATCATCATTGTGTTATGTTTCATCTTCCTAATAATCGCAGCTCATGCCTTTTTTCATGGAATGCAGTTGCTTCAATTAAATACATTGAAACCTATTTCTCTGCCTTTCTTTGTATGCATTAGACTGCGTGTGAATGAGAGAAAGGGGTAATATCTTTTCCAGCATGATTTCTCTGCGGAGTCTGAGTATCATGTTTTTAAGCTGCCAGAAATCACCTTTACTTTTCTAGGTTTGGGTGAGGTGCTGCTAGCTAGCCGAGAAGGTCAGGCCGACAGCTTCAAGTCAGTGTGGGACTGACACAGTCACCCACAGACGTTGGGTCTGCAGCCCAAAACTAAGGAGTCCTACCCTTATGGTAAGAGTCCTACGACATGGCACCACCAATGTTGGTCAGGTACTAATTTAACAGATCTCCCAAGTATCTCTATCTCTTGCATGCTAAAGGCATCCTAATTACCTTATACAGAGAGGTCTGTGGTGTTAGAGAAATGTCCTGCTTAGCTACATAGGTAGTGCCTATCTTAGGCTGTAGGTTGTTCAAGCTTGAACCTTAAAAGGATTCCCCAAATTGGTGTTTCTAGGTCTAAACTAGCCATTCTAAAATATGGCATACCCTCAATGGGTAGCAATTCCAGTAAACACAAAGTAACCACCTCCACTACATCTATTAGCTCATGGACTAACTGATGAGGGTAGGGATGTTACGTTCATGGTAGAGGCACACAAAGCTTACCGAACAGAACTTTACTATTACATGGGTCACTTTTCCAGCAGCAGATGGAATCACATACTTTTTCCATAATGACACAATATCAAATGCACCTCTAAAAGCAGAGATTATGCATATTTGGAATACTACTATCTTATCAAAAATGCCAAAATTGGTTTAAAAGTAACCTACCATACGCTGTACAAGACATTAGACCAGGTCCCCTAAGGAATGTAGGACCTACATTCTCAGAATTAGCCACAAACACTCCAGATCCTAATGTAGCAATTCTGCCAGTAGCAGATTTATGCTGCTTATATAATAATTTAGTAAATATATTTAGATGCGTAATACAATTCTTAATGTGGACTTTAAACACTGCCCCAGCAAGGGCTGCTTCAGCAACACCACATTTGGCTAGAATCGGGATAAATCCCACAACTGTGCATTCAATAATGGGTAAGGTACCCACCAAACCTGAAGAAATTCCATTTTGGTTGGCACAAAAAATAAACATGCTGGAAGCATTTTCCCCATACAGGACCTCTAGACGATTATAGAATTCTCACAATGTGTTTGTCCTTTTGTTCCCTCAGTAGATAACTGTGCCACTTGGGGTGCGGTATTTGCTACAATTTGCACTACCGCACAAAGTACACCAACACTTGCAAATCTTCTAGAGGAGTTAAAACAATTCAAGATGACTACAGGTCTGCCCCTGCCCCTGGACTTAAGGATGCAATTAATTGGCAATTTTGCTACAGTGTCCTCAATTGTATTAAATATTCTTATATGGGAAACAGTAGCATTGACAGTACACCATTGGCTCCTGGGCGTTCCAATACAGGAACAGAAACGCAAGCTGCATAAGAATATTGCAGATACTTATATTAGTATAGGACAGGATAGTGTGGGAGCAAGACCAGGGAAACCACAGTTATGAAGTAAATCCAATAAGGATATCACCAAGTGCAAGAGGTTTCTAATAAAATGGCAGGATAAACAGAAAAACAATAAAGATAAACAAAAGCAAAGAGGAGGATCTCCTTATTCAGAGACCTCAGAGAAGCGGTACAACCTTAGAAATAGGGAAACATTAAAAATTCTTGACAGATACCAATTTACTGACACTCGCCCATCTTGTTCCTTTCAGGAATCACCTAACAAACACAGTGAGAAAAGAGGGCAGTCACATCAACAAAATGAATACATGAAACACTCATCTGAAGTTTTGCGTAAAAAGTAAGTGAAAATTCCACAACAAAAACCCCAATTCAAAAATAAAAAGGTTGGAACAATTTTGGCTAATCATGCCACACATATTGAGAACATTACTGAAGAACAGGATGTCGGCAGTGACTCTGCTGGACAGCGCAGCAGAGGTCAGGGTAGTTTGCCAGATTCTTCTAGAACTTCTGGATGTGACACCAACTAACAACTTCCTTGAAATTGAAACTGTGGACAGGTACATCTACCCACCAGATAAGGTTTTCAAAATAAGAATTCAAATGGAGGCAGACATACAGTGCACCATCACATTGATCTTCTGGGGAAGATTAACACTAAGTTACGGCATACCATTGGCAGAAAAAGTTGGCCACCTGAATTTGTCTCTATGCTTCCACATGGGAAAGATGTAATTTTGCCTGTTTAAACAGACCTTGTTGCAGACACAGTAAAAGAAACTTATGCTGGAGATTGGGCATTGGTGCAAGCCCCAGCACTGTACCACAACCATGTGGGGTAGGATAGCAATTCCCCTTACCCTGTTATACCAGTAAGGTCCACTCCACAAATACTACCTTAATATGACATTAAGCATGAGGCTAAAACACCAGTGAGGGAAATCCTCTCACAACTTGAGTATCAGGGAGTAATTGAACCCTGTGTATCTCCAATGAGTAAGTCTTTGTTTCCTGTAGCTAAGCCTGAACATTTATAGAGAATAGTCTAAGATTACACACTTATTCATTCAGTCAATACACACATTTGCAATACAAAATTCACAAAGCACAACATTTATCAACATAGGCCCATATTTAAAAGAAAATGATGGAGCGCGACGCTGTGCCAAAATTGCCAGCGCCACGATCCATCATTTTCACAACGCAGGGATGCGCCGTATTTAATTGAATATGGCACACCCCTGTTTTGTCCCCTATGTTGGTGCTAAATTCAGTTGCCCAGCACCAACGCAAGCATCCTTGCACCATTGTGCAAGGATGTTTGCATTGAGGGGTTTCATTGTTCATGTGTGGGATAGTGTCCCTTCTTGCAAATTAACAATCACTAGTGGTGATTTGGCACTTCTGTGTGTGATGCAGAATCCAGTACACATAGAAGTGCCAAAGCATCATTTTGAAATTATTTTAAACAATCATTTCTGGCATTTTGCTCTTTCTATGCGTGCTGTATTCTGCAAAAAATGAGAAGGAATAAAAGTATTCCTCCATGTTGCGCCTTGCGAATGCCACCACTGGGGTGGTGTTAGATTTTGGCGCTTCCTCAGGTTGACGAAATCTCATAAATCTGAGGCAGAATCAAAATGCAATGGGCGTTGCTGTGGCACACCCACAGCACCACCCATTGCACACCCCTTCCTCGCAAAGAGCGGTGTGGGAAGGGGCTGTATTAACAAGGTGGCTTTAAGCCACAGAAAAGTGTCTTAACGACACCTAGTAAATATGGCACAGAGCATAGCGCCACCGGAGCGTCACTAAAAGGGTGCTCTTAAATATGCCCATAGTACGCAAAAAGCACAAAACAACCTTGGATATTTCCAATGTTTTATTCTGCCAATCTCTAGCACCTGAAACTAGAGGTTTAAGCACCTTTGTGGTGCTTAGCTCTCAATGAAAATTTTGTAGAATCCCTCAAGGTTAAAAGAACAGTCCAGGATTGTTCTCAGCCTGTAAAGCATCAATATTGCAAGATATTGATCCTGAGGGTTGTCCTATGTTGATGATATCTATGTGACAGACAACTATCTCAATACACATTTAGCCATGGTGGATTGCATAGTTTTGGGATTCGCAACACAGGGCTACCAATTCCATTTCAAGAAAACTAAAATTGCTTTTCTTAGTGCCCTATTCTTAGGATGCAAAATATCTTGTGAGGGAAAGAGTCTGGTACCACAGTTCCTAGAGAAATTACAACCACCAAATACCATCAAGAATCTACAGTCATTGTTGGGTTCCTTCAATTTTGTTAGAACCTACATTCCAAAATACACACAACACATAAAACCCCTATATGATTTCATTTGTCCAAATTTCTCAAGCAAACATTGGACACCCGAACACACACGCATTCTAAGAGCATTACAGATAGACATGCGGGAAGCAAAACACTTGCACACATGTGACAGTAAAACAAATTTGGTAATCCGGGTCATTCCTGGAACCATTGGGTTCACTTTTGTCACATTCAATGAACACTTGTGCTCCAACGCTGAACAGCATTTTGCACCCACAATAAAATGATGATCGCTGTCCAAATGGCTGTCATAAAGGAGAGACCACTATCCCAAGGGAGACACATTATTGTCTTTACCCCAATACCAGCCCTTGAGGCTGTTACCAATGCGAGAGTTCCAAATGCAAAATGTTTACTTCCTCGTTGGATTTAATGGACTACATCTGTGACTGCCACTGATTATGTTTTTAATTCAAAACTCCAGATCCAAGAATTCTATCAATATGAACTTGAATACCCTATCTCCACCAACATTTTAAACATTATCAAATCATAATTTACACCAATGGTTCAGCTCAACCAGTTCTAGGTAGTAAACACCAGTACTTTGCCACTTGCACAGCTGTTTGTGGGGTACTGAGGAATGGTCAAGTCCAACCTCAAGAGGCCTACATGCAGATCCTGAGCGACTGCACAGTACAACTTGCAGAGCTTAAAGCTCTAATTCTGGTACTGGAACACACAGCAGTTTAAAGCCTATGATGCCCTATGAGTAAAATTTCAACCTTGATTGTGTGTCATTCGTACTATTATTCCAGTCCTTCAATAAATACTTTCACTACTGACACCTAAATGGGTTAAGAGACTCCAAAGGAAACACCATAAAACACAAATTCTTGCAGGGGAAGATAGCAGATCTCAAGGAGAAGCTGTCACAGGCTCATGTAGAACACACATTGGGTCACCAGTGTGTTGGAATACAAGTTGTAGGAAACAATTTGGCGGACAAAGCCACCAAATCTGCAGTAGGTATGACTTCTGTTGCTTCAATTACTCGCTTCCATATGAGTATGGATGATGAGACATTGCCTGCTGTGAAAACTTTGGCTGACGGCAAACCCTTACCAAAAACATATCCTGCTAAATATTCCTACTACTTGAGTGCCCAAAACTTTGCATTTGCAGCAATACCAGGAGTGGGTGATTGTGTGATCCCCAAACAAGACCAAAGATTAAATCTTATCAAAGCAGCACATGAAGCAGTTGCTCCTGCCCATACTGATGTGCTGGCTATCATCTCCGTATTGCAAAAATGTCATTGGTGGCCTGGGCTATACAAACAGACCAAGCAGCATGTCCTTAGTTGTAACATTTGGCAAGAAATTAAGAAGTTCACCATCAAATGCCTACCGCAGAAACCTCTCTTGGTTTAACATATCAATTTCCATTTTTTTAACAGGAATCCTTTAGAATATTGGGAACATACATTAATTTACTCTGTAATCCCTGTCATGCCCGTGTAAAAAATCTCTGTGCCCATTTCCTCAACAAAAATCACCAAACCACATTTACAGGTGTACAAAACAGCTATTTAACACTAAACATCTCCTATGTAGAAAACCACTATGCACACTATCCCAAGAGGAATTACTAATATTACATGCCTGTAATATATATGAGCCAACTATCCCCCATAGTCCTCCAAGTAAACAGTATCTATTCCCACTTTCCTAGCATGGCTCATTAGTTAGTGGGGGGGAAACATTTTCAGCAGCTAGTTAAAACCTATAATCCCCTATGAGTAAAATAGGTTTTACCATTTTCTTACAGGAATCATGAAAATACAGTGGAAGGTATTTGTAAAAATGATTTCATGTTATCACCCTCGATGTAGAAAATCCCTATACCCATTTCCTACCTGGAAAATATGAATACAGACACAGTGGTTTTATCATCACCATCGATGTAGAATTTGGGAGCAATTTTGTGGATTTCTGTAGTAGCCATTGCAGAAATGCAAGGAACATTTCTGGCAAAATTTGAGGTTTGCATGGCATTGTGGGTGACAAAATCTAATGGGATCCACAAAAGGCACACCACTCTGGAAACCCCTGGCTGTCCACGTTTCAAAATTGTTTATGGTTCCTTGGTTTGCATGGGTGGTGCACAGCCCAAATACACAGCTACCCCTATTGCTCATCTGTCACTGTAGTACTTTAGTGCCTTTGTATCACGGTCTTTTAGCTCAGCCACTCAAATGGGGGGCTGTTCTCATGGGGTGTAGGAGGCTAGCCTGGTTTGTAGTGCATACCTTGGGTACTTACACCTTATACAAGGTCCAGTTATCCCTTATTAGTGAAGTAGTAGTGTTCTAGCAGCTTGGGCTGATAGAGGTAGCTATAGCAGAGCAGCTTAGGCTGAACTAGGAGACATACAAAGCTCATGCAATACCACTCACAGTTACACAGTACTTATACACAAGTAAAGACAGTAACAGTGTTACCAAAAATAAAGGTATTTATTTGGGTGACACAGTACCAAAAATATCTTAGAGACAATACTCCTTCTGGAGGTAAGTATTATACCCAATATATACACTAGACACCAAAATTAGACAAGTAAATAGTCATAGAGCAATGCAAACAGTCGGAAATCCTATAGAATGAAATGGGAGAAAATAGGTCTAGGGGCAACATAAACCATATACTAAAAAAATGGAATGTGAATTATGAATTGCCCCCTAGACAAGTGTAGTGTGTGCAGAAACGCTGGGAGAGTAAGAATACAGTAAAGGTAAGTAAATTACCCCACCCCAGAGCCCAGAAAAGCAGGAGTAAAGTACTGCAAGTTTCCTTAGGACACACTACACCTTGTTTTGGGGATTTTGCAGCAGCCAAACAAGTCTGCAAAGAACAACTGCTAGATTCTTTGACCTGAAGACCTGCAAAGGAAGGGGACCAAGTCCAGAAGTCTAAAGAAGTTCCAGGAAGGACAGGAGCCCCTGCCAACCCAGAAGAGGGTGCAAAAGAATAGTCCCTGGTTAGTAGAAGACTGCAGAAATGCACCCTAGGAAGATTCCAGCGGGTTCCTGCATGGTGCAAAAGATGTCCCACAGTGTAAAGATTGTTGCAGATGAGATTTCATGTTCGAAGGCATCAACAAGCCTTGGCTATGACAAAAGTCAATTTTTCACAAAATGGCACTGGATGGACCCAGGAGGAACCTGGGGGCCTCAACTCTGTGTGAGGTGGAAGAGGGGGCTCTCAGCACTTTAGAGAGCCCTAAGGATGCCAGCCAGCATACCCAGAAGTTACAGGATCTGGGTTCCTAGGAAGTGCCAAAATGCAGTTGATGAAGCACTACAAAAGAAGGTCCCACACCGCCAGAGAACAACTCAGTGAGTTGAGCGTTGCAGGGTAGAGTGCTGGGGACGTGGCACAGGCTGTGCACAAAGGAATTCTGCAAAGAGTGCACAGAGGCCTCAGGAGGTGAAGAAGACACAATACACAGGAGTACCCTTGTTCTCGGGGAAGGCAAGGTCTTACTTACTCCAAATTGCATCATCAGGACCTCAGGACAGTCTATGTCAAAGTCCACCTCTGTGTCCTTAGGAGCATGCTCGTCGCTGTGAGAGGAGTCCCAGGGTACCGGTCATCCCCTTGGAAGGTGCCTGCTTGGAGCAGGGGAGTGACTCTGTCACTCCACTGGAGATTTCTTCGGTCCTTCTGGTGCAGGATGAAGACAGGGAGTCCCCAGAGTATTCACACCGCGTAAACCGTTGCTGACTTGGAGCTGAGGTTGCTGAAAAAAATTGTCTCTTGAAGACACTTTGTTGCAGTTACAGCGTTTCTTGGAGCAGGCTGTGGTTGATCTGAGGTAAAAAGAGCCTGAAGTTGTTGCAGATGATTCCTGAAGGAAACTTGCAAGCAGAATCTGAAGAAAACTAACAGGAGAGACTCTAAATAGCCCTGAGAGGGGGATTGGCTACCTTATCAGGTATGGACTTATCAGTAGGGGTCTCTGACGTCACCTGCTGCCACTGGCCACTCAGAGCCCTCCAGAGTGCCCCCACACCTTGCAAAGCAAGATGGCTGAAGTCTGGGATACACTGGAGGAGCACTGGGCACCACACCTAGGGTGGTGATGGACAGGGGAGTGGTCACTCCCCTTTCCTTTGTCCAGTTTCACACCAGAGCAGGGGAGAAGGGGCCCTGAAATGGTGTAGACTGGTTTATGAAAGGAGGGCACCATCTGTGCCCTTCAAAGCATTTCCAGAGGCTGTGGGAGGCTACCGCTCCCCAGCCTGTAGCACCTATTTCCAAAGGGAGAGGGTGTAACACCCTGCTCTCAGAGGAAATGCTTTGTTTTGCCATCTTGGGACTGTGCTGCCCAGACCCCAGGAGGGCAGAACCCTGTCTGTGAGGTGGTAGCAGCTGTAGCTGCAGTGCAAGCCTCAGAGAGCTGGTTTGGCAGTATTGGGGATCCATAGTGGAGCCCCCAGGATGCATGGAATTGTCTCCCCAACACCATATTTGGAATAAGGGGACAGTTCCATGATCTTAGACAGGTTACATGGCCATATTCGGAGTTACCATTGTGAAGCTACATATAAGTATTGACCTATATGTAGTGCACGCGTGTAATGGTGTCCCCGCACTCAAAAAGTCTAGGGAAATGGCCCTGAACTATGTGGGGGCACCTTTGCTAGTGCAAGGGTGGCCTCACACTTAATAACTTTGCACCTAACCTTCAGCAAGTGAAGGTTACACCAATAGGTGACTTATAAGTTACTTAAGTGCAGTGAAAATGGCTATGAAATAACGTGTGCACTATTTCACGCAGGCTGCAATGTCAGTCCTGTGTAAGGGTTTGTCTGAGCTCCCTATGGGTGGCAAAAAAAATGCTGGAGCCCATATGGATCTCCTGGAACCCCAATGCCCTGGGTTCCTAGGTACCATATACTAGGGACTTATAAGTGGGGTCCAGCGGGCCAATTGAAATTGGTAAATGAAGTCACTGGCCTACAGTGACAAATTTAAAAGCAGAGAGAGCATAAGCACTGAGGTTCGGATTAGCAGACCCTCAGTAACACAGTTAGGCACTACACTGGCACACACATTAGGCCATACATTATGAGCACTGGGGTCCTGGCTAGCAGGATCCCAGTGATACAGGCTAAACATACTGACATATAGGTTTTTATCTATGAACACTGGGGTCCTGGCTAGCAGGATCCCAGTGACACAGTAAAAACACACTGACATACACTCACAAACAGGCCAAAAGTGGGGGTTACATGCTAGAAAGAGTCTACTTTCTCACATGGGGGAACATGGTGCAACTCAGGGTAATAGGAAATTAGTGTCTACCCACAGATTCCAGAATTTCCCTGCACATAAATGTGCAGAAAATGTGTTTTGTAGTCAAGGTTTGAGGTTGGCAAGGGATTCGGGTAAAAGAAATCCTTGTGAGAGCCATGGACATCACTCTATCCCCCAGGTTCCAAAATGTGCAGTTTTGCTAGGTTTCCATAGGTGCCAGGTGAGCTAGGGTCCAGAAAAGCCACAGCTATCCCCTTTGCAAATAAAAGGGTCAGCTTTGAGTGGAAAAATGTGATGTATCCATGTTGCATTTTAGGTTGTTTCCTTGTGGCATTAGACTTATCCACACCAATGAGGTACCATTTTGATCAGGAGACTTGGGGGAATGCTGGGTGGAAACAGTTTATGGCTCCCTGCATATTCCATAAATTTTCATGACTGAAATCCAAAACAAATGTGTTTATTTGTCAAAGTTAGAAGTTTGCTCCCCTCAGATTACAGAGCTTTCCATCAGAGAAATGTAAGCAAAATGTGTTGCTTTAATCAGAATGTGAGGATTGCAAGGGTTTCTGGGTGAAAAAAAAAACTGATGGGAGTCATGCAAGTTACCCGACCCTGGATTCCCCTAGGAGTCTACTTTTAAAAAATGTGCAAGCTACCCAATTTGCAAAAATAAGGGCTGGTTTTCAGTGAAAAATGTGATGTATCCATGTTGCATTTTCAGCTGTTTCCTGCCACAGTCACTCGGCCTACCCACACAAGTGAGGTACCATTTTTATCAGGAGACTTGGAATAGTGGTGGGTGGAAGGAAGTTTGTGGCTCCCCAAGAATCCTGAGCTTCCTATCATGGATAGGTACGTAAAATTCGTTTTTTTAGTCAAAGTTTGAGGTTTGCAAGTTATTCTGTGTAAAAAGCACCTGGTGACAGCCATGCAAGCCTTCCCAACCTGGACTCCTTCAGGTGTCTAGTTTTAAAAAATTATAAGGTTTGCTAAGTTTTCATTGGTTCCGGCTGAGCTAGTGCCCGAAATCTGCAGTGACCCACAATAGAAAAAATGATCAGTTTTCAGTGGAAAAATGTTATGTGTCCGTGTTGCATTATGGGCCATTTCCAGTCATGTGAGGTATGATTTTTATTCAAAGTCATGTGGAAGCATATAATAGTACAACATTTGCTATTACCAATTTTATTTCAATTCTTTTGTGCCTCCCATATGTAAGCCGGTGTGTAGGAAAGAAGACATTTTGAAAAATACCCTTTTAATCATAAGCTAGTAAGGCTGTCCTAAACTCCATACCTTGTGCCCATTTCAGAAATACATAGTTTTTCTTGATATCCATTTCACCAAAAGAACTCTGTGCACAAATATAAACCATTGTATGATGTAGTTCAGTTGCTGGCTCCAGGTATCATGAGTTTTTGGAGAATCTACAAACCCTGTACATCCCCACAACCTGAAGCTTCTACCGGACGTAATGGTATATTGCTTTTGTAAATTGGCCATTGTGACAAAGAGTTACAGATGAATATGTTGTCACCAATGGACATTTTCTTCTACTCATTTTCAATATTTCTTATTCCAACAGTTAGTTTCTTGGGGAAAACCCTGAGCTATCTACACATATGACATCTTGGTGAATCTGGAATTATGTTTACTTCTCAGAACTTTCTAGCTTTCTAGGAACACCCATGGGTTTCAGACTGGTTTCCACCACAAACAAGAAGTAGGTTGAGAGCACAAAAATAGGAAAAATGAAATACCTCTTTGAAAAATGCAAAAACTGTGGCAAAAAACTAAGGGCCTCATTTACAAGGCCCTAGCAGCGCACAGAGCCACTGGAACGGCATTTTTTTTTACGCTCCTGTGCCACAGTATGTCAGACAATATTTACAAAGCCACACAAAGCAACCTTGCATGACTTTTCATGGCCTTGTAAATATGGGCCTCTTTCATACATAACACTGCGTGAAAAGGGAGGTCTATGTTTGTTTGTTTTTTGGGATGCTCCAATGCATTACCGATGGAACCCGAAGGAATATGATGCATTCCCTGATTTTCAAGTCTGGGAATGCATCAAATTTCTATGTCACCTCAGAGATGGCCCAAGAATGACGCAACAGGGAAAAATATATTTACTTCTCCCATTTTTACCTCTTTCCATGTGTGCTGCATTCTGGAAAATACCTCTTGTGTTTCTTTTTTTGTGCAGGATGGTGTCCCTGCATAAAAACAATCATTCCCACATTGCAGGCATCCTTGCACCTTGGCGTGAGGGTGCCTGTGTTGGCACAAGAAAGTAATTTGTGCTCCAATGCAGGGGGAGAGGACAAAAATGTGCTGCATCTTGTAGATAGGGCACATTTCTGCCCCTTCTCAGTGGCACAGGGCAGTGCTGCAAGGCACTTGCTTCGCTTCCCTGTGCCTCGGGTGTCGTAAATGAGGCTTTACATTATTTTTATTCAGGTCTGTTTCTTCCTTAAAGCTGGAAAGATGTTGACTATAGCACAGCAAAGTGCCTGTTGATGCCATGTTTAGGAAAAATAGAGAGAGTTTTAGCTGGAGCAATTGTTTCCTATTTTTCCCAGAAAACTCAAACTTTAGCTATATTTTGTAAATTTTCTTGGCCCCTTCCAAGGGAATCCACAAACTCCTTGTACGTTTACAATTCTCAAGATATTGAAAAAAAAGGATGTAGAATTGTAATGGATACCTTATGTAGAAAAAAGATTATGCAGCCACAAGCAAGAATGACACCAAATAGCAAAGGAAGGGCTCAATACTGTGGGAGGCGGGGTTGGGGCTGGCCTGGCAGGTAAAGGTTTAAAGAGAATTTTACATTTATTATTCTAGAGACAGCTCAAAATCTACACAAAACTCTGTATAAATTAGCATTTTAAATGCATTATTCTAACTCCAGCCCAGGAAACAATAAAAATGCATATATTAGGCAGGAGGACATGTGGTCAGATTTACTATTTTTACTCCCATCCCACAAACATTTGTGAAAGTGTATATATTTGCAGGCTCAGATTTAATACTCTTTCTCCAGTCCAACAAACATTAGACAATGTGCATATATTTGTGATAGTGGTAGCAATCGTCATACTATGATATCTGACTCTGTGCCTTTTGTGCATATTTCATAACAAAATAACTCCTCTGTGTTCCTTAAGTTCTTTAGCAATAGATGCATTCATCTGCTCAAGTTTACCAGTGTGCTTGGGCAGGATCAGTTTGAAGATGTATTTTATGTAATGTTCTGTTGTGTTGTGTTGTGTTATGTTGTTATCTTATGCAGACTTGTAGAGTGCAATATCACCCAGAAGGTTGTTCTGCCACTAAGCAGGTGTAAATCTAGCCATACCTAGATCCTAGTGGGAGTACTCAAAAAGCCAGGCTTTCTGAATTTTGATGAATTCAAGAAGTGAGGCGGAAACTCTAGGGCGTAATGGGAGGTCATTCAATGCTTTAGGAATGATATAGGAAATGCTCAACTGCTGTATCTGGTTGGATTTGTGCAAATAGGAGTCCGGGTGAGTGGAGGTGTCTGGAAGGATTGTGAAAGGTGATGGGATTGTTGAGGTATGCTGGCCCAGTGTTATGTAGTGGCTTGGCAGTGGGGAGTTTCAATTGAGTTTATTTGCCAATGGGGAACTAGTGGATCTTCTTCACGACTGGTATGATATGAGTGCAGCATGGGAGGTTGAGAGTGATTCTGGCAGCTGAGGTCTGAATGGTCTGCAGCCTTCTGATGAGTTTTTTGTTGATCTTGGCATTTAGGGTTTTCCCGTAGTCAAGCTTGCTTGTGACCTGGGCATGCATGATAATTTTCAGGTGCTGATTGGAAGCCATTTGAAAATCTCCCTCAGCATCTTCAGGGTATCAAAGCATGAGCCAGTAATGGCATTGACTTGTGTCACGTTGAGTTTGCTGTTGATGATGATCCAGAGTTCCTTGGCGTGGATGATCATGGTGTAAGAGTAAGTCCTAGCTCTGGTGCCCACCAGATGGGGTCTCATGGTAATGTCCTTGTTCTGATTATCATTTGGTCTTGTCGATGTTCAGCTTTAGCTTTTTCACCTGGTCTCCATCCAGTAGACATATACATTTTTTCAACTGGTCCCAATATAATAGATGATTTCAGTCATGCAGGTGCTGAAATTGATTTGGGTACTTGGAGTTTTACCCATGAGGGGGAGATAAATGAGTTGTTTATCATCAGTGTAAGAGAGGACGTTGATCTCGTGGGAGTGGATGATGCTGACGAGCGGGGATATACATGTTTTGAAGAGAGTTGGGCTCAGATTCAAGCTCAAGGAAGATCCTTGGTGAACTCTGCAGACCAGGACACAGGTGTCCGAGGTGCATGTGGCAGGTAGGAGCAGATCCATCATAGTGTGTGTAACTGGATTCTGATGTCTTATACGCGTTGGATGATGATAGGGTTTGAGACTATATCAACTGCTGTCGAGAGGTCCAGGCTGACTGTGTCTCCCATGTTGAGAATCATGCAGATGTCATCATTGGTAGCAATGAAGGCAGTTTCCAGGCTGTTGCACCACTCACTCTAAATGCTAGCAACTACATCCTGCTTGGAGATCTGAACTTCCATCTGGAAGGCCACGCCAATGCCAACTTAAGAGCAATAATTGATTACCACAGAGGCCTGGGGTTCAACCAGTGAGGAAAGGCACCTACCCATATTGCTGAAAACCTCCTGGACCTTATTTTTACCACCTTCAACAGCATCAAACAAGCCCTTATCAGTCCCCTGAACAGACCATGCATGCCCAAACTGGAACAACATCACTGACAAGGACTGGAACACCACTCTCAACACCCACTGACCCAGAGATTCAAAAACTGCACACTGCAAGTAAGTAAATGTCTGAAAAAAAAATATTTTTAGGCTCTCAGTTAGGGGGGGAGAAAATAATGAGTTGTTCAGGCTCCTTTATTGTTACCCCTTGGCAATTTGTCAAACTGTGCAGTCAGGCAATGATTAAAGTGCTGCAAACTCATCAGAGAGTGTGGGACAATTGGGCTGACTGCAGAAGCCCCCTCAATTTTTGCCCCCAATTTTAGCTGATAGTAGTGATTTCTGACACTGACTGAGCCCTGGGCACTGCTCACCACTCCCAGTGCTCTGTTTAACATGGTATATGCAAATTAGTCCTAATTGTAATTGGCTCTGACAACCTACCTATAAGTCCCTAGTACATGATATGGCATGTAGGTTTAGGGACCCAGTATAATTAGTGCACCCATAGGTGCACTCCTGTGGTTTCCAGTGTCAATGTAAAGGCAGGCCTGCCTTGCTGGCTGGCTTTAAGTTAAAATCAACCCCAAAGTCAACTTTTGAATTAAAAGTACTTCCAAAGTCTCAAACTACCTTATTTTTGCAAGTCACCCCTAAGGTCTGCCCTAGGTGCAGCAAGGGTTGGGTGCAGTGTAAATAAAAGCAGGGGCATTATGAAAGATGTTTTATAAGCCATGGTGAGGGAAAGACAGCCAACTTCATTTTTACCCATCGTAGTCAATGGGCTCCATAGGTTAACATTAGAAGACTTTGGTCGCCGCCCGCCTGGAGGGAACCGCCATATGGCCGCTCCGCGGTCGAAAGACCGCGGAGGCCATTCTGGCTTTCCCGCTGGGCTGGCGGGCGACCGCCAGAAGGCCGCCCGCCAGCCCAGCGGGAAACCCCTCCCCACGAGGAACCCAGCTCCGAATGGAGCCGGCGGAGTGGGCATGTGCGACGGGTGCAGTTTGCACCCGTCGCGTATTTCAGTGTCTGCTAGGCAGACACTGAAATACACAGTGGGGCCCTCTTATGGGGGCCCCTGCCGTGCCCATGCCATTGGCATGGGCACGGCAGGGGCCCCCAGGGGCCCCGCGGCACCCACTACCGCTACCGCCATCCTGTTCCTGGCGGGCGAACCGCCAGGAACAGGATGGCGGTAGGGGGTGTCAGAATCCCCCATGGCGGCGCAGCAAGCTGCGCCGCCATGGGGGATTCCAAGGGCAGCGGTAAACCGGCGGGAGACCGCCGGTTTACCCTTTCTGGCCGCGGCAGAACCGCCGCGGTCAGAATGCCCTTTGGAGCACCGCCGGTCTGTCGGCGGTGCTCCCGTGGCCGGTGACCCTGGCGGTCACCGGCCGCCAGGGTCTGAATCAGGCCCTTTATTTTAAAATAATAAAGTCTTATTTCTGACAGAGAAGAGCTAATTATATCAAATCTGGTATCAAATTAAATGTTACAATAAATCTAACAACTTGCTACCAAATTCAGCCATGTAGTGCCCTTTCCTGATTGGTCCGCCTGTGGCAGCCTGAGCCAAGCTACCTTAATGAGGTCTGAAGTGGCCTGGGCTGAGCTAAAGAAAGTACCTGGTGGGAGGACAACTGCTGAAGCAGATGGCAGAGCAAAATGGGGGAAGAGCAGCCAAACTGGTCTTCAAAGGAGGGAAAGCCACTTGGGAAAGAAACTGGACTTCCCCATTTCCTGCTTCCTCAGACAGACTCAGTGTGTTAGAGAGACTTAGACACACTAGTGGGTGGACTAAGTCTGATCTAATCTCCAAAGAGACATTTTCTCCATGTTGGATGTTTAGAAAATGTTGCTTTCTGGGATTGATTTCTACTTCACTTCACAGGAAGTGGCCACCCCAGGAGGCAGCCTGCATCCCATTGGACAGGAGCACCACCCAGCTTCCCAACCCAGGAGCAATGGTAAATATGGCAGAGCTGTCCCACAATTCAGATCCTGCTGGAAGAAGATAATGGGGAAGAAGGACTGCCCTCCAGGATCCATGGCCTGCAGCTGAAGAACTGCACTCACAAGGACTGCACTAGCTGCACACATTGGGCTTTACCAAGAAAAGGACTTTGACTTGCTTCTGCAAATCCAGGAGTGGACTCCCTGTAAGCTACAGGTACAAAGAAGCGGACCAGAGTCCCCTGCATTACATGCTGCAAGAAGAGCCCAGCTGATGAGCGATCAATGGCCATTTGAATTTGTGATCAGGTTCATTCTAGGAATAGTTGTCCCAACTCCAAGGGGCAACTCAGAGCCTCTGGAACCTTGGATCAAACTTTGGACACTTCAAGGACCCAAAAAGGGACCCTGGAAGAAGATCCAGAAGATTGGAGATGTTTGGAGCAACTGATGTAAAAAGCTCAATAAGTTGACGAGGTGCATCGTGGGAGTTGTAGTCCCAGAGACCAAGAGGCAAACCAGAGCCTCTGAACCCTTGCCTAATGCTGTGGACCACTTTCCTGAATCAATAAACCCTTTTGAAAATAAGTGTAACAGTGTTACATCATGAGTGGCCTTGACTCTGGACTTTGTCCCTGTCCAGTGCAACTTTTCTTTAGCCCTATGAGCCCTGTTTTCTTCTAAGCACTAGTTTTACTTTTGATCTTTAAAAACTCGTATGGCTGATTCCCTACATTGGATTTTTGTATTTTTTGGTGTTGTTTTAAAGATAAAACTATTTCCTATTTTTATAAATCAGTGTTGGATTTTTATGGTGTGTTGTGTTTTACTTATGTACTGTTTTGTTGACATTAATTACAACCCTGGCGGTAAAGGCCGCTGACCGCCATGCTGACGGCCTCCAACATACTGTACCTGCGGTGGAAATACGCTACAGATATTATGACCTACACTTAGAAATGCTCCACAATACAGACACCCACCTAAGTCCGCCATACCAAAGGTCAGTTATAAACTGTCGATACCAACAAAAACCACACCGTTACGCCAACAGGAATCCGCCCACACTATCACGACCCACGAATTAACTCTGCGGTCATTTAACTGCGGTAATCCATTGGCGGTACACACAGCCACGCTCAAAATACACACACATTTACTAAACACAACCACATTGGACAATTCAAAATACACACACCTGATAAACATACCAACACCACACCCACACACTCACACCACTATAAAACACACCCCAAAATTACCCACAACCTCTTACAACAACATTTTTGGAAGAAGCAGAGAGACAGAAAAGCAAATACAACACCAGCATCCAGAGGCACACAACACCATCCCCCACACACCATCCACGCACATTAATGAACACACCCCAACACATCACACTACACATCACATCAACCATCACCTCACACATCACTCACACCACTCAGGGTCATGGTGGAGGAAATCATCTGGGCAGAGCCACAGCTATTCGGATCACAGGTACAGCAGACGTCCATTGCTAGGAAGATGGTGCTATGGCAGAGAATTGTCGACAGGGGCAACGCAGTGGGACAGCATCCAAGAACATGGGATGACATCAGGAAGAGGTGGAATGACCTACGGGGGAAGGTACATTCCGTGGTATCCAGACACCAAGTAGCCGCAGAGAGGACTGGCAGTGGACCCCACAACTAACAACATGGGAGGAGCAAGCATCCTGAGGGCCTCGCAGGAGGAGCAGGAGGACTGGACTCTGGTAAGTCATATCTCTACTGATATATCCCCCCACCCTACCTGCATGCCATCACAAACCCCAACCCATACCCTCACTGCCATTACTCCACCACCTCCCACACACCCCACCATCACAACCCACTCATCCCAGTGTCAAGCCCTGCATGTGACAACAATGCATGGACACTCATCACAGACCTTCATGGACACCGATCACCAAAGCATGTCCAGTAGAGAGACTCAGCCAGGGCACACAATCACCACTCACACAAGGGCCAAGGCGATAATGCAAGCACAGGAGTAGAGGGAAACTCACCCATTGCACAAGATGGCACATACAGATACAATAGCTATGCATTTACACCCCAACTGGACCCCTACACAACATCACCGGACAGGAGGTGTCCCCACAGAAGAGGCCTACAGTGACGACAGAAGCTCTGCACGCCTGGATCAAGATGACCAGCCCGGCCCATCAGAAACCTCTGGACAGTCGGTTCCCCTGCCACATTCCCAAATCACCACTGAACCTCCCCCTAAGGAAACACCACCACAGCACCCACACAGCGGGCTCATGCCACTGTCCCCAGGACACATCAATCAGCAGTGTGTCCACCACTACATGGACCCCAGGTAACCCCACTAACACAGGACGAACAGGGACCTGGGGTCAGTGGCCACACGGTTCAGGGGACAGAGGCACAGGAAAACAGGGAAGCTGGGAGGACTGCTGTGCAACAGGGGGAGGACAGGCCCAGGGAACCCACTCTCCACGAGGCTCTCTCCAACATCATGGGAGCATACCACCATTCCCAGGAGACCATCGGCATGGTACTGGCCAAGATTCAGGAGACCCAGCGGCTGCAGGAGGGACAGTACCTGGGGATCAGGGTGGACTTGAAGTCCATTAACACCACCCTGGTCACCATTGCAGGGGTGCTGGCAGACATGGCCAACACCATGAGGGAGACAGTGGCATTCCACCAGGCCACTGACACCAGCCCGAATGACGAACAGCCCTCCACGTCCACTGGCGCTAGTGGACAGGAGGTCCCACCACAGGACCAACAGGCCACCAGCACCCCACCCCCTGCAGAAGGAGAACCACTCCCGAAACGGTCCCTGTGATCCAGGCACAAGACAGAGAACATTACCAAGACATCGCTAGGAAATAAGACTCTCCTGATTGTCACCCTTCTGTCCCACTGTGTCACCCTGACCACCTTGAACTGCCATTGCTCCACATCCTATGCCCCATTGGACAGTGCACCTGTGATCCAAAGAGACTGGACTCTACCATGGATATTCATCCCCAGCCGATTGCACATCCCCCTCCAATTATTAGCACTTAAATAAACACCCTTGAATCACAAAACAATCAGTCTGTACTTTCACAAATCTGTTATTACAACCTCTTTGACAAATAACGAAAGTGTGACAGTTGTTGGGCAGCAGTGGACATAGCAGAAGGCAGAATGTGGTATCCAGATCTGTGAAAAGGAAAGCCAAAGTGAACTGTCAGGGACCATGCACAGAGGTAATAAGACAGACTTATACAGTGTCCCACAGTAGTCTGATATGAGATGAGCAGTGCCAATCTCTTACCTGTGTGTCACTGAGAGTACTGCATGATGATGTTTCGGATGTCAATATCTTCTTCTTCTGCCTTCTCTTCTTCTCTGTCCACAGGCTCCACAGCTGCCACAAGAAAACATCAGGCCCATCCTCCTGCAGAAAAGGCACCTGGCATCGCAAAGACAGGTTGTGCAACATACAGCATGCCACGATGATCTGACACACCTTCTTTGGTGAGTAGTATAAGGAGCCACCAGTTAGATGGAGGCACTGGAATCTGGCCTTCAGGAGGCCGAAAGTCCGCTCTATAATCCCCCTAGTTTGCCCATGTGCCTCATTGTAGCGTTCCTCTGCCCTTGTCCCGGCATTCCTCACTGGGGTCAGTAGCCATGACAGGTTGGGGTAACCAGAGTCACCTGCAAATGTCGAGGGATATCTGTTAGACATACACCAACCCTCAGGGACTATCCCATACCCAGACACCTATTCATTCAGTGTGGGGACATTGGGCACACCTATTAGCCACACACGGTGCCTCTGGAGTTGCCCCATCACATAATGGATGCTGCTATTCCTCAAAATGTAAGCATCATGCACGGAGCCAGGATACTTGGCATTCACATGGGAGATGTACTGGTCTGCCAAACACACCATCTGTACATTCATTGAATGGTAGCTTTTATGATTTCTGAACACCTGTTCATTCCTGCGGGGGGAGACAAATGCCACATGTGTGCCATCAATGGCACCAATGATGTTGGGGATATGTCCCAGGGCATAGAAGTCACCTTTCACTGTGGGCAAATCCTCCACCTGTGTGAAAACGATGTAGCTGCGCATATGTTTCAGCAGGGCAGATAACACTTTGGACAACACGTTAGAGAACATTGGCTGTGACATCCCTGATGCCATGGCCACCGTTGTATGGAAGGAACCACTGGCCAGGAAATGGAGCACTGACAGGACCTGCATTAGAGGGGGGATACCTGTGGGATGGCGGATAGCTGACATCAGGTCTGGCTCCAATTGCGCACACAGTTCTTGGATTGTGGCACGATCAAGTCTGTAGGTGATAATGATGTGTCTGTCTTCCATTGTCGACAGGTCCACCTGAGATTTATACACCGGAGGATGACGCCATCTCATCATCTGCCCTAGCAGATGTGCCCTATGGAGGAGAATGGTGAGCAGAGTGTCATGTACCACATAGGTTTGACAAGGGTGTTTTACACTAATGTGATTTAATTGGTGTGTGGCGTTGTCTGTCCGTATTTCTGCCCAAATGTGCTGTGACACAGTTAGGTGCCCTGCCATGTGCCCACCTGAAATGGCGGCTGCCTGACCTGTAAGGAGGGACAAGGGGAAATGAGGTAACTGCGCTGGTGTTGTGCAGCGTCGCGGTAGGCGCAGCAGATGTGACCGCCATTTTCTTGCTGTTAGCTCACTTGGTACCTGACCTTCAACAGGAGAGGACCTACACTGCAAGTGCTCCTGTGACCTCAGCCTGGAAGCGACAATGGCTCGAGTGTCTGGGGAAAGGGCCCCTGCCTTCACTTCGGAGGAGTTGGAGAGACTAGTGGATGGGGTCCTTCCCCAGTACATGCTACTCTACGGTCCTCCAGACAAACATGTGAGTAAAATGTGAGCATGATGCATGGGAGATGAATGTATGGAGTGGTCTGGATGGAAGATACATGTTGTGGGGGGGGCTGAGGCCTGCATGTGAGGATGGTCAGTGTATGTGTTTCAGGGCATGGGTGGGAACTGGTGGCCAATGAGTATGAAGAACCGGACGGGGGAGTAAGTTTCATTCTTACTTTACCTTTCTTCTAGATCAGCGCCCACCAAAAGAAGGGCATTTGGCGTGCCTTTGCCAAGGAAGTGCTGACCCTGGGGGTCTATCATAGATAGAGCACTCACTGCCACAAGAGATGGGAGGACCTGCGCTGCTGAGCAAGAAGATGGCAGAGGCCCAGCTGGGGATGGCCTCCCAACGTGGAAGGGGTGGGCGTCACACCATGACCCCCCCTGATGTCCCGGATCCTGGCGGTGGCATATCCGGAGTTGGATGGGCGCTTGAGGGCATCACAGCAGCAACAAGGGGGTGAGTACAGTCTCATTCAGCTGACTCTAAATGCTTTACGAGGTGTCTGGGTGGGGGATGTGGGCTGTGGGTTTCCCTAGGCCAGGGCGAACTTGGTAGGGTAGGTCCATTGTTAGGCAGCCTCTGTGGCACTCCAGCCCCAATAAATAGTGGCCATCTACAACTAGTCAGCCTCCTGTGGGTTCCAGGTGTGCAGCAAATGGGGTTAGGCATAGTCCCCCATGGGGAGGTGATATTACTAAGAACTGTTATTGCATGGGCTAGTGCATAGGGCTGCTCCTTGTGTGTTGTGTCCGCCAACGTTAGTGGTGTTGCTGGCATTGACCATGTGTCTTCTCTGTCTTTCCCCCCTTTTTGTTTTGTCACCCTGTCCTTGTGTGCATTAGCATCATCTGGCAGAGGAGCAGTGGCACCAGAGCAGGAGGGAGCTGCAACCCACATGGCCCAGGAGGGTGAATGTACAGAGTCTGAAGGGACCATTGGGACGGAGGGCGAGGGGAGCTCCACGACGGGGACAGGAGGGGAAACCAGCAACAGCGACTCCTCCTCTGATGGGAGCTCCCTTGAGGTGGCGGGCACCTCTGTGCCCACCGCAACAACAGGTACAGCCGCAACCCCCCTACCAGCACCGCCCCCCCAGCAGCCCCTCAGTGTGTTTCCCGTGCCCGCTCAGCCAGTAGGGTGGGCATCTCCTTCGCCCCAGGCACCTCAGGCACTGCCCCAGTCAGCCCTGCTGCCCTCAGTGAGGAGGCTATTGACCTCCTGAGATCCCTCACTTTTGAGCAGTCAACCATTTTGAATGCCATCCAGGGTTCGAGAGGCATTTACAGCAAACAAATGCATACCTGGAGGACATTAATTCTGGCATGGCAGCCCAACAGAGAGCATTTCAGGATCTGGCCTCAGCACTGATGGCAGCCATTGTCCCTGTGTCTAGCCTCCCCCCGCCAACTTCCTCTACCCAGTCCCAATCCCCTCAACCCCAGCCTATCCCAAGCACACCTTCAGACCAGCATTCACCCAAATCAACACACAAAAGTGGCTCTGGCAAGCATAGCACCACACATCTCACAGGCACTCACACAAGCACATCCCCATGCAGACACACCAACATCCATTGCCTCCTCTGTGTCCCCCTCCTCCAAGTCCTCCACCTCCCTCCCAGTCTCATCTCCACTCACACCTGCATGCACTACATCTTCAGCCACTACCTCGATCACCAGCATGCCCATCACAACGCACCACTCACGTGCAATCACCACCCCCACTACCATTCACACGTCCCCTGTGTCCTCTTCCAGTGTGTCTGTGGGCCCTCCTGCCAAAGTACACAAACACCGGCTCACACCCACTCAACAGCCATCCACCTCACAACAGCCTCCAACCCATGCACCTTCCCATCCCAGTGTGTGAAGCTTTTCCTGGCTACCATTGACCTCTTCCCTACACCTCTCCCCCACCATCCTTCCCCTAAGGCCAGGTTGTCTAGAGCCACCTCTGGTGCAGCATCACTGGGCACCAAGCCCCCTCCAGAACCAGTGGAGAACAGCATCCACTCCCCCAGTCCTTGGCAGGATGAAGCACTCAGTGCACCAAGCCCCCTCCAGAACCAGTGGAGAACAGCATCCACTTGTGAGACTGTGGCTTTGCAATCCCCAGGACCAAGCAGTGGGCAACCCACCCATTTGAGAGACTGTGGCCTTGCACTCCCCAGGACCAAGCACTGGGCAGTGAACCCACTTGAGTGACTTGAGGGACTGTGGCTTTGCACTCCCCAGGACCTGGCAGTGGGCATGGAGCCCCCTCGAGGAGCAGTTGCTTCGTCCCATCATCCAGCTGAGGTGCCCCCACCCCTTCCCCCTGAGGTGCCTGTTTTTTTTCGACCTGATGCCCCTGCAGTGTTCTCTCCGTTTTGAGGCAGGTGTCATGTGTGGGCCACTGGTCCACCGACATTTAATGGGACAGTGTACGGACTTGTGTACTTGCTGTAAATATTTGTATATACTGATGATTTCAAGTTATCATGGGCTATCTGAATGTTCGATTATTACACTTATTCAACTCATTTAATTTTGTCCTTACGTTCTTCCAGGGGGTGGCGGGGTGTATCTGTGATGTTATTGGATATGTGTGTGTGTATGTTGTTGTGGGTGGGGGGTGGGGGTGTTGCATGCCGTGTGTGTGTGTCACTCTCTTTTTCCTCTCTCCCTCCCCTGTGTACTAGGTGCAGTGCTCACTGTCGTTGTTGCCGCTGTCTTTGGTGTACCTGGTAGATGAGGAGGTAAACCAACAAGGGCAGGACCTGTAACTCTGGCTCCATGGCATCCTGGTTCCTCGTTGGGTGTTGAGAGGTGAGTGGTTTCCCTTCCAAAGACTGTTTCCGCCATGCTTTTGATGGCGTTGGTACCGCCCTGGAAAAGCTGGCGGATTGGTGCCTTGTAATAGTGTGGACGGTACATTGGGTTCCGCCTGTCTGTTGGCAGGTACCGCTGCGGTGTTTGTTTCTACCGCCGTGGCGGTCGGAGTGTTAAAATGGCTATCTGTGTTGGCGGTTTCTGCCATGGTCGTGATTAAATTTATTTTACTGCCGGCCTGTTGACGATACTACCGCCGCTTTATCACCGACCGCCAGGGTTGTAATGAGGGCCTAAATGCTTTGCACAACTGTCTCTTTAATTAAGCCTAACTGCTCATGGGTCATGCTACCAAGGGTTGAGCAAGGATTAATTTATTGAGACCTTGACTTGACCCAGTGGGCGATTTTGGACTATTGCTAAGTGTAGGTACCCACCTGTCCTTACTAAAAACCCACATTCCACCATAGAGCAATTAAGCAATCTACAGTCTTTGTCTCCCGAAAATGCCCTTTTTTGCTATTAGCTGCCTCAGCAATGTGGAGCTGCACGCAACACTGGCCACCACCAATGTGCCCTCCAAATTCTGTGAATACTTAGATTTCTTAATTCATTTCTCCCAGCTCCAAAGAAGATGCAGCCCCATAATCCTCCTCTGCCTTCTGCCCACTGTGCGGGTTGCTCCCATTGAGGCCCACTCCCTTAAGTTTAAAAGGCGAATACTGCAGTAGGATGTCTGCGTGACTGCCTGCAAAATGCCTAGGCAGCAACAAAACAGCAACGAGACTGTGCAGTGTTAGAGGTCCAATCACAATCTGCAGTTGAGTTGAGACGTGGAGGTCGGGTAAGAACACGTCTGGCTACGATAGGTCAAACAAATACCTAAACTAATACTCAATACTCACTTAAAGCAATACTCAAACAGTAATAGTAATCTGGAATCGAGGGCAATTAGCATTTGTTTATGTTTTTGCACATTAATTAACCAATAGGTGCAAATATGGTGGTAATAACAATGACGAGCCCCTCGCTTCCAATATTTGGGACAGGGTAATTTGCTCCAGTGATTTGCCTTTAAGTGGTTAACTTAACTCTAGCAAGCAATTACTCTCTATCTCTCTCTCTGAATATTTTTTTTTTCTGCAGATCATTCACCTAATTTACATGTGGACTCTGAGTGTACATACTATACATCGAAATCTGAATATCAGAGGTACGAAATATCGAGGACAATATATCGAAAAAATATTCATAGGTAAGTAAGTATCGATTTTCTATACACAATTCACCAAGTAACTAACTACACAGCACATAGATCTTCAAGGTATGCATATTTGGAGTTAGGAAGTGCAAATCTATATTTCATTATGGGCACGATCTTTTGTCCCTCGAAATTCTGCAACATTCTTGTATGTCGATATTCTTTATTTCGGTATTCGTTAGTGTTTCCTCTTGTATTGTACTACCTGCCTAACCTTTTACCCTGCCTTCTCTCCTACCTCTTTCTGCATCTATCTTTTTTCTTTTCTTTCTTTTTTAGCATAAACTCGCGACTCAGTCACCAAATAAAACTTTCCCCAACTCATGAATGAATCTTTTATTTTTCATATCTCAAATAATTCTATAAGGAAACCGAGAACAATGCTATCGAACAAAAACAGATGGTGCTTGTAATTGCTGCATAGTGTAGCACTGCATCACATGAAGTGTTAAGTGACCCAATTCTCTGCACACGCTGTATGGATATATCCGCAGACAACTCTGCTTGATGCAAATAATTTGAAGAATACGATCGATGTTTTTGCTGTAAAAAGGAACTATAACAAGCTGCCACAAAACCAGATTGTTGCAAATCTGAAAGAGTAGATATTATGAACGTTAAAATACAGTTGTGAATATATTAACTTGTAATTCTCAGATCTCAGATTCATATATTTAAATTCTAATGGCTTTCTCATACAAGAAAAACTACCCAGCACAAACAGCTACGTTGTAGACACAGTTCCATTGTTACTTGAATTAATTGTTTCATCACTTTACAATCCAGTGTGTGGTCTGCTGCAGTGATAGGGCAACAGATGTATATAAGACCAAGAACATTCTATCCATGAGCTCAGCTGTGAGTTAGAAACACTTTTTGCATCTTCAGTCCAATGTCATATTACAGGGGTCCCAGAACTTTGAGTGTCTCCTTCCGTAATGTGGAGAGTGCAGGAGAACATTTAGCACATTTATAGGGTCCAAGAGTGTTCTCTCACATGTAAGGAGATGGAACCACAGGTAAATCTAGAAGCACCTTTGTTTGGTAAATCTCGCCACAATTCAAACAGGAAAACAGGTACAACGAGTCTCAAGAGGGAGGAATGCACTGTGCACCAGCTTGGAAGTAGAGCACCGTTTCATCACCATCAAAAGGCATCCAAAGGAAGGAGGGTGCTGTCACAGATTTCAACCCCTGTTTGACGGATTCCTGGTTTACTCCAGAAAAAGCCCTAGACGTCTTGGAAATTTAAAGATTTTCAATTCCCTAATTTTTCAGAGTTTCCAGAGCAGCTAATCTTGCTCACTTGTAAGGTTCTGAGAACGGCAGTTAAGAGCCAAGACTTATTCCTGCAGAGGCCACTCTCAGGGTCCAGTCCTGGTCAGTTGCTACCTCATAAGCTGGGAACTTCAGGGAAAAGGCTCCTTGCAGGTTGTTGTGTCCCTGTAGCCACACTGAGGGTCAACCACCTGGCCGTCATCATCTGCTACTTCATCTTGGGCATGAGTGAGAGTAGATCCAGGCCTTCAGGTCTCCACAGAGGTCTCAAACTGCAGGTCCAGTACTCTTCCATTCCACAGGTCCAGAGAGTTTTCTGATGAACTGTGGGTGCCCACCAAAACCATTGTTTCTGCTCTGGGAGTATTTATTTCATCTCATTAAGGTGAAGAACTGGCATGGCCATCTTCTAGCAGGCTAATGCTATTTAGCCTACTTTTCGATCCGACAGGTCAAGTGTAACTTTTCGGAAATTTACTTTTTGAACATATTTATTAAACGTCTGACTTTCCCATTGAATTGAATTTGTATTAAAAATAGTAATTGACTTATTCCACTGAGTTGGCTCCAACCACAGATAGCAGGATTATCATTTTATCCTGAATGCTACTATTTTTTTATTTTACAGCTACAGCCCTTTCATGTAAAAATAGCTCTTCCCAGTCACTGTAGGTACATGCCAGTATTAAATTTCGACCTTTAGCACTTTGAAATACCAGCTGCCGTATTTAGTTGGCTTTGAGGCATAGCTAGTGGCCTTTGTACAAGTACCTTCATCATGACATCTTCATGTGGGCATTTCAGAGTTATAACATTGGCACTTATCTGATGCTGTTCTGACATGCAAAGTGGACATGGATTGTTCCAGATAATGTAGGTTACAGATTTGGGGTATATGAGACCTGTGACCAGGCAGCTTGCACAGTGTTTGGGTGGAAGGTCTGAGGTGCAGATTGGACTTGTTTTGTGTGCTGTGTTGGGCCAGTTGCATAATGTGTGTCATCATGTGGGCATGAAATATGCAGTCATCGATTGCTAGCAAGTTATTCACCCTTCATATTTGACTCTTCTTGTATGATCTGTATGTAACTGTTGATGTGTTTCATCATTGCAGGCCACAGTGCCAGTGCCACAACACTGACATATGTTTGTGTCATACCACCAGATGCATGGTCATTAGATTATGATGGGCCTGGGATCAGTACTGCCATCTGTCTTTATCTTGCATTATGTGAGGTTGCACTACCTTGGTGTGGTATGTGACAAAGCTCAAGTGGGTGACCTCAACCACTTTAATGTTTGCCTGCTCAGCATTACATTGTCTGATAAATCAATCCTTTCTGTAGTCTGGGGGTGGGGTGCACCCTGGAATATGTACTTTGACTCAGTATGAGTCACACAATCTTATGTCACAAAGGTCCAGGCATATGGACAGCTTATGTGCTGTGCACTTAAATAAAATGTTTGGGGTGACCACACAGTTTTACCGAGATGTTTGTGTGTAATGGTTGTAATCCCGGGCAGGACTCCTTGTACCTGTAAAATATCCCCCCTTGCACAAGTAAGTTACATCTTCATCATATGTTTACATGCAGACCAAGAGTTTGTGATGGGTGAATTTATTACAGTGCTGATGAAGTAAATATAATTTATAGAGAAAAGAAGAAAAATAATTAAGTCAAGGTGTTATTCGTGGTGAATGAAAACATTGGAGTAGATGCTACACTATTGGGAATTTAAAGTCCAGAGTACTCTTCCCATTGGAACTGGTGGGTAGTTTAGGATCAGTACACAGAGTGAATGTGTGGCACACAAAAGAGTTCATTTAGGAAGAGGTCACTTGCTGGCAATAGTGGTTGTCTTGCCAGCCTCACCTCCTGGGTTCTTCACCAGACGACCCCGCTCGTGTGGGGATTTTTCCTCTGGCAAGGCCTCCCTTCCAGTGGCTGGCACCAATGAAGAAGGGCCTGGTGTTGATGCACCAGAGGAAGGGGTAGAGTGGTATTGTAGAGCCCTGCTCAGGGTGGTGTTAACGTTCCTCTTCACCCCTGTTATGGAGCCATGTTGGTATTGTAAGTCTCCCACTGTTCACAGATATCCCTATGGATGTCCCTCTGTAGCTGCTTGATTTACGTGGGTTCTGTTAAAACATGTCCCATCACACCTTGGGACTCCTGCTAGACCCCCAAGACTTGGCTGATGGTGCCTTGGCCAGGCACAGCCCCAGTGGCCTCTCCACATTGGCCCACTGCATCTTTCCCAGGCACCCTGCCTTCACTGTCTTGTGCCCTTGCCACAGGGTGCCCTCTCCCACTGGTTCCTGGACCATCATTGTTTGAAGTGTTGCCTTGCACCTCAGGATACAGAACTGGGGTGCACAAGATGGTAGACACTGTGCTCAGAACACCGGTAAAGGGGCGAATGGTTGCCTGTGATTGAGAGGCAACAGGGCTGGTAGGTACTGATGTGGCCACAGTGAGACTCACTGTTGGTGTCTGACAAGGTTGCCCAGATGGGCCAGAACCATCCTCCACGTCCAGATGTTAAGGGGTGTTTTTTTATCACTAAAGGCTTTATCTGGGGGGTAGTGGGAATCTCTTCTGTGGCCACTGTGCGTCCAGTGTCAGCTCGACCTGTTGATATGAAAGATATAATGTTACAGATTGTATAGTGGCATCTACCCCCAACAATTTAGTGTAACTTCAACCATAGACCTTGTACAAAGTTATTTTGCATTTAATCTTATCATGGCAAGTACCCATGGTATTGGTTGTATTGACCTGATATTGTGAATCAAACAGCTGATAAGATGTTCAGATCATCAGCCGTTGGGAGGATGGCCTGAGAATGCCATTTTGCAACCAGTGCAGGCAAAACAGTGTCTAGGCAAGATATGGATTTGACCATTTTAAGGCCTAGTTGATTGTGATTTAGGCAGAACCAGGAGTTTGTTGTATATGTGACTGAAGTCATGCATCTTGAGGCCTTTTGGACCATTGTATTACCCACTGGGTAAGCTGTCCTTCCGGTCCACAATAGTTTCATCTTGGCTCACCTGGTCAAGATGGAGCAAGGTGGCCAGACACATCTCTGAGTTGAGCATGATCTGTATCTTGATCACTCCCTGGTGAGTAAACTCAATTAAGAGTTAGCAGGCAAGGCTATTTGGAGCAGTGACCACAGCTCTGGTATTTGGAGTTACAGAAACTATGCCTTCTGGGATTTGCAGTCCTACCACTCTTCAAACTATACACACTTGACAAATGTTATCCTCCCAAGCGAGTAGAATTCAATTAAGAGTTCATAAATAGATGGATTTGGGAAAGTGAACATTGTTTTTGTGGTTGGAGTTGGAGACACAGGGGTTATTGGGTTTAGCATTCCGGTCACTCCCTCTACTTCCCACCACCATACAAATGTTATCCTCCTAGATGAGTGAACTTCATTTGAGAGTTAAGACTCAAGGGTATTCGGGCATGGGGACACTGGGCTTGTATTTGAAAAGACAGAGCATCCTGCCATTAACAGTCATGTCACTCCCTATACTTCATAGACCCTCAGGTGAGTACACTTCAGGGTTGATTTCAGGAAATGGTGCTGCACTAAGATTTGGCATACCATGGTGGTAGTTAGGGAAATTAGTGTCAAAATATTTACTCTAGTTTGGAGCTTTGCAGGATTAAACATCAAAAATGTTGACGCTAATCCTGCAAAGCCAATTGAGGTCCATTAAAAACAACGGTGTGCCTCCTTTTAACGCCTACTCTGAGCAGGTGTTAAAAGTGTCGAAACTAATGACACAAAAAAATCTCTTAGCTTTCTTTGCACCATTGTTTCGGCCCCTCCTAATGGGGGAACGCCCCTTTTAGATACATTATGCCTGGCGCAGGTATAATTTGGTGCAAATGGTTGCAAAGTGGCATAATGCATGCATTGCGCCACTTTGTAAATCTTGCACATTGATTTTGGTCTTGTTGGACCACATTAGCATAAAAAATATGAAACTTATGTGGTGCAAGGAGGTACTAGGGGCTCTTAAATCATCCCCATTCATTTGTGAGTTTCTAAGGAAGGGTATTTAGAGAAATGAACACTAGACTACTATTTTGAGTCAGTGAAACAGAGATTCCTGTCCTTAGCAGTCATGTCAGTCCCTGTACTACACACACATTATACAAATATCATCCTCCCAGGTGAGGACCCTTCAATAGAGAGTCAGTACACAGGGCTCTTTGGAGAAGAGAACACTGTGGTGGTGTTCGGAGTTACAGAAACAGGGCCTCCAGGGAGTTGTACTCAAGTCACTCTCACTACTCCTGAATACTTCACAAATAGTATCCCTCCCAGGTGAGTAAAATTCATTTGGGATTGAGTTGCCAAACAGGGACCTTTGGAGAAGAGAACACTGTGCAGGGATTTGGAGTTACAGAAACAGTGCCTCTTGAGAGTTGCAGTCAGGTCACTAACATAACTCCCCAATACTTGACAAATGGTAACCCCCCCCCCCCCCACAGGTGATTAAACTTAATTTGGGACTGAGTTGCCAAACAGGGGTGTTTGGAGAAGAGAACTCTGGCCCACATTACAACTTCTGCGGTCTTTTTCAAAGACCACCGAAGCCGCTGCAGCCAGCAGACCACCAGTGCTGGCGGTCTGCTGACCGCCATATTAGGGTTTGTATGAGGACTTCTGCCCATTTATGGATGGAAGTCTGACTCCGTCAACCTGGCCGACTGAGTTGAAGAGGCAGGTGCATCACTAGAACAACCACAGCAGCAAGACTTACCTGCCGTATTACGAGCTGTAATGAGGCTTGGCGGAGTCTTGCTGGAGTGGTGGTGCTTGTGGTGCAAAACTGCCAAAACCCATCCCCTCCTGGGCGACCAGCTAGCCGGATAAGGTAAGATGATCATCTGAAAGCGGGGTGAGGAGTGTTGGGTGCATGTGTGTGGTGTCCATGTGTATGTGTGCAAATGGGGGTGTATGACTACATGTTTGTGAGCGAGTGAGTGGGGGTGTATGTGTGCAAGTCTGCGAGTGAATAGGGTGCATGTGTGCAAGTGCACGTATGCGGAGGGGGAGTGTGTTGATGTATGCATGTTTGGAGGGGGTGGGGTGTGCATAATTGCGGAAGGGTGGGGGTGTGAATGAATGTGGATGGAGGTCCATGTGTGAGCGATTGTTTATGGATAAGGAGGAGGGAAGGTGTTTGTTGGGGCATGTGTGCATGTGCATGTGTTTCTGTAAGTTGACGGGAAGGGGAGTGTGAGTTTGTGGGAGTGAATTGGGAGAGTGGATGAGTGTTTGTATGTGGTGCAGAGGGAGGGGGAGTGAGTGGATGTGTGCGGTGCAGGGGGGAGGGCGGCTGTGGGTGTTTGGATGGATGTGTATGGTTGGGGGGTGTTTGTAAGTGTGTGGATGGAGATGTGGGGAAATGGGTGCATGTGTATGCCGGTGACAGGAATGAGGATTCCTTTCGCTGGGCGCATTGCTACCAGGTTTTTCGTGGCAGGGCGACCACCATGGAAAGCCTGGTGGTCTGAAGTCTAGAAATCCCGCCAGCAGGCTGGGGCCTGCCGCCAGGCTAGAGGTGCTCACCGCCGACCGTGTTGGTGTGACCGCACTGGCAGGCCAAACAGGGTTGTGGCAATTTGGCTTCTGCCAAACCCCACAACCTGTAATGCGGCGGTCTTTAACGCTGGGTCCGAGGCGGTAAGACCACCACAGCGAGGCTGGCAGTCTAAGGACCACCAGTCTCGTAATGAGGGCCTCTGTGCTGGTGTTTGGAGTTACAGAAACATGGCCTCCCGGCTTTAGCAGTTATGCCACTCCCTGTACTACACACTATACAAATGTTATTCCCCCCAAGGTGAGTCACTCCATGTGTAAGTTATGAAAGAAACAGGAGTTTTTGGTGGTTGGAGTGAAGGTAAGAGAGCCACCTGGGATTTGCAGTCATGTAATTCCCTATACCACACACACTTGACAAATGGTATCTTCCCAGGTGAGTGCACTTCAATTGAGAGTTAAGACACAGGTGCCCTTGGACAAGAGTACGCTGGTCTGGTGTTTGGAGTTACTGATACAGGGCCTCTTAGAAGGTGCAGTCATGTCAGTCCCTGGACTACACACACCATACAAATGTTGTCCTCCCAGGTGAGTCCACTTCAATTGAGAGTTACCAAACAATGGGATTTGGACAAAAGAACACTGTGCTGTTGCTTGGTTTTATAGACACAAGGCCTTCCTGGCCTTAGTGGTGATGTCAGTCCCTGTACTTCCCACATTTGACAAATTGTACCCTACCAGCTGAGTAAACTTAAATTGTGAGTTGCCAGACAGTAGTCTTTAGACAGGTGACCACTGTTCTTGTGTTTGGAGTTACTGAAACTATGCCTCCTTTGAATTGCAATCATGTCACTCTCTCTACTACACACACTTGACCAGTGTTCTCCCTCCTAGGTGAGTACACTTCAATTGAGAGTTCACTAACAGATCTATTTTAGCGTGTTACCTCCGCGATAATGCTTGTAGTTACAGTACAAGTGCCTGCAGGGAGGTGTAGTCATGTCAGTCCCTGTACTGCACACAGCATACAAATGTCATCTCCCAAAGTGAGTAAACTTTACATGTGAGTTGCCCAATAGACGTATTTGGACAGGTGAGTACTGGGCTGGTGAGTAGAGTAACAGTAAATGAGGCAAAGGGTGAGCTGTGATCATGCATGACGCTCTATTTTGGTGAAGTTTTTAGTGTTATGACTTACCAGACTCCACGCCACAGGTATTCCAGTCAAACCCTCAGGATGCAGGATGACGAAGACCTTCTCCTACCACAGAAAGAGATGTAATGGGGCACCGGGAGGGCCACAACCAGTCTTCTTGGCCTGCAACTGGTGCCTGGAGATCAGGGAACGGACGTTGCCACTGAGGTCGTTCCACCTCTTCCTAATGTCCACCCTTGTGCACAGGGTGGAACCTAGAGCATTGACTCTGTCCTCTATCCTGTCCCACATTTTCCTACTGAGAGGGCTATGCTGGACTTGTGCTCCAAACAATTGTGGCTTTACTCTGATGATTTTCTCTACCATGACTCTTAACTAATCTTCAGAAAAACAGAGATTTTTTAAATGTGCCACGGTGGAAAAAAAAAATTTGGGTGACTGTGACTTACTAAAGAGGGGAAATGCAAAAGGGTGTGACTAGACAAAAGTGTTTGCAGGGTGTTCAGTGGGATGGTGAAACAAATGGGTGCCTAATCTATGTATTCTACTAAATAAGGTGCTCTGGCTTCAGTGTTTGGCATTGTAAATGTAAAGGATTGTGGTGAGTGAAGGAATATGGCTTATAGTGTCCTTTGGAGGTTTATCCAGTGTGACAATGAGTGCCAGCTGTGTTGTTTTCACATCCATCAAATGTGCTGTTGTGTATTACTTTGGTGACAGTAGACCATCGTGATGCAGACCATCGTGATGCAGACCATCATGGGCGTTCGCCATGGCAACTATGTGCTTGTAATACAGTCAGCGGTTGGTCGCTGTGCTGTCGGTGCTGTAGATCAGAACAGCTTATTTCCAGGCCTCTGCGCCTCTGGCGGTCTGCCTTTTTTGGTGGGCAGTCGGCGTTCCTGCATGTGTAACTCATAATCATGGTGGCCTGGCAGTCCGACTGCCAAACTCTTCATGAGGCCCGTTGAATGCATTGATTTATATTGAAAATTAACTCATTGTTGTAATGCTTTTTATTGGTGATCTCCTACATCCATTACTGCATGACTGGCCTAGCAGTGGTGGTCAGAACCGCTGCTGCTGTGGTGGTCTGACTGCCACATTACAACCCTGGCGGTCAGATCGCCAGGGTACGGCCGTGTCTGCCCGGATAGGTGATCCCAACAGGCTGACGGTGGTGAAGGTCAGAATCAGCCCCTGCTGATTATGACCTGGTTTTCTGCCACCCTTTTCATGGCTGTATCACCACCATGAAAAGGACAGGAGAGCAAGTGCAGGGAGGCACTGGGGGGTCCCTGAACAGTCCATGCACCTGGCATGGGCAGTGCAGGGCATCCTCCTGCCCAGCACCCTCAGAATGCTCACTGTCTCCTGTGCAAACAGTGATAATTGCGAGGGTGCTGGTGCACCCTGTGGCTGCAGCATTGCCACTGACTCGCTTATGAGCCGGCCACAATGCTGCTGCTACTTTCTCGCTGGGCTGATGAGTGGAAACCTCAGTTTCCATCTGTCAGCCCAGCGGGAAAGTCGCAATAGTCCCGGCGGGGAGCTAGTCAACATGGTGGCAACCTCCCCGTCGGAAGTTAGGTTGACAGGTTAACTCGTCTGCCGAACTCGTAATGAGGCCCTAAATTCTTTACAGAGTCCGGTTTCACAATTGTGGTTATATAACCTCCTTCTATTATATTTGGCTTGAATCCTACTTATTCAATGCTTTCGAGATCAATGTTTCTGAGATCCGGAAAACTTTGCCCATCAAACTCCCCAGAGTTTGTGGTGACCTCTTTACCAGAGTCAATAGGAGTTTCCCACTGGGTCTGTGGGAGGAAACCTAAGTTTCTGCCCATTGGCCTAGCAGGAAACAGGCCACAGCATTTTCTCCGGCTCGTAATCGAGCCAGCGGCAATGCTGTAGCCAGCAGGGTATACAAACACCCTTGCAATGTTCATTTTCTGCACAGCAGACAGTACACATTGTGGTGGTGCTGGCCAGTGGGGCCCCTGCACTGCCGAGGTCAGGTGCATGGTTAGTGCAGAGGTTCTCTGTGACCCCCTGCACCTGCTCTCCACCAGCCTTTTCATGATGGTGTAAAGGCTGGGGGAAAATGAGGTCCTAATCCGCAGAGCAGTGCTGCATGCAGTGATGCGCCGGCGGATTAGGATCTCTCCCACGCTGGACCACGGATGGGTCAGCTACAGGAAATAATAATTAATACTAAATATTTTGGAAAATACATTTATTTGTGGTTGCACAATTATTTTTAAATTATTATAGCTATTTTTATTAGGTTTTCTTTTGATTTGTGTACATAACACACTAGTAAAATGTATGTCATTAATGTAATGGGTCAGTAATATTGTAATGCGTTCAATTGAACTAAATATATTTTCTCAGTGTAATGGAAATGTTTCAACATTTTTTTAATGCTTATTCTTTTGGTGTATTGTTCACCTAAGTGCATAATAAGGAAAAATAAAAGTTATAAACATTTTGAGAGTTCATAAAATATTTGTAATATTTCAACTTCATTTAATTATAAAATATTAATTAATTTATTTAAAAAGAAATTTAATTATTTCAGTAAACATATACATTATGCCAAGAGTATTTTACTTTAACAGTTCCTAATTTATACATTTAGGTGGATTAATTATTAAGTTACCAGAGTATTTTAAAATACTTATTGATATATTTGTGTATTACTAGTTTGAATATGGTAGATGACCGCACCACATATTGCACTTACCACTATATTTGCTATGCTGAAGTTAGAGTAGAATATATGTCCCACCACCCAACCCCCAAGAACATATGCCTCTTTCCCATTGCTTCTTGGACTGCAGTAAGACTAGTAAATCAGCCCCCTTGCCCCACAAAAAGTTGAATTTTCCCCAGTCTTGGTTGAACTGGAGTTATAATAGTTAGAAATCTGTTCAATATTGTCCGGATTTTAGTTAGAGTAGTAAACCTAACCCCTCACTACTGCCCTCTCAAATATGCACATTTTCTAATGTTTGTTGGATGGGAGTAAAGATAGTAAATCTGACTACACATCCTCTTCCTCCTAATGTATAATTCTTTTTTTCTTCAACTGGAGTTTCAATAGTGCATTTAGAATGTTAATTTTGACAGTGGTTGCAAACTGGTTCTAGATTAGTAAACATAAATTACTCTTTAAAAACCTTATGAAATTCAGAGCACATTCAGTTTCAATGAACAGTTTTTATATTAGATGATTTTGATTATTTTTCTGCTCTTTTTTATTCTTTAAAGTTAGCAATTTTGCAATACTTTTAAGAATATCAATTTGTCAGACACAAAATATTAGTTTGGAATGGTAAAATATGTATTTAAGATTTTTGGTTTTATGTGTTATTTTAAATTTATTTTAAATTTGTCAATTAATTAATCTATATTTCTTCTCTATATAATTAAAATTGATGACATGTTTTGAAAATATTTAACTTTTGTTACATTTAAACTATGCAATTTACAAATAGATGTATAATTTTACAAACATTTGCATTGATATTTTATACCACAATATTTGTTTAGTTAATATTTTGGTCCTCAACATTATTGTTGATATTTGTGATGTTGACAGTGTGAGATCGATATTATGGCACCACCATATTTTGTGGTTGATAATTCAACAAACAAAATGTATATTTTGACAAATGATTAATATTAAAAATAGTAATGGAAAAATTGTGGTGGTTCTTGTATCATGTTATTAATATCTTGGGTGAATGTAGACTTCATTGATCTGGTGCTGCCAATTAGACACTGGCTAGCTCTTTTTGAGACTTTAGTGAATTCGGCAGAAGCTGCTGTACAAATCATAATTGAATTACTCTCTAGCCTAATCTGAGCACTTTCAGCAGTGCAATTCAGGAACGAGTTTTTAGCATCCTCATGCTGTCTATCTGCTTTGTCAAGAACTATTTTGCTTTAGTTCATGCTTATTATTCTCAGTGTCAGTTCTTTGCAAATGACACTATTTCCCAAGTTTCAAAGTCATTCTACTTGTATTCGCTGTAGAGTTCAAAGTGGCATGTAAATTCTGAATTGCAGATGCTTTTCCCCATCAATCATGTTGTGACACGAATTCTATCATGGACCCTTATGAGCATATTTACCAATAAATACATTATTTTATGTTTTTCAAGTTTGATAAAGATAGATGCATTCTTCATTTCAAGATTACTATTGTCAGACTTTCCTTGGGCATGATCAGCATGGGGATCAGAAGTGATGGCAGTGACTCTATTCACTTCTGTAAAGGTAGTGTCTCTTCCAATCTCCTTACTATTTGTAAATATGTGATGACAGAAAACAGCTATAATCCTAACTACTAGTGGTATAGGCTGGGCCTTGAGGTTGTTGGATTCATTATTCCCACACCCAGATTTTAGGCCTCATTACGGTATTTTGGGAAGACTGCTGTGATGGTGGCCACCAAAAGACCGCCATGTTGACAGTAATCCAAACACCGTATTAGGAGTCACACTGTGAAGTCTACCAAATAACAGCCACATTTCCAAAACCACCAGGATACTGGAGAACAGAAAAGAGTTGGTCCAACTGCCAGCCTGACAAAATTCCACCCAGCAAATTACGATCAACAAATTACCATAGCGGTTCTTCTATGGTGGAAAACCATTGGCAGTCTGAAACATGGCAGTCACAACTCACTCCTGTCAGAACACAACACCACATTGGATAGTTAGAATACCCCAACCCTGACACACACATTCACACACCAGACACTCCTACTCACTGCACTATATAACACACCCTTTCACCACACACAATCCTTTGCATCCAGAATGCCATTCACCTACACTGAGAAGCCAAAATGAAAATAATTTGGACTTGTACACTATAGGCACACAGACACATTTCACTTAGCACACACCTAACATCAGCACAACTATTACAACACACACACATTGCTGGCACACATAATCCACTACAACCATCTCCCACTCATATCGCAGCACTGACACCTCACCAATTACCCACACACACAATTCACACAACCACTACCATGTCCCCCCAAAAAACCCACATTTTACTGATGATGAGTTCAGAGTCATGGTGGATGAAATAGTAAGGGTAGAGCCACACCTGTTCAGAGCACAGGTCCAACAAACATCTATTGCTAGGAAAATGGAGCTGTGGCAAATTATAGTCAACAGGGTAAATTCTGTAGCCAGTCATCTGCCCACAAGGAGGACATCAGGAAGAGGTGGAAAGATCTACGGGGAATGTGCATTCCATGACATCCAGGCACCAGCTATCTTTATAGAAGACTGGCGGTGACCCCCCACCTCCTCCTCCTACTATGGGAGAAGAAGATCTTGGACATATTGCATCCTGAGGGCCTAACAGGCATACCTTGAGGACTGGAGTCTGGTAAGTACCCACAACATTTATGTCACACAATTGTCTTGTCCTGCATGCTCCCCCACCAACTAAACCCACCCGAATGTACCATTTTACCCACTCTACCTCTCACCAAATCACCTGATGCCCATCTCTGGCATATCACTTCCCCACTGAGCCCAACTGCCCTCTCAGCCCTTGGAAATGGCACGACTCCCAGAATACACTAACCCATCATTGTGAAAACCTAGAATGTGCACAACACATCACATGTTATGCATGCACAACTACATAACTAGCTATGCCACAGATTGTTCTAGTGTGGAACAGTAAAAGGCAATGACAGCAATGCAATGGCACACTCACAATAGCAACCTAAGCAAAACACAGCTATAATTGAGTGACCATTCAGAATGGCCACAGATCAAATATCCCGAGCCACAAATAGACTGACCTGGGTTGGAAAGCCAGATGACTGAGTCGATGCACACGCAATACATCTAGATACAGGTCAAAGTACCTTGCATACTCACATACTGTGTTCTTACAAGGACACCACTGTGCATTTGTGCAGCTCTAACGTGTGACATTGAGAAAGCCCCACTATTCACAAGGTAACAGAGTTGAACATGTCAAGGTAATTAATCAGATAATATCTGATCCCAGCTGCAGTGCAATCTGTACCAACCTGGTCTGACAACTCTTAACATGGAGTATGGAAATCAAGTCACAGAGTTGTATTTACAACTAAAGTATGCTGTGAAGCAGCTGTCAATGTCATTGCAGGGAATCATGTTAAGGCACTGTCTGCATCTCACACAAATGCCACAAATCACCCATTTTAACCTGAACTCTGTGTCTCACCCCCTCCACATGTAACCTTGCCATTGCCACCATGATGAGGATACCAGAGACTGTCACTCCCCCTCTCAATGAAGGCCCCAGTGAGGACAACACCTTTGGATGTCTGGACACAGATAATCTACCAGGCCCATCTGGGACACCTGGTCAGTCAACAACTCTCAGCATCACCCTGCCCACATCAACTCCTACCAACACTGTTGCATCGACATCACATGCAGCCATTCACCCACAAACCTGTGTCCAAACCAAAGGATTGCATCATCTATTGTGTGCCCCACAGTACAGGTACCTGAGGACCTGCAGCCACTGGGAGTGGGCACACTGTGCCAGGGGCACAGGCACATGGGGATAGGGTACATGCAAGGTATACTATGAGCCAGAGGATGGGCCCTCAAAGGGACACAACTGACCAGGAAACCATCTCCCAAGTCTGGGGAGCCTACCAAAGTTCCCAAGACAGGATGGGCCAAGTCATCACTATGATGGGGGAAAATCAAAGGCTGCAGAGGGACCACCACAAGGAAGTCATGTAGCAGTGGCAGGCACATAATGCCCACATGGCTACCATTGCAGGGGTGTTGAGGAACATCGATACAACCCTTATTTACTTCTCTACACAAAACCTGCCCCCTTTCACTAGCAATGAGACATCTGCCCCTTCAACATATGTGGCAGCTAGCAGAATGGAGGCCCTGCTAGGGGAAAGCCGTGCCTGAAACACCCCTCCCTCTGTAGCTGAAGAACCCCTCTACAAACATGGACGTCCACCCAGACATCAAGCAGCAGCAGATGCCAAGACCAAACCCATTGCCAGGAAGTTATCCTCTCCTGATTAGTTCCCCTTGTGTGCCACTGATACACCCTGTTGACTGTTCTGAAACCTAACTCCATTTTCTCATGGTCCAAGGACACTAGACGTGTGTTACCAACTTGTGTAGCAGCTGCCCTGATGAAATCATCCACCATGACTTCACCCATCACTGTTATGTTCATTCATTTTAGTCTCATTGTTACAGATTTCCTTTTGATATGTACGATAAATCACACTTAAATACAGGTCCTGTGTATGTGTCCTTTATAATCCATGTACTATAGTTATGCATGCCAACTCTGGTGTGCTCATGTCCACTGTATTGAACAGCCATTGTAATGGACATCAAACGGGGACTGCATCAGCAGGAGGCTCATTACAACAGAAATGTTACTGGACAGATGTCAAAAAGGTTGAAATCCACTTCCACACACATTCATAGCTAGTATTGCAAGAGCATGACTGAGAGTACCATCAGGATGTATGCAATGGTGTCATACAATGACAATACACAGGATACAGAAGTCAGGGTCATGGTATCTGCCTAAAAAGCAGGGGCACACTGATAGGTCCTCTGTATCACCTGGAGTAGGTGCATCACATACCCATACCAAAGCTTTGTTATCACATATCCCATGAAACATACAAAGATCATAACTGAGGCACCCAGTACTGAAACCATTCACTAATATTGTCCCCATACCTGTAGGATTGCCACTCACCTATGTCAGTCTACAGTGACATGCACATTGGATTGCAAAGTAGGAACAAAATTACAACTAGGTCCAAGGTAGATCACAAAGTACTCAACCCATTGTGAAGGCAGAGGCTAGGATTTAGCCTTTATACATGTGACACACACTTCTCCAGACACATAATACACCATTTGACATCCTCATCAACCCCACAGGTGAAAGAAATGCTTAAAGCCTTTTTTCACCCCAGTGTTATGACACTATAATAATCAAGGTTACACCCCACTTAAACAACACTGATATTACCAGGTATCTGTCATGTACACGTCTCAGGTCTGTCATCAGTTCCCATCTGTTTCTGACACAGTATTTTTCAAGCCAAGGTTGCAGAGCCAAACAGGATGTAGGCAAATCTGTGAGTGAAAGGGAAAAAGGATAGGACATTGCCCAAAACATTCCTCACATCAGAGAAGTATTTTCCAGTAGTGTAAGTTTGCATTTGCTGTAATAATACATGAGACAACTGACCAATCTGTCCTGTACACAAAACAAGCTTTTAGTATGCATTCACAACTCACTCAAAGACATTTGAGCTCACTAAACCCCCACAGACGATGAAAGTAAGGAGGTGTGATGGCAGCCATCTACGTCTGGTTGTACAATTACATCACAACAATAAGCATACTTTACATACCTGTCTGTCAGTTGAAGTACTGATTGATGAGATCTGCCCAAGAGTCTCCTGCTTCATCTTCCTCTCGACTCTTCATCACTTGGCATATCAGCATTTCCACCCACAGGTTCAGCTGCCTCCCCCTCACCTGCTATCAATGGTATCTGACGTTTCAGGGCTAGATTGTGGAGAATGCAGCATTAAACTATTATTTGATATACCTTGTGAGGCACGTAGAAGATGGCTCCTCCAGATAAGTCCAGGTACCTAAATCTTGCCTACAGGAGCCCAAACGTCTGCTTAACTACACGCTTTGTCCTCCAACAGGCCTCATTGCAGAGGACTTCCCCAGGCCGAGTTTGGTACCTCACTCGTGCCAACAGCCAAGGACGGTTTGGATAGCAAGAGTCATCTGTGAACATAATGTAAGAACATCACAGACGTATGTGTGACATGCTATATTGTGAGAGCAGGAGACTTAGGGGCATATTTATACTCCGTTTGCGCCGGAATTGCTTCGTTTTTTTTTACGCAATTCCGACGCAAAACTAACTCCATATTTATACTTTGCCGTTAGACGCGTCTAGCGCCAAAGTCCATGGAGTTAGCGTCATTTTTTTGCGTGGACACCTACTTTGCGTTAATTATATGCAAGGTAGGCGTTCCCGTCTAAAAAATCGACTCCGAGGCATGTGCGTCGGATTTATACTCCCGGGCAAAATTCACGCCCGGGAGTGGGCGGGTAAAAAAAAATGACGTACGGACGCTTTTGCGCCGTTTTTTAGCGCCTGCAAAAGGCAGGCGTTAAGGGACCTGTAGGCTCTGAAGGAGCCCAGAGGTGCCCTCCCATGCCCCCAGGGACACCCCCTGTCACCCTTGCCCACCCCAGGAGGACACCCAAGGCTGGAGGGACCCATCCCAGGGACATTAAGGTAAGTTCAGGTAAGTTTAAAAAAAAAAAAAATTGTGGCATAGGGGGGCCTGATTTGTGCCCCCCTACATGCCACTATGCCCAATGACCATGCCCAAGGGACAGCAGTCCCCTGGGCATGGCCATTGGGCAAGGGGGCATGACTCCTGTCTTTGCTAAGACAGGAGTCATTTCTATGGGGGTTGGGAGTGAAAAAAAATGGCGCAAATCGGGTTGAGGCGAAACAATTGCCTCAACCTGACTTGCCCCATTTCTTGACGCCCAAGCCCCATATCCCCCTACGCCGGCGCTGCCTGGTGTACGTCGTTTTTTTTAACGCACACCAGACGGCGCTGGCGGCTAACGCTGGCTAACATCATTCAATAAATACGGCGCCCTCATGGCGCTTCAGAATGGCGTTAGCCGGCGCTAATTCTTTTGACGCAAAACTGCATTAGCGCAGTTTTGCGTCAAAAAGTATAAATATGGCCCTTAAATCGCAAACACACATTTCAGTGGTAACTTACCAGCCAGCCAGGCCCTCTCTGTGTAGGACCATGTCATCAGCAGTGGGACATAGCTTTTCACATAATGAAGGAATCATTCACAGATGTATTGAACTGCCAGACACATCACCTGAACATTGATTGAGTGGTAGTTTTTCCTGTTTCTATACATCTGCTCATTAGCACTGGGAGGGACCAAGGCTACATGGGTGCCATCAATGGCTGCTACCACATGTGAAATGTATCCCGTCTCATAAAAATCTGTATTCACATAGGCCAAATCGGCGGGGAAACTTGATGTAGCTGCCCAAGCGTTTCAACAATGCGCACAGTACATCCTTCAAAACCACACTGAACATAGACACATAGACTGAGACATCCCTGCTGTTAGAGCCACTGTATTCTGAAAGGACTCTGTGGCCAGGAAGTGTAACATTGACAATACTTGAATGATGGGAGGTATGCAATAGGGATTGCGAATGGCAAAATCTGGCTCCAACTGATTACAAAGATCCATGATGGTATGACAATTCAGATGATATGTCTTAATGCTGGTGGTTGTCTTACTCTCCCCATGACAGATTAACTATGTGAAAAAATGTAAACACATTATGAGAAATGCATCATGTACAGCTAATTATATTCCTCACACGGCTGTAGAGGACGGCTACTACATCTGATATTTACAATACTGCACATAGCTATACTTCCGATTACAGCCTCCTTGGTGCACATTACCAACTATAACAATGGGATAGAACTTATGGAACAACTGTCACTGTCAATGTGTGTGAGACTAATATGTTATACATATTGTTAGACTTCATCGATGTTTACCTGACACATAGAAACCTCTGAGTAGCTGTACATAGCAATCACCACATGTCCTCATAAAACACAGCATTTACAGCACAGAGGCACAATTTGTCACCCAAACATGAGGGCAGTACATACAAATGTACAGTACAATAGGGGGTAAGTAAATGACACAGATTAGGAAACATTTCCATACATAAATTGTGCTCAAAATGGCAGGCGCCTAACCTACTGTACTGGACAGGTGGAAGTGACCTAAATGCACCGGCGGAAGTCTTCGTGGCGGTAGACGGTCACGACCGCTGTATAACTGGCAATTGGATGACATTGCTGCCTTTGGTGGACTTGGGCCAATGGCCATGTCCACTGGCAGTGAGGGTCATTTACGTGGCAGCCATGGCCACCATCTTCTGCAGTATTGCTCACTCCACTCCTGACACTGCTGCCAGCTAGACCTCCACGACCTGAGCTGCTGTGTAGTGCCTCTGGGAGGTATCATGCCACGTCCTGCAGGTGAAAGGGCCCCTGCCTTACCCCTGAACAGCTGAAGATCTGTATGGACAGCTATAATGGTGCACTAGAGGAGCAGATGAGTCCAATGTCAAAACAATGTGTAATAGGTGTGGTGCTTGAAGTAGTACTGTCAATGTAAACTTGTGAAGGTGTTGATGCATGCAGATGGTACATTGTGAAGGTGTGTGAGCTGAGAGGATGGGAATGTGTGGTTACTTGCTGTGACTGATGTGTACTGTTCAATCCCATAGGTATGGTGGATGTGGACATGACTTTCTCCTTTGTATGTGTCATCCATGCAGGTCAATGCCCATCAGAAGAAGGGGATTTGGTGTGCCATCAGCCGGTGGAGCACCCACTTTAGGAAGCAGTGGAAGGATCTGAGACGTTGGGCCCGGAAGACTGCTGAGGCCCAGCTGGGGATGTCCTCCCAATGAGAGAGGGGTGCCAGTTGGACAATGACCCACCTAATGGCCCGCATTTTGGAGGTGGCCTACCCTGAGGTGGATGGACGTTTGAGGGCAGCACAGCAGCCATAATGGAGTAAGTACTGACAGAACTCATGGACTTTCCTCTGATAGTTTGGTGTACGCTTTTTCAGTATTGCAGCTGTGACATTGTTGCAGGTGCTACAGGTATGTTGACTACTGGGAATACATGGTACTCCAGTTGCCAATATACAAACAGAGATCTGGCCTTTGGATTATGCATGGAAACATGTTGCTCATCTATGTCCAGCAAAACGTATAATTGCATGTGGAGATGCACGTAAATGGGCCACATGTGTGACTCTACCCAGCCATATTTGTCTGTAAGCTGCTGTGTCATCCTTCGCAAACAGTGTGTCACGTAGCTCAATTGTGTCAGACCATTCCTAGTTAAATGGATCTGCTCTATATGCAACATTGGGCCTGTCATATTAGCATCAGGGCCTAGTTATCCAGTTTCCTGAAACAGTTGTAGACCTCATGTGTGGCTGGCATCCAATTCAGGCTATATATATGGCCAATATAGTACTATCCCTATGAGGTTTGAGGAGGTGCCCCCATTGTCATGTTATAATAATACAATGGGGTATGCCCACATCATGTCTCAATGGATACTTCTTGCTGATCATGTATAGTAGGCTATTTTTTCACACACTTACCTTAGCTGCTCTTGGCTGTTTCGAAAGGTTTGGATGGGGCTCAGCTCATATTGGCCTGATGCAATAGTTTAGCTGAAGTTCCAGTTCACATACACCTGTTGGTGTTGTGAGATATGTTGTCAGTAAAATAGCAGTCTTGTTATGCATGTGTAAATCATTAACATATTGGATTTCATTTGTGTTGAGTCAGGACTTACCTTGTGGAAATCACATGTCAGGACAGCTGTAAGTGATGTAGGTGTACTCAAGTTGTCATGTAGTGGCTCTGAATCAGCATGTCAGGTGGAATGCCATGAGCCCTCCTAGCAAACTTTATGCTGTCCATAGTTGTGTTGCTCTAACTATGCTGCCTGTGGATGTATCATGTGTCCTCAGTAGCCCCCAATTGCAGTACATGGAGTTTTTTGTGTATTTGACAATGTCTCTGAATAGTGACTGCAGAAAGTACTGTAATAATTATTACAAGTATTAACATAGCTGTATTCCAGACATGGAATGTCAAATTGTGATGGCCACTGAATGGGACTGTCACGTGTTCTGTATTCATCAGAGAATGTTGCCATTGTGTGAGTTATGTACAGAAGGATCAGCTAGGCATGTGATTTGAAGGCAAACAGCTGCGTCATATGTGAAATGAGATGACTTCCCTGTAATGGAACATGACTTTTGTTGCTGGACTAGACAGCTGTGAAGTCGGAGTAGTCATGATATGGTGTTATCTGTCACCCGCATTTCCATAGACTGATCAGAAGATGGACAGTGATGGGCTTTATAGGGATCACATATATGCCTTAGCCAGGCCTTGATGTGCATAATGCCTTAGAGTTATAGGTGATTTGATGGATTGGTCAAGTAGTGCTCAAATACTTGGCCTATCATGTGGGTGAGACAGATGACGAATGGGATAGTTGGGGACTTCCCCCCAACTGTCCCCATGGGACTTCCCTTGCAGGAGATGTGTACCTACTGTTGTGCATGCTGTTATGTGTGTGTGTGAAGAATGTGTTCACCCTCTCTCTCCCTCTCTCTCCATCTCACTTCCTCCCTCTCTCTCTGTTTGTGTGCATCAGCATCTGCAGGTGAAGGAGACGGGGCACAGCCGAGTGGGGAAGCTGCCGACCACGGGACTCGGAGTGCTGAGACCACCAACAGTGATGGACCCAGTGGCCAGGAGGGCGACTGGATTGCCATGGGGGAGACAGGACCTACATCATCATCCTTGGAATCCTCCTCCAATGGACACTCCCTGGAGGTGGCAGGCCCATCTGAGACCACCCCAGCACCATCAATGTCCGCCACCCCCCTTTCTACAACTGCCCTCCCTGTAGCTCCCGACCCAGTTGGCTGTGCCCGCTTACTTAATAAGGTGGGCATCTCCTTTGCCCAGGCATCTCTGCCCCAACCCCTGTCAGCCCTGCTGTCTTCAGTGAGAAGGTTATTGACCTCCTGAGGTCGATCTCTGTTTGTCAGTTGACCATTGTGAATGTCATGACTGCCTCATGAGTCAAAGAAAGCTTTCCTCTCAGAGTTTGCCCTTTTCCCTATTCCTCTCTCACCCTGTGAGACCCTTAAACACTCTGTATCTCTCCCCAAGTCCAGCTCTTCCAACTCCAAGACCTTCCCTGCCCACCTGCAAGAACCCAACCCTCCCCTAAGCCTTGACCTAAGCCCTCCCTCGAAAGCCCAAACACAAAGGTCCCCCTTGCAATCCAAAGCCCAATCCCCTCCTCTGGCCCCCTCCGCAATTCCTGAGATGCCTGCCTGAATCCTTGATGCCCCACCTGTGGATGTTACATGACAATCAGGAGTCAAGTTGGGGGCTCATACATGCATTTTGTGTGCATGGTGCACATTGATTTATTGGACTGTCTTGTGACCTTGGACATTATTAGGGGCATCCTTAAGAGCCCCTAGCGCCACTGGAGTGACACTCTGGTGGTGAAATGCCCTGCACTGTATTTGCAAGGTGGCATTAGGCCGCTTTTTGTGGCATGATGCCACCATGTAAATATGGCCTCTTCACATGCTGCACTTTGCGTGTGGAGGGGCTTGCAATGGGTGTTGCTGTGGCGGTGCCACAGTAACACCCATTGCATTTTGACACTGCCTCAGTTTTTGTAAACCTGAGGCAGCACCAATATCTAACACCACCCCAGGGGTGGAGTTTGCATGGCGCAACAAGGAGAAATGCTTTCATTTCTCCTCGTTTTTTGCTCTTTCTTTGTGTGCTGCATTCTTGCAACATGCATAGAAAGAGTAATTCACCATTTAAGATTTGTTAGAAATGGCGTCTTTGGTTGGCAGTCCGGTTAACCCCTGTCCAAGCAAGGACCCTCACTCTAGTCAGGGTAAGTCACACACATCCAAATTATCCTGTGCCCACCCTCTGGCAGCTTGGCACTGAGCAGTCAGGCTTAACTTAGAAGGCAGTGTTTAAAGTATTTGTGCAATAAATCATGTAATAACACAGATGAACACCACAAAAATACACCACATTTGTCTGATAAGATGCAGGTCAAAACTATTAAAATGAAATAAGTATATGTTGAAATATCACTGTAAAAATATATATATACTGGCTGAGCGACAATGTTGCATAACCCTCCACTGCATCTGTCTCCCCCTCTATGTTGTGAGTGTACTTTTACTGGCTGTGGTGAGCTAATCAGACACATCACGGAATACAGGCAGTTGTGAAACAGCAGCTGTGCCTGCATGGGAGCACTTCAGTCGGTATTGCTGATATATCTCTAGCTTCATCTTTGTCATAAGGACATTATGGAGTCAACTATTGCTCCCTTTCAGGTTGTCTTTGGATGCTACATGTGTGAGTAATATGTATATTACTGTTATGATTTTGGACTACTTTAAATGAATAGATTGCGTGAAATTTATTTTTCAGTTTGTACATACTGTTGTTTCGAAACCTGTTTTTAATGTACATTGAGTTTGAAGAGGTTTTACATTAAACATCAATACTTCAACATTTGGACTACAATGCTTATAATACAGCAATAGGGTAGAAATAGAATATCAAGTGATTTTTCTTTCATGAAATATGTTATTTAGATTCAAAATCTGGACAATAAACATGAAATACCGTTTTCAAAGTTGCAGGAATTCTTACCTAAGTTCAGAGATAGAAGGCTGGAAGTACCTATGTTGCATAAACCTACAACATCCTCTGGCTATAGAGCTGACTTTATTAGAACTTCCATGGACATTGACGGTGGTTGCTGTGAGGGTCCTCCACCCATACCAGGTGACTCTGTCAGACAATTACCTACTTTCTTCTTTGTTCATGAGTACAAATCATACCACCGTTTAGGTATTTCTGGTATGTTACGCTGTGTGACTCCAGTTGAATTCATTTTGTAAAATATATCCATCCATATCTTGTTTTCTGGAATTCTGGAACAGTGAAAGAGTCCTTCCCAAAGGATTCTCATTGTGAGAAACACCTTCTTGTGTTAAGACCTCCAGCTCCTTCTCACTAAATTTTAATTTGTGCTTTCTTTCACCAACGTCCTTCTTTGCCTCTTCACTGGACAGGTTTGTTTTTTTATCTTGAAAAGTCCACAATGGATTCCAATTCTGCTTTCCAAGCACTCATTGCCTTCTGCCATATTACGGAACACTGAGGGAAGCCTGTATTTCATCACATCCTCATTTTGAGTAAACAAACAGGCTGAAATGCTTGAACTAATCTCAGCCACTGGCAATTACTCAGAGTCGCGACACAGTCCATTGTTGTTTTGCACATCATGCCACCTCAGTTTGGACTCAGCTATATGCAAATCAGCCTTGGCCGTGCCCTAATGGGAACAGTCCAGCCTGATCTGCCAAGCCAGGTCCTCTCTTAACCAGATCACAGCCAACTCAGGATTGGTTATGCCCTTGTTATGTGCTCATCAGCCAAGTATAGCTTGTTTCCAGTGACACAGTGGGCATGGGACCCAAGTCTGGGCATACCAGTCCCATTTAGGGCAACATACTGAAATATTCAAAAAGTGATAGATTGAATTAATCTCAGCCATTGGTTATTGTTATTTTACACACCATGCCACCCTGGTTTGGACCTATCTATATGCAAATCAGTCTTGATCCTGCTCCAATGAGAACAGTTTGGCCCAACCTGCCTAAGTGTGACATGTATGCCCAGAATGCCCCCAGTGTAACACCTGCGACTAAATGTGAGTACACACCCAACGTTTTCTGGAAAGTTTAGGCCCATGGTCTGAGATCTGATAAATTAAACAGTTTTCACAAAAATACAAATAAAAAACAAGAGATGCATAGAAGCTTACACCGAACATGCAATGCCTAAAGATCTCTGAAACAGAACTACCTCTTCACTTTAAATAACAAATCTAGTGACATTTAGATCGATGTCCCATAGGATCTCCACCAGAATTTGAAGAAATTCTAAATTATACTTCAGGTGATGGGAGGTTAATTGCCCAGAACAAAAAACCTTTTCTTAAAAAGGGAGTTTTCTTCCTGCACAGGGGGATATTTTTCTATTTTTTCCTGTTTGGGACCACCATGACTAATATAGTACTAATTAAGAAATACCAGTGGTGGTAGTGCTTTCCTTAGTAGGGTGGAACGTCTGCCACTGTTAATGGCATTGCTAGTGTAGACTATACCATTGAAAACTTGGATCTTTCCCAGCTTAAAAATGTGGCTGGGAAATCACAAATTTGGAGAGGCAGGATCCTTACCAATTTTCAGCAGGCTGTCGGTGCACACTGTACTACCAACTACCACTTGGATTTTAAACTGTAGAGTTCTATATATTTACATACCAATCTGGGAGTTTTGTTATAGATACATTTGCGTATGGACTGCTTGTTGATTTCCAATTAGATAAGGTAACACATTTTCTAAATTTTCCAAGGCATTGTTGTTTTAGATTTGCATGTTGCTGACCTTTGTGAGAAACAGGCCCACATTACTTTTCTGATGTCCCAGAAGCATTAGAATTAACCTTACTGCACACAGGGGACCTCATAATAATGCCCTAAATTTGAACCTTTGCAAAGTTGTTGAATTTCTACACACCACCTGAATTTTTTAAGGGTAAATTGCAACAATAATGAAGAGGGAAAATAGTTTTTGGGAGTAATCAACCTGACAAAAAAATACTTAAAGGAGAAATTGTAAGCAAATATTTTTGTGCAGGATTTTTCCTCTAATTTCCAATCTGTTCACATAATGATTTTCTCAGGCCACACCAAACCATGCACAAACATTGTAAACTTTTTGATGTTGTCAAACAGAATCTTTGAGCGATGTCTCTTCAATGCAAACCCAAACCTAAAGGGAAATGCAGCCAATTGAGATGCTCCCTGAACTCCTCAGACACTGAGATGGGCCGTCCCCAGACCACTGATAACCTGCTCCATGCTCCTTTGGGGCCAGATGGGACCTTAGTGTCCACCTGGGGATACACTTCAGACGATGGTGGCTTTATTGGGGACAAATATGACAATACATGTCCCCGTCTCTGTCACTGTCTTAGGTCCTGACTTAGGAGAAGGTCCACCTCGACTACCCTGGTATGTGCATCATGCTCTCTGTTGAAGGGAAGTGGGTGACAGATGTTTCTAGGAGAGAAGTATGGGATGAGGGATGATTGTTGTTGGGAGATTGTTTGTGTGAGGTTTAGGGTGTACCTTTTGTTGTTGTACTTATTGTTTGTTCTAATTGATTCCATATGTGCCTTTGGCTCTTTCAGGACTCATGTGATTCGCCCAGCCACTCTCAACTGACATTGCACAATTTCCCCACGTCTTTCTTTACATCAATGGCTTCCTGGACCGTATCCAGGGCACTCCTGTCCTTGAGTACCTTAAGCACCACCTGTCGAGTGTGGTGCTACTACGAAACAAAAAACCCATGTCTTAGGAATTCAATTTCCTTTCTTATGCAGATTTGGGTATGACCAAGTTTATCATTGTAGTTTCGGTCGTGGTTCTAGAGGGGTGGTGATTTTACTCACAAACATGTTCCCCTTGCAATTGGCCAAGTTCTCAATGACACCCGAGGTCAGTCAGTCATCATACATTATTCACAGCAATTCAGCAGCATAAAATCACATTCATAAATAAAACACATAAATATAAATAAAAAAGTAAAAATTGCAAACATGCAAAAGATCTTTAAGGATCCATCCATGAAATACATATTATCATAAAATCATGACTAAAACCATAACGACTACATATGTAGGGTATAATATCTGAATGTAAAGGCCACAGGACCAGAAGAGCCGACATTCATCTGTGCACACTTCTTCTGAGATTCACCACCTGCCAAATAAAATTTACAACAGTGTGACGCATCAGGGGAGACTGCAGTTGTTGAAGAAAAAGCAGTGCTGGCTTACATTGCCAAAAATTCATCGATTTAAGCAGTGGGCTCAACAACTTTTTCCTAAGTGTAAAGTAAAAGCCGCAAAATAAAATAATATTGATAGTTAACTGCACAGAATTACTGTCATATGGACAGGGATCTAGGTTTGCATGGAAATTGCACTTTATGGAAATCCCACCATCAAAGAAATTTAATTAAATAAAAATCTTGTGAGAATAAAACGATGCTGCCTAGTCTGAATGTGAGACAAGTATGATCAGACCTCTTCCTGATGAGGCATTTGCTTGTTTAGCCAGACAGATGATTTGTGCCGATTGGCCGTCACTCTGGCTGACCTCATCACTCAAAGTACTCCTCCTTCAGCCTGCATTTGGAGAAGGAACTACAAGAAATGGAAAAAACTCTGGGAGCCCAGTCTTCTCAAACATCAATTTAACATAGGCAAGCCAAGGGACAGCTAAATCCCCAACCACGGCTAAACAGTCATTAATAACCAAATGATTCAGTGGGGCAGATTCCCTTGCCCAAATGGCTTGTCACTGCAATAACTGTGCAAGCTTTATTTTATCCTCAATATATGTAATGACAAGCTCCTCATGACACAAAAATGTAGGACCCCACGCAGGACTACTAACAACCTCCTAAGGAAAGAGTTTTTGGCTCTCTGAACCATACCTGTGTCAACCATACCCCATGTGCCTTTCCATAACAATACACTCAAGGTCAATATTTTGCGGTGGTTGGTGGACTGGAAGGGAAACCTCGTAATGTCTAAGTGTTTACATTCCTCTATACCTACACAAACAGACCTTTCAAGATCTCACCACGGCTATTGCAACACCTGCCTATTAGACACTGTTGATCAGGGGGAGGTGTCAAGGCCATACTAGACCCCCGTTGGTATTTCTTGCTCTCCTTCACTGGATGCAACAAGCTGTCAATGATGGTAGCTTATTAGACCTGTGTGAAGTTTGCAGCTATTGCATACACCCACGTCTCTGCATCTACAAAAGCCCATTTGTGAATTGACCACATATTGCTCCCTGTCCCAGATGTTCCCAACACATCTGCAATTCAGGTGTTACCACAGGGAATATCAGACCATTCTCCTCCCCTGCTCCATTTGGGGGTGCTGGTGCATTGTTGCCATCCTGTATGGTGTCTTGAAGCTTGGTTCCTTACCAATGATGCCATCTTGACCACCTGGAGAAGGAGCTACATGCCTATTTTAATATTAATGAAAGTTTGGTCCAGAGAGTGAGCACCATGCAGGATGTGAGTAAAGCTACAGTCCGGGGGGCTGCTAAAACTTATCTCAAACATGCAGATAGGGACTATCACTGCCAGCTGGAGGAACTCAAATCTCCTATATTATCCTTTGAGACATGGTAGTGGCCAGCAACACCAAAAACCTACGTTGACAGCTGGAAATCCATTGGGTGTCCTTACAACAACTGACCTTCCAGGAGGCCCGACAGTGGTGGTGTGCATCCACCAGAAGGGTCTACGAAGAGGGGGACAAAACCAGCACTTTCCTTTATAGGCTATTTACCCATGATGCCGCCTAACAGCTCATTACCTCGATTGATGACAAAACTGGGACCCCATTGTCAATTGCAAATATACTTTGACCAGTCCTGGGAGCTTTAGTCCATTTTGACCAATGCAGCTTCATGCCCAACCAGAGTATGAGACATTGTGTTTGTTGAGTGCAAGCAGCCTTGGCAGATGCCAGCAGCATAGGAGAAGATAAAGCTCTTAAGATGGTTGCTTTTGAAAAGGTGTTTGACACCATAGACTGGGATTATCTCAGTAAGGTGTTGCATGGATTTTGGTGTTCAGTTTCATCACATTGTAGGCATACTTTACTTGCACCCCTCAGCACAGGTCCTTATTAATGGTGTGTTATCTTGGGAATTCCAGATTAGAAATTACACTAGGCAAGGCTGCCTGGTAGTTTCCCTTCCTCTTTGTGCTGGCTATAGAACATTTAGCCCGAGTGATTTGCTGTGATGCACAGCTGTGGGGTTAGAGGTGGAATGACACAATGGAGGCCTTACAGGCTGACAACATCCTGCTATTTCTCAGCTGCCATCAGGTGTCAATCTATGGCATTTGGAGATTTTGTACTGTTTGGGGACACCTCTGGGCTCCAGGTGACTCGGACTAAATCAATTTTGCTTTCCATATGGGGTGGTAATGCTGTACTGGACTGGTGGCACAAGATCACAGTCTGCCACCTCAGTTTTAAGTATTTAGGAGTCCACATATCTATGGTGCTTGAGCTCACACACTTCCTCAGCTTTATTCCTCTTCATAGTGTGACAAAGGCATGCCTGGCTGCTTGGTCCACCCTCCATCCTAGTGGCCTATGCCAGGCCGCTCTCATGAAGGTGATGGTACTCCTGCACTTCTTCTATACCCTGCAGGAACTTTCCACTCCATATTCTAAATACATGCCTCAACAAGGTTGCGGCCCTTCACCTGTCACTGGTCAGTTTGCGATGGCAGTCTAGGTGCAGTGGATATTTGATTGTATTATTTGACATCTCAGCTCCTGTGGTCAATGGTTGGTTGGCTGGTGGGTGGAGCGACCCAGCATACCAACTCAAACTAAGCCATCTTGGCCTGGATAGGGCAATGCACTATTTGTATAGTAGGCCTTTTCCTCTTCAGATACCTGAGCTCACCGGGATGGGATTTCTTGTATGGTGACCTGCCAATGAATTCCTTGGATGGAACAGGAAATTGACTCATTAGACCCCATTATGGAAAGGGCCCTGGCTAGATCATATGGTATGGTTAGAGGGCTTTTGTCAAGGGGATATGATTGGAATTACAGTACTGGGCGACCCCTGGTTGGGTGATAATATACTCTCCTTTGCAGACAAGGCCTTTTATAGTGTTCCTATACACAATTCATAGATATCTGGAGTTGAGATATGCTTGGGTGCTACACAATAGACTTGGTATACGTACCGGACTATGGCCCCTTGGAAGCTTGTTTATTGATGGGTGGCTTAGGCAAAGGGGGGGTTTCCCAATTCTATTGTTCCTTGGTTAGCAATACCCCTGAGGCATTGTACTTGCTCCAAGGGATGAGGAGAATTGACTTGGGGACCTCGATGACAAGGTATGTCAGATGGCGAGTATGGTTCCCCGCAAGCTTGCTATATCTGCATTACTCAGACTCATTCAATTACACTATCTACAACTCACATACGAGATACTATGTTGAGTCGGCATGCTGGCCTCTGGACGGATCTTAATTATCCTAATTGTCCTAGATACTCTGCCCCTGAGGCTGATTTTTTCCAAATGGTGTTCACAGATCAGTCGGTATTGGAACCATGTAGGTAGAACCCTCTCGAGGATCTTGAATAAAACTATCACACTTACTCCAAAGTTGGCTGTTTTGGGGCTTTTAGAGGACTTTGGAGGCCGAGAGATAATGCTGGTTACCCTGGCAATATTGGTGGCCAAGAAGGACATTGAGAGAAATTGGCTAATAGTCCGAGGCACCCACCCTAGTGCTCTGGATAGCTAGCATAGACTGGTGTGCCAAATTAGATGAACCAGTTTATGAAGCCAGGGCTGTCCTCAGAAATTTTGTAAAATTTGTGGCAGGTGATGGGATTATTACGTCTTGTCCTCTGCACTGGAGACTGTGTTTGTAGACAATTCGAATCCTCAGTGACTATTGGGGGTGAGGCGGGTGGGATGACGGCGACGGATTGGGACGACAAATGCAAAAACAACAGATGATGGACGGAATGCAGAACAAATCAAACATTCACCCCCAGTCACAGATCTGGGTTTAATCCATCAGTTTTTTTGCTTGCCATGCCATTCCAGTTTAGACCCAGCCATATGCCAATCAGTCTTGACCCTCAGCCCGAACTGCCAGGCTAGGCCTTCCCTGGACCAGAAACAAGCATCCTGGGACCGGTTTCAGGGTATCACCCTTCATCAGCCAGGCTAGTTTGAATCTGGTGGCATAGCAAGCACGGGACCCACGTCTGGGCATACCCTTCCCACTTGGGGCGACAAATGCAAAAACAACAGAGGTTGGAAGGAATGCAGAACAAATCAAACATTCACCCTCAGTCACAGATCTGGGTTTAATCCATCAGTGATTTTGATTGCCATGCCATTCCAGTTTAGACCCAGCCATATGCAAATCAGTCTTGACCTTGTTCCCCATGGGAACAGTCCAGCCCGAACTGCCAGGCCAGGTCCTCCCTGGACCAGAAACAAGCATCCTGGGACCGATTTCAGGGTATCACCCTTCATCAGCCAGCCAGGCTAGCTTGAATCTGGTGGCATAGCAAGCACGGGACCCACGTCTGGGCATACCCTTCCCACTTGGGGCGACAAATGCAAAAACAACAGATGATGGACGGAATGCAGAACAAATCAAACATTCACCCCCAGTCACAGATCTGGGTTTAATCCATCAATTGTTTTGCTTTTCGATAGGGAAGCAACATTTTTGTTGTTATATTTGCTTAAACTTAAATCAATAAAATTTGACCCATATTTATACTTTTTCAGTGACGCATTTGCGTCATTTTTTTATGCATGGCGGTCACCGAAAGTAAGACCGCCAGCCTGTTGGCGGTCTTACCGCCGGTTTAACACCGACCGCCAGGGTTGTAATGACCCCCTGAATGTTTTAGTTGGGCTGAGAATGTCGGCTCCAAAGTCGATGGTAGTTTTTTCGGCTCCGAGGTGGAAGTCTCTGCAGAAACTCGACGATTGGTCATCAGTATGTATTTTTACCTCTACATACACAGACGCACACCCCCATGCACCCACACAACACACAACCCCCCCTCCAACCCCTTCCCCTCACGGACGATCGACTTACCTGGTCCGACGATCCTACGGGAGGGGACGGGAGCCATGGGGGCAGCTCCGCCGACACCACACCGCCAACAGAACACTGCCACAATGAATCACAGGATGTGATTCGCTGGGCGGTGTTCTGTTGGCGTGGCGGTGGAGGTGGAGCAACCTCCACTTCCCCGCCTCCCGCCAGTATGGCTGTTGGCAGCTCTCTGTCGGAACAAGGATGGAGAGCAGCCAACAGTCATAATAGGCCAAGCGGAAGACCGCCACCACTGGCGGTCTTCAGCACGGCGGTACCTCAGCGGTCTTGCGAAAAGACCGCCGAGGTCGTAATGACCCCCTCAGTCTCTAAACCTTCAGAGCCAAGACCTGTGGGTGGAAAATATGCTCCCGCCATAGAGGAGTCTTCAGAAATAAGGCCCATACTTGCAGTGATGGACACTAAACAGCGCCAAATCCAAATCCATAAAGACACTGGAAGGATTATTGCTCCTCCTTCTACACCTAAAAGGAAGTTAACTTTTCAAGAGACTTTAGAAGCTGGTCCTCCACCAGCTAAGATATTTAAGCATAGGGAGAAACCAAAGGCACTACATCAACCTTCACCACCACATTCACCTTTGCTTCCTGCTTCTCCACCACCAGATAGTACACCACCACCTTTACTTGCACAATTTCCTCCACAATCTCCTATCTCCACACATGGGGATGATTTGAGTAACACTCATTACAATATAGACCCATAGGATTTATGTGAGACAGACCCTATTCCATCCAGTGATCCTGATTTATAACCAACTAGACCATCTCCACCTGAAGACACCACTGCCTACAATCAGGTCGTAGCAAGGGCAGCTGCATATCACAACGTTCAGTTGCATTCAGATCCCATAGAGGATGATATTTTATTCAATACACTATCAACCACTCACAAAGAGTATCAATGCCTACTGATGCTCCCAGGCATGCTTACACATGCAGATGGCATTTTTAAGGAGCCAGTGAAGGCTAGGATTATTACACCAGGGGTGGACATAAAGTATAAGCCTGTACCTTCAGATCCACTTTTTATCAATCAACAATTGCCACCTGACTCTATTGTTATAACTGCATCGAGGAAAAGACTATAGGTGGTACTTCCGTCTTCGTTCAAGCAGCCAAACTATGGAATTCATTACCCCCAACTATAAGAGCCACAGATAACTTTCTTGTCTTCAGAAAACTACTCAAGAGTTGGCTATTTCCTTCATAACCACCATATTCAAACAACTATGGACCGCATATGCCTATGTTGATAAACATTTTTTCTGATTATGTGTATATTTCTAGTTATATATAGTTCTTTAGAAAATATGTATCGGTACTATGTCATAACAATAAAATACACACACACTCTTTAAAACTGTTAAAGTAAGTATATTTACCCATGGTTCTAAATATGTATTGTATGTACATATATGCGTGCATATGTGTGTGTATTCATATGTGTATGTATGTGTGTGTGTGTATATATATATATATATTTGTATATATATATATATATCTGTGTGTGTGTGTGTGTATGTTGTTCTGTGCTTGGCATGTTCGTGGGTCATTGCATGACTCCTGGGTGGGTTGTTATACTAGATATCTAAGAATCCCTGCTCTCATTTTAAATCACACTTATCTACCCATCATCATATGTCATGTCTCTATCAATCTATCCTCCATTCCCACTCTGACTCATCCCAAATCCATTCTACTACTTCCATCTCCTAAAAAACTCTGCCTAAGTTATTCCCTCCACTTCCACATCTAACTCACCAAACCTTACTTTACTACCATGACCTCCCAAACAACCCTACTAAACTCGCCCTCATTTATCTCACCCTGCTACTATGATCTCCCTAACCCCTTCCACAGACTCTTCCCTCCTCCATCCCCCTTTACTCATCCCAAACCTAAATCCTATTACCATATACTCCCAACTAACACTTCTGGATTCTTTCATCCTCCACCCCTCCATTACTCCAGTCAATCTAACTAACAAACTCTAATATCCGCGGCTCAAATTAACTCATAATAATACTAAAACTGTACTAATTTTGCCCAATACTAATCCATCACTAATTCTTGTTGGGTTCCGGAGTAGTGTGCTACTCGACGAAAAGCGCTTAGACGCCTCTTCAGGGGTAGTAAGCGCTATATAAATACTATTACAATTACAATTACATTATGTACAGTAATCATTAAGGCTTTTGAATGGCGTGCCTTATCTCTGTAATAAGAGATGAACATAGTCTTAGGGAACAGAGCACTTTGGCTTGCGAGATACCTATATCTTGGGTAATATGAATTAAAGTCTATCATAATGCACAAATGTTCCTTGTAAAGGTCAATGCTAACAACGCCGCATGCCAGGGGCCACAGATCGAACGACTCATCCTTGAGGGAAGTGATAAATTGAACTGTGATTCGGTGTTTCAGTCGTTTGAAGTGAATGCCTGATCTACAAATCTCCACTTCAAGGAATGACTTTGCTTAATGAGTAAAAATTCATAGAAGGTGCAGATTGTTCTGTTGTGATCACTTTGGTTTTCGAGAGCTGAATACCTAATTTGCCATTTTAGCATTTGACAAAAGCTTGCATATTTTAAAATGAAATTGAATCAGGAATAGCGAGAGGTGCATTCTGGAAATGCACTTGAAATGTTGTTGAGCCTTTTGCTTCTGGTCTTGCCCGTTATATTTTCATTTCAGAAAAGGATTTGTTTAAGTAAAGCTAGATCAGAGAAATGGTTGAAGTAGTAATTTTGCCATTTCTGCATGTTATGCCTTTTCCTGTGCACTTTGACACTCTTTTTCAGTACAACAATGTGTGTACAGTGTGGTTAGGAATAACATCAGTTTCACCAAATTGGTTAACTTTCCTGTTAGGCCATAGAAAAAGTAAACGAGAATATACAAGTGGTACGAGAGCTAAACACCATTTGTGGGCTGCAGTGTTAATTTACAGCACTAACATATGTGGCAAAAATGTATGGCTACACAGAGCACAACTATGCTCTGGCTAAGGTGCTGATTAAAGGTATTGCAGGATCACATGGCAAGGAACGAGCCTTTGCCATGTAGGAAACATATCTTTATAAAACTAGTATTATATTAATGTCACTTTGAGGCGTGCTTTGTAAACCCATGAAAAAGGGTGCCTGATATGACATTTCATATTCCAAAACGTGTACGTTCACTGTGACTGAAGGCTAAAAGCTTTTTCACCATGTAGGTTAAGCTACATTTCACACAGGTCATACATAGGTGTGTAGAAGATATTTGTTTCTACACCTCAACTAGAAAAAATCCTGGTAAAGGTGAAATCAGATTTTAGTAAAGAGTAATTTTATAAAAAAGGTATTTTAGATGTCATGAGGTTAACAACATTTCTACCACTTCTGGCACCTCCAGAGTTGGAATACACATCACTGGCTGAGATAGATAACAACTCTGACTCAGATGACAACGATCTGCCTCTGAGCCTAGGGAGTAAAAGGTGGTATTACCAGGCATAATGTTTGCAAAGGGCGTGTTCCAGCGCTAGGAGACCTACAAAAATGGCACAGTGAAATTTTACAGATTTCACTGCGCCATGTTTGGCATCATTTTTAATGACTGCTCAGAGCAGGTGTCAAAATGACGCTTCATAGTACCCTCTGTGCCTCTCTACACTTTTGCTACACTAGCATCAACAATTTTACGCTATTGTGTTAATGGCCACCATGGTGCACTGTACTATAAATACAGCACAACCATGGTGTCTTTAGGTGCTGGTTGGTGAGCTCAGAAAAAGTGGTGCATCAGCTGTGATACAACACTTTTTCTTAAATATGGACCTTAGTGGATTTTTTTAAGTTAGTTGCTGAGCCTTGCCCAGGAAGGTTGTACCCCATATTGGCAAAAAAATAAAATGTGTCCTGCTAAGACCTTTTTGCCTCTCTGAAGACAGGTTCAATGGGAACTTGTGGTAAAGGTTCCCAGCCTTGTGGAGCTGTGTCTGTCTACAGCTTTCACACTTGCAATCCTGGTATAAGATGACTTCCAAAAATGACTAGATTTGAGGAAAGATTGGTTTAAAAAAACAGATTGAGAGCAATATGAAGTACAGCTTAAATTTCAGATAAGACCAACAAGGTGCCCATTGTTGATATGCTTGTGAAACTTCCTTTGTGAGTGTGCTGAGGTAATTCCTTGGAAATGCTTGTGAAACTTCCCAAAATTGTGTAAGTCTAGTGAAAATACTGCCAGAAGGTGTGGGAGCCACTACCTCCCACCACCTTTGTGCCATAGTGCCTGTGAGTGTCCTAAGGGATCATCAATGGTAAGAGCAGTTGTGGGCTCAGCATTGGGAACACTAGGGGCTCTGCTACTTCTACCCATGATGGCCTTGCACATATGACATGTAAAGAGAGTTGGTATGGTTTAAGGCACTGGTAGATGAGCATAATACTTCAGATTCAGAATAATGACAGCTTGGAGCATGACATGTAGTCTCTGATCAACAGTTCACGGTCCTCAATGATGTGACTATAAGCAGATGATAACAGAGGGCTAGTGTGGTGCACATGTGTCTCTGACAGAACAAATACTTCATGTGGCCCAGGACAGCAAAGCAGGCTGTCCCATCCCCTCTCTAATTTCCCAAAGATATGGCTCGCTGAACATAAAACACCATGTAGATTTGCCTGTCCCCCTCCTTCACATATGGTACAATACATTCTGTAAAGCTGAGACTAATTGGGATAATAAACCCACAAAAATACTTCTTTTGGGTGCTACCAGTAATTCACCGGTGTTCCTCTTTTCTGTAGTTGTTGTGGTATCCTGATCATCTTCTTTAAAATCCTCATCCACTTCTTTGGTCATTTGCCTCCATATTTACTAGAAATGTACTCTTCAAAATCCGCTAGATAATTGTTTTTTGCTTTATTAACACCCTTCAATGAAATTGATTTTGTTCTAGTTTTAAAGCATCAACTTTGTTATGATATCCATAAACATTTAAAAAAATGGATAGTTTGATCTGTGTATCCAAGACCAATGAAGCTCTTGTCAAAACATCTGGTATTTGACGAACATATAATCCAAGATAAGAGAATTTGTAAGCCCAGGAATAATAATTCTCATTAAAAAATAGTTTGTGCAATTATGCTGGTTTCTATAGTTTGTGCAATTATGCTTGTTTCTAGTATTTTCAACAGAGGCACTGCCTCTGAATCATCCATTCCTAGATCCTCTAGGATGACTTCACTGTTCTCCATCAACAAAAGGTTCCTCAGTACTGTAAAGAATGATTTTGTATCTGAGTATCTTGATAATTTGGAGTGATGACCTAGATTTGTAAAACATTTTCAATGAGTGGACATGTAAATATGCAACTGTATGATGTGTAATAAGAACAGAAATATTTTTAATGTATTTTTATGTATCTCAACATCTCATGACCACTAACCTTGTCTTTACTTTACAGGTGGTCAAATTAAACAATCAACAACTTTTTCATAAATTATAATGACTTAATACTGTGCTGTTTCTCCATGGATCGCAAAAGGAACATAACTATTTATATTTAATAAAATGTATGCTATAAATCATTGGCTCCATTTGAACATCTGTTAACTATAGTTGAGTTGATGAGTTTTTCTACGTGTCCAGCATATGTCTTACCTATCTAGTAGTGTCTGTTTTGCAAGAGTCTACAATGTTATTAAGAGACAATACTTTAGATTTGATTTTCATACAAGCACAATAATTGAAAGGCTGCTGAAGAATAAAATTGTTCCTATATTGATCTATAAATGGAAAGCGAAACTGCCTTTTCCGTCCTTTCTTTTACATAACACCCCATGAAAATGATATCTTCTTCCATATTCCCCACTACCACTTTCCCAATACGCTATGTATTGGCTGTAGATGTTGCTTGGTGATTGTGTTTGTTATGGCTCCAAATCTGTACCGAAGTCAGGTAATACAGTTGTTTTAATGCTGTTAATTCATCTCACAATGAAAAGTACATTTTATGAAAGCCCAACATTTGCAAATAACTTTTTTCTTGATGAAGCTATGTTGAATGTGCTTTTGTGAAAGATCTGGAAGTACTTGAAATACTGAGGCCCTCATTACGACTTTGGCGGTCTTTGTCAAATTAGGAGACCTGAAAGGACTTCTGCCCATTTATGGGTGGAAATCAGACTCCGTCGGCCTGGCCGACAGAGTTGAATAGGCGGTTCCACCACCAGCACCGCCAAAGCAACAAAACACCACCTGCCATATTATGATATGCATACAGCGTGGCGGAGTCCTGTCGGCAGTGCCGTGCTGGCAGTGGAAAACACCAGGACCCATCCCCTCCTGGGCTACCACCTCGCCAGAAAAGGTAAGTTGATTGTCCGAAAGGGGGGGCAGGTGGTGGTGTTGGGTGCATGTGTGTGGTGTGTGCGTGTCTGTGTGCCTGAATGGGTGTGAATGTGTGCATGTATGTGTGGGTGGAGGCAGTGAGTCTCTGCATGTATGGGGAGGCAATGGGAGTGTGTCGGGGTGCACGTGCATGTGTGTTTGTATGCAGAGGGGTGGAGGTATCTATCTGAGAGAGTTTATGTGTGCGAATGGGGGTGTCTGAGTGCGTGTTTGTGAATGAGCGAGTGGGGTGCCTGGATGTATGCATGAGGTTGGGGGGGTGTCTGCATGTATGCGCAGGGACGAGGGGTGTGTAGGGGTGTAAGTGAGTAGGTGTGTGTATTGGGATACATATCAGTGGGGGTGCATGTGTGCAAGTCTGCGAGTGAGTGGGGTCGCATGTGGGTAAGTCTGCGATTGAGTGGTGGTACATGTGTGCAAGTGTGTGGATGAGGGGGGTGTGTGCAAGTGTGCGGATGAGGGTGTGTGTGTGCAAGTGTGTGTACACAGAGGGGGGATTGTATGAATGTATCCGAGCATGGAGGGTGTGGGGGTGTGCATAAATGCGGAGGTGGGTGGGGGTTTGAATGATTGGAGAGGGAGGTGCATACGTGTGAGTGCAATTTGGGGTGTAAGTATGTCAGCGTGAGAGCAGGTGGGGGTGTTTATATACATATGTGCTGTTGGGTGGGGTGATTACAAGTGTGTGGACGGGTGGGGGGGTTAATGGAGGTGTGTGGATGTGTGGGTGTGTGTTGCTGCGACAGGAAAGGGCATTCCTCTCGCAGGATGCATTTCCGCCAGGGTTTTTGTGGCAGGGCAACCGCCACGAAAATCCTGGCGGTTTGCTGCCTTGTAATGCGGGCAGCAGGCTATGGCCTGCCGCCTGCCCGGAGGAGCTCACTACCGGCCATGTCGGGGCGACTGCTCCGGCGGGCTAGGCAGCGTTGTGGTGGTCTCAAACACCGAGCCCGCCAGATTCATAGTGAGGATCTGAGTGTTTAATCACTTCTGCAGACCATTTAATATCTATTTCCTATATATCAAAGTGTCTGCACTACAACAGGTTTTTAAAAGTGGACGGGCTTCTGGCTGAAATTTAATTATGATCTAACCTTTAGCTAAACATTAATATAATGCTGACAAGCTTTGTGGGTGAGGCTGCAGAAGCATGACATCAATAAAACAATACCTGTTAGTTCCTTGTCCAGTTAGTACCGATGTAAGTGTTAGTGATGCATTTGCCGGTTGAATGCTGCTGCATATTACCTGATTGCAAAAAGACAGAGTAGCTTCAGTGGTTCCTGTGGCAGTTGTTGCCCATGCTTATTTAGTATTAGTAGCCACCATCTGAAGGCTATATTGTACACAGTGGTAGCTCCTCTGTGAGGGCAGAGGAGCGTCACACCCCACCAGAAGCAACCACAAATACTTCAACAAAGGAAATGGTAATAAACCATGTATATTATTATTTTGTTTGTTAAAGGGGCGGGCATTGGGGGTGACAAGGATGAGGGGAGTGCACTGTGCACTCCCCTCAGTGCCCATGTATGTTTGGCCTCAACAAACACACATGAGTAGTAGGCTGTCTCCAGCGCGGCACTGTGTTGCTGGGCTGGAAAGAGCAGGCACAGGCTCTCAGTCTGTCTGGTAGCACACTGGCTGGGCACTCCCAGCCAATCCTAACACTGCTCTGAGCAGCCTCAGGATTGGCCGCAGGGCAGGCTTGAAGCCTGTGCCTCCTTTGACTTGGAAAACAGAGCGGAGGTGGTGCGGCAACCAAGCGAGAAAGGAACTTTTTTATTTTTTTTTCAATATAATTTAAGGTGTATCCTAAACCTCCCAACCCTCCCCCCTGCATGTGCTGCCCTGCCCTGCTCCTCCCCTTCAAAGCACTGCTAGCTGCGACTTATTATAGAGCATGATTCAAGTCTGTATCAAGGCCCCTGCCAATAATAGTTGTGAAAGAATGAAGTACACCTCCTAAGATACTTACAATACTGAATGAGATATAAAATATTTTTTAATTTGTAGTTAATTAATCCTCAATTATTGTTTCATAGAAGATATGTGTTCGGCGTCTTAGGCTGAAAATTTCTCTAAGTGAAATTTGTTTCTAATGTAGTAAATTGTACATATTGAAATCTATTGCTTACTGTTATAGTGTTAATTGTGAAAGTTAGAAATAGCAAGGGGTAATTTGATGTTACCAGGAATATTGGTAGGTCATCAAAACATATAAACAACAAATTTGTGAAGTACTAAATTTCCATCTAGGACTCTTTGAGTTTCTTGATCTAGCAGTCAAGTCAGCAATTAGTGGTGTAAACTTTTACCTTGTTGTAGTGGAAGATAATATTTGCAGGTAGAATAAAATGCATATGTTCAGGTATAGTGTTGTTTTTTGTATAAAACAACAACTCTTTCGGGTGAAGTGTTCAGGCATCATGCACTGAAGACATTGTTTTCCTCAGGTCCTCACTGCCTCAATATAATACTGCATTTACCTTTTTTAGAGGGTGCCTGGAGCCCCAAGTGCAGGGCTGCTACACTATCTGAGCTGTGCTACTGCTCCTGATCCGATTTGTATTGAGAGGGACTCTGGTGTAAAGACACTAAAACGTTGTTGGCATGAATGCCGTGAATACCTGCTTATACTGCCTAGTGACACATGTAGGCCATGTTGCCCACTGGAGAATGAAAACTGTGCTTTTACTCTGTGAGGAGTTTCAGAAGTGTGCTTCTAGTTTCACTGGGGCTGGGAGAAAGGTGGAGCTTGATCCTGCTTTTGTAACAGTAAGTGGTTTAGAAGATCACCCTAAATAAGTTCTAAGGATGCCTGATGGAGATTTGGGACAATGCTGTACGTGCAAACCCACTGCAGGGAAACACAACTAGAGCACTTGGACTGCAGAAAATCCAGTACTAGTCAGACAGCTGATGACCATCACTTTTGTTGCACTAGTGTGTTTTGGCTGTGGAGTGTTGACTGGGAGACATGCTGCAGATTGCCTCTGGGGAGCGTTCCAGTCAGACCTAAAACTTGCTCTGTTGTTCTCTCTCTCCCTCTCTCTCCTCATCTAACCACATCCAGCCTGCAGCTTAGGGGTCACAGAACTAATGTACTGTGGTGAGATTTGTGTTGATGTGGGGTGGTACCATTATGTATCCTGACAGGGTGGTCCTGCTTGCTACTGGTGCATTGACAACTGCAAAGATTCCTATCACACTTATATACAAGGCAGGTGTAGACCAAAAGAAAATGACAACATGCACCACAATTATTATGACTTGAGTTGAGACCGGCTGGCTTCTGTGGACTGTGCAAAAATGACCAGTTCTTAGGGGATGCAGCACCCTTGTCACTTTAAAAGACGTAGGACTACTGGCTTTGTTATGCGATCCCCCCGTTGTTATAAATAATTACATTTTACCTTTTGTCAATGTAATACAATATTGCCAAATATACAAGATGTTAGTACATATAAAGAAGGTCAATTGGCTTTCTTGCACCATCAATAGAATCATTCATATGTCATGTATGAGCCTTATACCCCCATTAAAATCAATAAGCATAATATTAATCCTCAATAGCATTCATTGTAATGATAAACATTCATTAATCAATACCAATGTTGACAATAAAGCACTTGGAATTCAAATGTAGGTGTCTGAGTAGTCACTTTCTACATACCACTTAATGTAGTCATATGACCCTCCACCCAAAGTACTAATACTCGAGAGCCCAAGAGCAAAAGCTCAAGCCATGTGATTGCCTAGTGTTAATAGGGGCATAGTTTTAGGCACAAGGAGACATAGATGTTGTTTTCTTAAAAACATTCCTGTGGACTGTTGCACCTCCTGATGCCGTCTCCACACACTTAATTGGTCATTGGTAGCCCCCATGGCATCCTTGCTGTCTTCACAAGTAAAAATATATGTAAATGTAGCCTATGTGGGGCACTATGAGGCACATCATGGCATATTGCATGATAGATGAGCAGATCACTCTGCTCTTTTATTTTAGGTCTTAGTTCCACAGCACCAGCATTTCCTTGTGTGTGTTTTTGAATCTGGCTCCCTCCGTCCCTGCCCAGAGCAACTGCATTCTGTATTATTCATTGGGAACTGGAGGGGGAGACCAAATGCTACTGCAACCCACCAGATCCCCATGAACTTTCCTGGGTGGCACAAAACCTACCCTTAGACACTGGCATATAGTTGGGCAATGTACCTGGCTAGTTGTGTGTTATTTAGTCCCCTATTACTGGGAACCACTGGAGACCAGGATGAACTGCACAATACAATGCTTTTTTTATTGGTTTTCTTTGTGTAAGCACCTAGGTAGATTGGGGGGGCATAAAGCTATGGGCCCTATGCACACCTTATCCCCAAACATAGGATTAAAAACCAAAGGCATGTTGTACTGGCCCATGTTGAAATTGAAGAGGAAATCTGGCAGAGTATTTACCGCTGTCTAGCTCCAAGTCTCCCCTCCTGCCAGTGTGGGCATCTTGCATAGCCCCTCTGCAACCAGCTAGCAGAATACTGTACCTGCCCCACATGCCTCTCCCCACTCACCAGAGCCTCCTGCCTTCTTCTGAAGGGCACATGATGGCTATGAAGTCCAGTTCCTTTTTCCCAGCTGGTCTTTATAAGGGTATGGGAGGCTAGCATCACTGGGCTTGGAAAGATTCTTTATTACCCTGGGGGTCAGCTGGAGTCAATGTCCTTAGTCTTCTCCTTCAAGCTAGCCATCTTTCCTTGATCATCATCTCCTGGTCCAGGGTCGTCTCAACTGCCCTTTCCTTGTGCAGCGGTTTATTAGTAGGGGTGGAAAGTGTTAGGAGTCAGGCACACTTGGTCACCCCTAAAATGCCATAGTATCCCTTCACCCTGCACTGTGGGGGTCTCCTGGCCTGTTAGCATGGATCTCATACAAGGAGTGGGCCCTGGATTGTAATGGATATCGTATTATTTGTTTATTTGTTTTATCACTATGGAGTTTATAGGGTGTGTGTGAGAGTGGGTTGTCTGTTGAGGGGGGTATGAGCCCTTCTCAAGCAACAGCCACAATCCTTGTCGGATTGAATTGCAAAAAGTCAATAAAGCAACCTGTGCTTAACCTTCTGGTAGCATGGCACAAAAGCATTCAGGCTTAACTTAAAGGCAATGTGTAAAGCATATATGCAGCACTTAGTAATAAAGTAAGAGAAATCCTACACCAATTTAGAAAAATAGGTAAAACTTAATAGAGTATTTGATATTAAGATGTAAAAAATGTAATCCAAAGAACTGTAGGTATGAATATTTAGGGACAGATTTCAGAGCCCCTGACACCTCCTTGTGGCACATTAGCGTCATTTTATTGTACGTTAATGTGGCCCAACGAGGCCAAAATCACAGTGTCAAATTCAGAATGTGGTGCAATGCATGCATTGTGCCACTTTACAACCCTTTGTGCTACATTATACCTGCACCAGCCATAATGTATGCAAAGGGACATTCCCCCTTTAGGGGCTGAAAAAATGATCAAGGAAATCTAAGAGATTTCTTTGCATCATTTTCATCGGCTACTTTAACGCCTGCTCAAAGCAGGCATTAAAAGGAGGGACACCATTGCTTACAATGGGCCTCAAAGGCCTTTGCAGGATTAGCGTCAACATATTTGATGCTAATCCTGCAAAGCTCCGAACTAGCGTAAAAGTTTTTGATGCCAGTTCCCTAACTACCTCCATAGTGTGCTGTATCTTAGACAATGCACAAACATGGTGGCATCAGGGGACACTAAGGGACGCAATAAAAGTAGCACTGCACTGGGTACAGTGCCATTTTTCTTAAATCTGCCCTCAAAGTTTAAAGTGACAAATATGGGGTGATTCTGACCGCGGCGGACGGCGGTCGCCGCCCGCCAAGCGGTTCCCGCCGAAAGACCGCGGCGGTCATTCTGGCTTTCCCACTGGGCTGGCGGGCGACCGCCGAAAGTCCGCCCACCAGCCCAGCGGGAAACATCCTTCCCACGAGGAAGCCGGCTCAGAATGGAGCCGGCGGAGTGGGAAGGTGCGACGGGTGCAGTTGCACCCGTCGCGAATTTCAGTGTCTGCAAAGCAGACACTGAAATTCTTTGTGGGGCCCTCTTACGGGGGCCCCACGACACCCCATACCGCCATCCTGTTCCTGGCGGGTGAACCGACAGGAACAGGATGGCGGTATGGGCTGTCAGAATCCCCATGGTGGCGCAGCAAGCTGCGCCGCCATGGCGGATTCCCATGGGCGGCGGAAAGTCGGCGGTACACCGCCGGCTTTCCGCTTCTGGCCGCGGCTGTACCGCCGCGGTCAGAATGCCCGGCGGAGCACCGCCAGCCTGTTGGCGGTGCTACCGCCAACCTCCGCCATGGCGGTAATTACCGCCAGGGTCAGAATGACCCCCATAGTGCCTAAAAGATCAAAGCATCAACTGCCAACATCTAGTGGCACGATACCAGGGCCAGTTTGATAGTTGTGGCCCACTGTGATGGAGCACAGTTCAGATACAAGAAGAAGATTGAGCACAGTCCCCACTTACCTTAAGACTTAGAAGAAAGTTAGAAAAAAGCCTGACAAGGTAATGTTCAGCAGGTCAAGGCAGCTGGTGGTATACAAGGAGGAGGTGTCATTTGGGGGGAGCCGCTAAATGAAGTTACCATGAAGATTTCTATTTTCAGACGTATTCTCTTTTTTTTAAAGTATTTCCCCTAGTACTTAAGTTGATGGAGATCCACAGGAAAAGCTGTGTTGAGCTGGAAAGTCTATAAAAGCTCAATTGGTGAGCAAAGCTGTTCAGTTGTTGTGATACTGAGTTTACAGAGTTTGGAAAGACCAGGTATAAACGTTTTTACTCTGGCGTTTCTGAGGTGGTGATGGTGGTGGTCAGGTAAGGGATAAGATTTTAATTTGTTCATTGGAAACTGCTGAGTATAAGTAACATCTACATCAAATGGCCCCCAGTAAGGCTTTAAGGACCTGTGGCGTAAGGAAGGGGAGGAAAGCAACTGCACAGTCAAACTCCTCCAGTACTGTAATGAAGAATGCTGAGTGTGAAGGTGCTTTGGATAGGGCTGGGAAAGACATCCGTGGTGTATTGTGACAGACCCCAAGGGGCATCCCCTCTGGTGAAATCTATTGAGGAGTTTATCGGGAAGTACCCAGGAGGAGAATGGAAAATCTAACCTCCACTCCGACGAGCCTCTCTTCTCTGTTGTTAGATACAAAGAAGACAGAGTTACTTATCCTTTACATGGTAAGGTATAGGCCAGTCGGAGCCAATATTGTCTTTATCACCATGCTTGCAATTGGGGTTCGGGATGTAAGTTTCCAAGGAGTTTCAAGGTTTTGGAATCAAGAAATCCTGGACTTGGAGGAATCTGTTATCAGTGAAACGCTACCAAAGGCCCAAAAGTTACAGGTGCCTGCATTTGTGGTGGGCAGGGCATGTCTCCACTATGTCATATGAATCTGGGGAATGAAGATTTTACTCCCATGCTATCCTCTGACTTTCTGTTGTCCCATACTCCTTGTCATCAATCTTGGAAGTCATGGTGCTAATGCAAAAATCCCTGCAGGGCCTCCTCAAGGCAGTGGTTGTAAATTCTGAAACATTGAAGTCACATAAAGTGCATTTGCAGTCTATTGACTCAGAGCTAAAACAGATAAATGGTTGCATGCCCAAGCTGTTGAGACCTGTTGAGGAGCAAGAGGACTTGGCAGGTCAGGTTGCAGTGGTAGGCACAGGGCATGAGGAGTGAGGGGTTATTCAATCTATGGAAACAGCCCCTGATGGTGAAAGGGCAGCCTTCAGTGTATATTTCCAAATTTCCAATGTTAATAAAAAATAGGTGCAGCCGACATGGCTATCACACCAGCTTTGATTGCCCATTGATCAAGAATCGTCCAAGAAAAGGAGAGCTGGGGGTGATTGAGTGAGGTGAGAAAAAGAAAAACTACGGTGCTAGGTGACAGTCTTCCCCTGTGGCTAAAAGTTTAGAAAATAGTAAAGCTGAGTGTTTAGGTAGTACCCTGGCCAAAAGTAGACAATCCATCCCGTACCATGCCATTTCCATGAAAAACATTTGTAAACAACAGGGAAAGCATTTCCCCTCTTTTGCCTGGAGTGAAGATCCGGCTGGTAGTATTCAGGAGAGAAGAAAAGAGACTAAATAGTGTCCATGGGGTCTGAAGGTGATCAGTAAGGAGAGTAAAACATTGGAGGGAACCCCACGGGTAGAAAGGTAAGTACCATCAAGGTTAGATTTGCCTCCATAGAAGAACAAAGATCCAGTAAAACATTGGAGGCCGGTGGTCCCCCTCTCCTTGGGCATAGAAGAAAGGGAAGAGGTAAACTCCTTGTGGTTTATTTAGAGCCAGTTGAATGAGGTTAATGAGGAAATGAGGAAAAATAATTACAAAGTTAAACCCCTTAAATAGTTTCTGGGTTCTCAAAATATTCACCTCCTGCCCCAGTTTATATTCATTTTCATTTACCGACCTGAGACAAGTGGGTTTCTTGCAAAATAGTGAGGGCAAGGATGTTACAAAAGGTTTGCTGTATTCAGAACTGATGGGAGACACCCTTCTTATAGAAGAAAGTGAATCAAAGCTGGAGGTTGAGCAAAGTTTGAGGGAAATAGTGTGGGAACAGTTTAAAAACCAAGGGCCAGGTGTTTTGAATTGCCACAGAGGAATTGAGGCGAACCAAGTCAAATGGGATATACAGGAGGATTATGTTAGCTACAGACACATCAAGGAAAGTAGTGAAGGCAGAATTCAAGTCACTTTGCTCCACGAGGAAGGATATAGGTATGGGGGTATTTCTTCCAATCAGAACAACTATGATTTCCTGTCTTGGGAAGAGTGTGGATTAGGACCAAATGTCTCTGCATGGCAATAAATTGATCTCCTGGAATACCCATGGATTAAACAATGTAATGAAGTTACCGGGGTTTAAAGAAATCATAAAGCAGTATTTTATTTTATGTTTCCAGGATTCTTGGCTGTGCAGAGAACCCCTGCAAATAGATGGCTTTTTGGGAGTTTATGTGAAGGCTGTAGGTAATATTTCAGGATGACTCTCTAGGGGATTGTCAACGTTAGTAGTCTCCAAAATCGCCTCTAGTGTCTAGCAGGTTAAAACTCAATGCAAATGGACTTTGGCAATTGGTATACAATTTGTGAATGGAGACAGGGGGGACTCATATATTATTGTTCTAAATGTATATTTGCACCCACACTGTGGGGGTGATTCTAAGTCTGGCGGGCGGCGGAGGCCGCCTGCCAGACTTCCCCCTCCAAAATACCGCTCCGCGGTCGAAAGACCGCTGAGGGTATTTTGGGTTTTGCACTGGGCTGGCGGGCGACCGCCAAAAGGCCGCCCGCAAGCCCAGTGCAAAACACCCTTCCCACGAGGAAGGCAGTTGCACCCGTCGCAAATTTCAGTGTCTGCAAAGCAGACACTGAAATTCTTTTTGGGGCCCTCTTACAGGGGCCCCGCGACACCCCATACCGCCATCCTGTTCCTGGCGGGAGAACCGCCAGGAACAGGATGGCGGTATGGGGTGTCAGAATCCTCCATGGCGGCGCAGCTTGCTGCGCCGCCATGGAGGATTCATTTGGGCAGCGGAAAACCGGCGGGAGACAGCCGGTTTTCCACTTCTGACCGTGGCCGAACCGCCGCGGTCAGAATGCCCAGCGGGGCACCGCCAGCCTGTTGGCGGTGCCCCCGTCATTTTAGCCCTGGCGGTCTTGGACCGCCAGGGTTAGAATGACCCCCTGTATCTCTGACTACAAGGAGAATATTGGACTGTTTATAGAAGGTGTGCTATGGTTGCTCTGTACCCGATAATCTGATGATCCTGATGGGAGATTTTTATCAGAAACTGCTTTCTGAGACAGTGGATAGGAATTATGAGGACTGCTTAGCCGCCGTCAATATACAACGTGTTTGTGCCCTATCAAATGAGGCATCAGGGAAAGACATTGCTCTGTTGGATTTCCTCTTATCAAATGGCTTGGTGAGTCTAAATTGATGAATGCCTGAGGATACCCCTGCTAGGAAAACCATTCTGTATAGTAATCAGAATGATCCAGTTGATTATGTCTTCGTTCTGCTGTGGACTTTTGCCCTAATTGAGAAATTTGAGGTGCTTCAGTTGGAGGGTAGTGATCATTATCTTTTATGTTCAAGCCTTAAAATGGGTAAAGTAGCTAGGCATATGAGTGACTTACCTTTCAAGGTTGGTTGCTCTAAATGTCTAAGAATGAGGCTTTCAGAGAAACATCAAGATTTACTGAAGGCTTTCTAATATAACATTGTAGGAATGGAGTCTGGGAAGGCAGCAGTAGATCCCTTAGCATTGTTACAAGGAATAATAAAAAAGGTGGTTGAGTGTCTCAAAACAGAAGTCATGGTTTTAAACTGTACTCCAGATAAAAAGAATCAGTGAAGTATGCCAAGAATAAATGGTATGATAAAGAATGTAAAATACTAAAAATAAATATCTGGAAACTTGAAAGACACCTAAGACGCTCAAGAAATGAAATTAGGAGGTTGAACCTCCTTGGCTTAAAGAAAGGATTTAAAAATTTGGTAGCAAGGAAGAAATGGAAACTAATTACAAAGTGCTGGGAAGCCATGATGGATGCCATAGCGACTAATAATTTAAAGACGTTTTGAAAGTTGGTGCAGAGTAAGACAGGAAATCCACAGGGACAGTCATCAGGCCATGTGGGCAAGGATGCGTGGGTTACATTTTTAGAGGAGATCTATAATAGTAATGCCGCTGCCGCTCAGCTCCCAACTAGATTCCTTGTTCAAAGGGAGACGAAGGAGAGGTTCTCTGTATTAACAATTAATAACAGAATGTTAAAGCTCATAAGGGCTTCCGGTTCTGATAATGTACCACCAGAAATAATAAAATCAAATACTGTGTGGTGGTCCAGTAAGTTTTATAGCTTTTTTTAGGGAATACTTTTGACTGGAAGATTCTGGGATGGTTGGAAGGGAGCAGTGATTAATCCTAACTACAAAAAAGGGAGAATGCCCTTCCTGAGAACTACTGGTAAATCAATCTGCTGGATGTAAGTAGTAAGTTTTTCTCAAATATGTTGTTGGGGATGTTAAAAGAGTGGACTGAAGTAAATGCTAGTATACCTCAGGAACCACTCGACGAATTACCACTGCTGTGTTGAAGGCCTACCAAGTTATGATAAAACCCCAGTTTCAGTATTTTGCTGAGATGGTCAGTATTGGGGTAAAAAGAGTTGAGATCTTGAAGAAGGAAGGTGCCTAAAAAGCTACTCTCCCTTCCCACCTGATCCATGTTGCAGGCAGTTAGAGTGTAAACAGGCTTACCAGGGTGGACTCCTCTAGCACAGGCAAAGGTAATAAAAGCTTGGTCAATAATAGATAGTACGGAATCCTCTAAAATCTCCCCGTTAATATCAATAAGAGATATTGCATAGCAAACTACATTGGGCCCATGGAGATAGAGCAAAGATCCAAATGTGTGCTGGAGAACTAAAAATAAAGTTTGTAGAGTATATTTGCCAGTCAGAAGTAAGCAAGACAGAGATGAAAAAATAATACGCCAGGTTTCAAGGGGGGTGGATCTGATCTCTCACTTATTAAGCTCATGGACAAATGGTGAGACCTTTCCATATTTAGAGAAACTGCTGTATATTAAGATGCACTGCAGCCTGTTTAGATTTAGATGTGGATTAAATTGAGTTTTAATGTCATGGAATCACAGTATCCTTTTAAGCAGAGGGAAAATCTGTCAATGTGCCCTCAGCATAAAGGGCAATTCAGTGCATGTTCCTGGGGATTGTCTGTGGTTTTTATCCCAACAGAAGATTTTTTCAAAGCCTATCTTCTTAAAATATAGTATCAGGGATAAGGGACAAGCTATAAAATTATTGGCTGAAATGAGATATTTTGATGTTGTGTATGCCTTGGGGTGATTTTTGATTTCTGTTGATAATCTACTACAGTCGAATGGTGATAAGCTATTAGAGCAGAGCCCTCTTTTCAAGGAACAGTGATGTTCTAGAATATATAGACGTTATATTGGAATGTATCGGATTTTAATGTTTTAAATTCACACACTTTTTAATTATTTATATAGCATTTGTGTGTGATTTTGGTTTTAGAAATTGATTTAAAGACGGTCTAAATAAACATATATTTTGACTGATAGTCCTCTTGGCGCAGAAAGGCAGTCCTCTGAAGTATATAGCAGGCAGCAGGAAAGTACTCTGAGAGTCTTCTACAGGTCCTGAACTGAGCTGGTCTGAGGGTACTTATTTTATTCCTGGTACCAGTTTTGAACTGGAAAAATCTTATAGATCCCCCCCCCCACTGATGGTGTTTGAATTTTCTGCCATCCTGACCAAGCTCCACTGGGCCTGGGTGCACAAAAGCCTAGTGTGAAGTTATTTGGATGTGTGTTGAGGTAGCTGCTTGGAAATGGAAGTGGAGCTTCGCACAGATAGGCAAACAATCCTGCCAGGATGGCCCCTCCTACCAACTCTCTATCCCCCTATGTTTTAGCAGTCTGGGAGGAATACACAAAGGCCAACTGCCAACTACACCTAGACATGTTAGGACAATAAATGCCAACTTTCTAAAAGTGGCATTTTCAGAATTGTGAACTAAAAATTGACTTTAGTGGAATTTAAATTACAACTCCTTAGGCATCAAACATGATATTTCCATTCATTAAAGAACACTTTAGATTATGGGGGTCATTCTGACCCTGGCGGTAATTACCGCCATGGCGGAGGTTGGCGGTAGCACCGCCAACAGGCTGGCGGTGCTCCGCCGGGCATTCTGACCGCGGCGGTACAGCCGCGGCCAGAAGCGGAAAGCCGGCGGTGTACCGCCGACTTTCCGCCGCCCATGGGAATCTGCCATGGGGATTCTGACAGCCCATACCGCCATCCTGTTCCTGGCGGTTCACCCGCCAGGAACAGGATGGCGGTATGGGGTGTCGTGGGGCCCCTGGGGGCCCCTGCAGTGCCCATGCCAAAGGCATGGGCACTGCAGGGGCCCCCGTAAGAGGGCCCCACAAAGAATTTCAGTGTCTGCTTTGCAGATACTGAAATTTGCGACGGGTGCAACTGCACCCGTCGCACCTTCCCACTCCGCCGGCTCCATTCTGAGCCAGCTTCCTCGTGGGAAGGATGTTTCCCTCTGGGCTGGCGGGCAGACTTTCGGCGGTCGCCCGCCAGCCCAGTGGGAAAGCCAGAATGACCGCCGCGGTCTTTTGACCGCGGAGCGGTCTTTCGGCGGGAACCGCTTGGCGGGCGGCGACCGCCGTCCGCCGCGGTCAGAATCACCCCCTATATTCCTTAGACACCAAACAAGACAGTTTTAGTTTATTTCAGTTTCAGTTTATTTATTTAACAGTGTTCGGTTAATTAAGACCATTACACAAAAAATAAACACAAGTAATAAAATTATAAAGCACAAAAAAGACCAGTTTTAAAGTGTGTAACCTTTATTGTGGATTATTATATGTTTGCTTGCTAACTAATTATGTGCACATGTCCTAAGCTCTCGATTTCCAGGAACTGGCTCCCCAATTTGTCCAAAAATGTCACCAGTCTCCAGCTCAGCTGCACATCATTCCCTTTGAAGACACGCTGGTAGTAGAAGCCTTTTACGGTCCACTGTAGTTCTTTTACAGAGGCATATCTGACGGATCAGTGTTTTTGGGACCAGCCTACATAGCCGACAGGCACCCGTAATGTTGCTTTGTGTCTACCTATGGAGATGGGCGTATGCTGGAAGACAGCCTATTTGGTATTTTATAAAGACAGCTTTGATCTGTAGGTTGACTGCTGTTCCCAGGTGAGACTGTGGGACACCAATGGGGCTTCTTTCTTTCTTCATATATTTGAAGAGCTGATAGAAAAGAGAATTGGATTGTGCAGAGATTTCAGCCCAGATGAGGGAGCTTACCCTGCCTTGTTTGTAGAATAAGTTAATAAAATGACCCTTTCCTCGCAAGAGATTGTCTGACCAAGCCTAATTCAAGACAGACCTGGGCCAGCAAAGCGTGATTTGGCAAATTAAACAGCCCCTTGAAAAGCTTAACGATCTCTACCACTCAATGCTTCACTGCCATAAGTAATTGTAGGGGTCAGTTTGGCTTAAATTACCTTTAGTAGCGGGAGGTATGTTGGGCAACCAGTGGCGTTTTTATCATGCTTAAATGCAAGAGTGTGAGAGATGGATTTCCAGCTGAGACTTTCCAGGTACGGCTTAAAAGAGCCGTTGCAGTTAAGGAGGACATCTAGGTATTTGTATTTGCACACCAATTCAATTTTTTGCTGTTGCTCAGGTACCACTGGTGCCTCGGCCATTCTGTCGACCTGAAGAACATGATTTTTGATTTTCCCAAATTCATGAGAAGACCGTTTTCTTTTGAGAATTCAGCCATTGTATTGAGTAGCCTCTGCAGTCCTATTCTGGTGTGGCTGAGGAGAATAAGATCGTCAGCATACATCAAGCATACCATAGCAGTTTTCCCCAACCTTGGTGGATGAGAGTTCACCTTGTCCAGTCTTTTCGGTAGATCAGCCAGAAAGAGGTTAAAGAGAAGAGGGTCAAGCACACGTCCCTGCCACAGACCCTGAGAGGTTGGAATTTCACTGGAGAGGTGCGTGCCATCACCTAGTTTGACCCTCACCCAAGTATTTATATAGAGAAGGGTTATTGCTTTTAACGGGTAAGCCAGGATGCCCTATTTTGCAAGCTTAGATGATAATTTCCTTCTGTATACATGATCAAATACTGCTTTATAGTCTATGAAAGAGAGGAAGAGGGGCTTCTTGGAGCGCTGACATTGGTCGAATAATAACAATACAGCCATAAGGTTAGCAGTTGTGCTTAATCCTTTGGGGAAGCCGGTTTCATTGAACAGGATCAGATTGTTGTCAGCAGCCCAGGTTTCAAGTTCCTCCAAGAGGATCCCTGCAAAGATTTTGGACTCAACGTCTAAGTTTGCAATCAATCAGTAGTTTGCTGGACCGTTAGTCAAACCCCCTTCTGAAAATTGTGGAGATGATTGAGCCTCTCCATGATTGCGGAATGATGTTGTGGCAATTATGCTGGAGTAGAGTGCAGAAAGATATTTTGCCCAAAAGTCTGAATTCTCTTTGTACAAGGTGCAGGGATACCATTGGGTCCTGGGGTTCCCTCCCTCTGACACTTGATAATTCTCTTTCTCACTGTTTCTGAGAGAATTTGAGGGCAGCTACATGATTGTGAAGAAAAGCGGGCATTACTTTGGGCTTGAACTTGAATTTTTTGCTAGTACTGAAAACCCTCCCCTAGGTGCCCCAGAGTGGGGGAGCCAAAGTGGCAGGAGAGATATTGATGCCAGGTGGACTCTGAGATGTTAATTGTGGAACTAGGGTGTGTTACGGAACTTAGGCTGTTTATATGTTTCCAAAACTGCGCATGCCTATTTGACTTTAGTGCATGCAGGAGCTTTGTTGCTAGCCCGGCTGCCCTGTTTCTTTGATGCATCCACAAGTGGACTCTGCAGGCAGATCTAAAAGTGGACACCAGTGCTGTCAAGGCCTTATCGCTGGGCTATTTCTGAAGGAGCAAAGGGTGCTGTTTAGGTTGCGTTTAAGTATCTTTGTTTGCCGTCCAAATGGAGGTCCTAGAGGACTGCAAGGTTTTGTGCCTTGGGATTGTTGTTGACAAGATGCCAGAAATTTGCATAGAAACTCGTCCCAGGCAACTTTTACTGCTTCTGCTGTTTGCTCAAGGTCAGTGTAGTTCAGTTTAAAGGACCACATTCCCTTGGCTTTTCCTGTCAGGTCAGGTGTGGTATCTGATGACCTTTAGATTTTACTCCCGTATTTTGTATACTTTGCACACTGCAGCGCATTTGCTGTTAACGACAAAAGCCCCCACACAGCGCAGTTTCTTGACACCGTGCAACTGGATTTCAACACAACATCGCTGGGTGTGGAAAATCAATGCAAATTCTGCCCGGACCCGAGGTGCCCGTATGAATCGATGCATTGCTTTCTAGCGGGAGAGAAGAAATGACTTACGCTGACCCAACCGGAGAAGGAATGATGCATGGTCTTGCCCATGTGGCTTTATTTTGATGCTACCCAGGTACTTTGTGCAATAACAGGATTCTCACTGTTTTCTAAGGATTGAGACTCTTATTCTTGTTAAAATTCATATCTTGACTTGTGCATGTTGGACTTTTGTCATTTTGGTCTTGTTTTGTTTAGATAAATATTACCTATTTTTCTAAACCTGTGTTGTGTCATTTTGTAGTGTCTTTAATGCGTTACTGTGTGTGTTTGTACAAATTCTTTACACCTTGATTCTGAGATTAAGCCTGCCTACTCGTGTCAAGCTACCAAGAGGGTGAGGATGGTTCTCATTTACCCTGACTAGAGTGAGGGTCCTTGCTTGGACAAGGGGTAACCTGACTGCCAACCAAAGACCCAATTTCTAACACAATGTAACCTACCTTATGGGCTGTTTGGGTCCTACCTTATGGGTGACTTAGATGCATAGAAAAGGGATTCTTAGATCTGACAAGGGGTTTATTTTGCCAAGAAACTTGGTAGTTTGAAACTGCAGACATGCTGCAATGGCAGGCTGAGACATGTTTAAGGGGCTACTTATGTGGGTGGCACAACAAGTGCTAGAGGCCTTGAGTCATCTTCAATTTACCGACCCTGGGTATATGGCATACCACTTTATTAGGTGCTTATAAGCAAATTACTTGTGCCAATCAGGTGTAAGCCAATTTTATCTTATTTTACGGAGTGAGCACGAACAGTTTAGCACTGGCTAGTAGTTGTAAAGTGCACAGAGTCCTAAGCACAAAAAAACAGGAATTCAGCAAAACAGGAGGGGGAAAGGCAAATCTTTTGGGGAAGGCCATACCAAGGCTGACATGTATAACAGGGTGGAAGAAACCTTTGGTTGTTGGTGGTGTTTTCTATTTGATTGGAATAGCTGGAGTGGGATTTTAGAGGGATTCAATACATATTTGATATCATGTATGGACATCTACTGTAATATCCTATAGAAGCTAATGAGAATGGACTTGGGAGGATGTAGTAAGGGTACTGAAGATTAGAACAGAGCAGCATAGTGTCCTCAATGATCCTTAAAAGCTGTGGGGGTGTATACATGGCTTTAAATGGAGACCTAATCATGATTGTGGTACATTGCACACCTGAGTTCAATTGCTAACTTGGAACATCAGATATTTAATAATTTTGTTGAAGATGCAAACTGTGGGTTTCTCTCTCAGCGTGAACAAGTAATAAAAACCTCAATGCTTCAGGACTTTGGCAGAGGTGACAGGATGATAAAGAAATGGATGGGTGTATTTATCACTACATGACCTACTTATATTGAAGGGAATTGTGAACTTGAGTTGCTCCCACGATTCCCGTAATGATAACGCACTCTGATGTAGAGCTGGAGAGTAGATAAGTACTTCTTGTTAAGAAAATGAATGGTGAGGATTTTACATTCATTAATGTATGTACTGCAGGCACAAATGATGGTCACATGTAGTTATTGTGATTTGGCACCAGAAAAATATTGATAATAGCTAGAAAATGAAAATTAACATAACATATAATGCAACTGTGACTGTGAAGCTCCAAATGAAGCACTAGGAGGGCATATATACAAGCCCCTTGCGCCTCTTTGCACCGCATTAGCATCATTTTTGTGTTTATGCTAATGTGGCATTAAGGAGGCATTTTCTTTGTGCCATATTTACAAAGTGATACAATGGAAGCATTGCACCACATTGTAACCCCTTGCGCCACATTATGCCTGTGTCAGGCATAATGTATGCAATGGGGGCGTTCCCTCATTAGGAGTCCCAGAAAAATGGCACAGTGAAATTTACAAGATTTCACTGCATCATTTTTAACGTCTGCCTCAGGCAGGCATTAAAGTGACGCTCCCATTGTATTAAAAGGGCCTCCCTTGACTTAGGTGAATCAGTGTCATAATTTTTGCTGGCAATCCACCAAAGCGCCACAATAGCATTAACATTTTTGATGCTATTTGCCTAATGTGCCCCATGGTGCGCCCTATTTTAAAAAGGGTGCACACAAGGTGTCGTTAACAGGGCACAATGGGGTGCAAGAAAAGTGGCGTATCATCTATGATGCACCACTTTCTTGTAAATATGCCACTAGGTTTTAGACTGTGAGCTGAGAAACAACGTCTAACCTTGTTTATAGAAACATTGTCGTTTCAGCAAAATATGATTAAAAAGTCTCTTCACACAGAGGGAAACATCAGGCAAACTGCTGGCTTGACAACAAAAAATCGCAGATAATGTTTGTATCATCTATATTAATTACAAAAATATTCACACTGATTTATTATTTGCACAAGATCGTTGCACTTAGGCCCTGATTTATACTTTTTTTGTGCCGCAGTTGCGTCATTTTTTGACACAAAAGCGGCGCAAACAAAATTTGCGCCGCTTTTGCATCAAAAAAATAACGCAAATGTGGCGCAAAAAAGTATAAATCAGGGGCCAGATGTAGCATAGGATTTGCGCCTCGCAAACGGCGAAAATCGCCGTTTGCGAGGCGCAAATGCCTCTTTGCTATGCAGAAATGCATATTGCAAGTCGGGACCGACTCGCAATATGCATTTCAGAATCGCAAATAGGAAGGGGTGTTCCCTTCCTATTTGCCATTCTGAGTGGTATGCAATACCATTTGCGACCGCATATGCGGTCGCAAATGGTGTCGCAGTTACCATCCACTTGAAGTGGATGGTAACCCACTCGCAAATTGGAAGGGGTCCCCATGGGACCCCTTCCACTTTGTGAATGGACCCCCAAATATTTTTTCAGGGCAGGTAGTGGTCCAAGGGACCACTACCTGCCCTGGAAAAAATAAATAAATAAAGGTTTCGTTTTTTTTTTTAAGTGCAGCTCGTTTTCCTTGAAGGAAAACGGGCTACACTTAAAAAAAAAAAAAAATGCTTTGTTGAAAGCAGTCACGAACATGGAGGTCTGCTGACGACAGCAGGCCTCCATGTTTGCGAGTGCCTAGACTCGGTATGGGGCCGCAATTTGCGACCCACCTCATTAATATTAATGAGGTGGGTCTTTGAGACCCCATACCGACTCGCAGAAGGTGTCTGAGACACCTTTCTGCATAACATTTTGCGAGTTGCAAACTGCGAGTCGCTAGTACTCGCAATTTAAAAGTCGCAAAATCTTATTTTGCTACATCTGGCCACAGGTCCTTAATTTGCATGGGGAGGTTGCTTCTACGTTTGCCCAAAAACTAAACATTGCTGCCTGCATTCTGGATTACAAACAAATATTTCCCAGTATTAAGGCACACCAGTGTTTTTATAAGAAGCACTGGATCTGAAGATTTCAGTGGTCTCTTGGTGTAGAGTGCTGCACAAACTGTACCAAGTATTGACACACACAAAAGAACCTTCAAGACAACGGAAAAATGGGAAACTAGATCAGCTGCGCAGATGGTCGATCATTCGTACTTCCAGGGCTTCTTTGTTTGAAACGTTGTAGGACTGAACATAATAATGATGTAGTCATGTTGCAATGTGCAACTCTAGATGTCCTCATTAATTTGCCATGATCGCATGGATCGCATTCAGTTTCTCACTGTATTTCATGCATAATCCTAGTTATTGAGTCAAACAAACTCAAGAGTCAAATATTCTTCGCAGCTCGTATCGCAGTTTGAGATTATTCATCTGTTAGATGTTCAGAATCAGAGGTTTGTGTGAAGGCTTCTGGGCAATACCTGGTAACTGGCTCAGCAGCTGCCATCCTTCCCTGCATCTCCAGGGAGCAATAATCATTCACTTGTCAGAAACACATCCCTTGCTGCACAGTTCAACAGGGTTAGCTCTTCATTTTCCAGAGAAGCACTGGATTACGATTCTAACAGGCACAATTTGCAGTTGAGACCCTTTCTAATTAACCCTCCTGTGACCCTTTTGATTTGCATAATTGAAACCTGATGGCATGCTGACTCGAACGTTTCTTTGATCTTCTCTATCTATCAGTGTGCTGCTATCCTCCTGGATTCTTTATAAGCCTCAGGTTAGGAGCAGGAGAGCAAGGACTCCTCTCTCCGAGCACAGCAATTTATCTGCGACATTGAGCGCAGGAGATGGGGTTGCTCCTTTCGCTGACATTTCAGAGATACACAGTGCAGGTCTAACTGGTTTGCTGTGTGTATTATATTCTGGTTCAGATGGTTAATTCATTAATGAATCCATTCATGATAAATCTTTGAAGGCTTCATCTTTGTTGTCCAAACAATATTCAAATCGACAGAGCCAGGCTGCTCTAAATATGCAAACCAGTCTTTATGCATTTTTTTACAGGATTGGAGTAAAGGGAGCAGTCTAGTCAGGCAGCTGCTGAGTGGGTGAATGAACACCACAGATGGGAAAATAATACGGGGAACAGGTGGTAGATAATGAGAATGTATGTGAAAATATACATTTTGGAGATTGTGCCGTGGTATAATTATTATTGTCAGTTAACTTTATATTTGCGGCAATTCGGGCAATGGTGTTAGATGTGTTGAAGCTACAGTGTATTTGTGTTTACCACATAAATCAACGAATAGAGATAATGACTTGATTATCAAGATGCTAGTTTATCAGAAAATCTAATAAAGATAATTGAACTCATTGCTTTAGAAGGACCCACACAAAAGGTAGATGTGCTATAGAGAACAAGTACGGTGATGGCAGAACATCTTTGCATGCAGAGATGCTTAATCAGGAAAATAAGGAAAAGAAGAGTGTGGCTGTGAGACCACCCTGTCTCACCTTGCAGACATAGGGGCTGCCAAGCTTTATCAAATATCAAAGCGATGGTGTTCACCACTAGCTAGGAGCTTGGATACTCAGACAGAAGCCAGAGGTTGATCGTTGATGACCTGACGTCCCACTGCCAAGAAGTGCAGACTTAGCAGAAAGAAGGTGATGTGGGGTTAAATCAGAGGCCAGCAGATTAGCCATCCCGATTGCAATAAAGATGTGAATCTTAAGGAAGGGCAATGCGATTTTGCAAATACACACACTAATAATATCTCCCAATATGCAACGGATTGTCAAACAATAAATAACCAAAACAAAGACTTAAATGGAACAGCAGCAAAGATGCAGTGGTAACAAGAACCCCTGCAAGGCTGAATACATGCTTTGTATACAGTTTGTGATCAACAAATGATGACGAAACCTGGACAAATCCCCAAAAGGCCACTCATTGGAGTTTAATCAGGCTACAGTATGACACAGAGAAAGGATTCACACAATATTTGTAACCATATAATTTTCATAACTGTAATCAATTCTGAGTGATGTATTGCATAATAGTGGACAGCATACCCCTGGCCTTAACCTGGTTGGTAAGTATTATACTCACAAAGCAGCAGCAATCACGATTCTGGTAATCATAAACACTGAAAGTCAGATGAAATAAAGGAACAATGACAACCAGTGGCGTCTCCTCCACTAAGGCGGAGAAGTGTCGCCCCACTGCTTTCAGCGGAATTAAAAATATAATGATAGTTACGGAGCGTTATTATCATTTTATTTTTATCTGGAGCCAGATTAAGGCGGGCGGGGTTTGAGGGGGCTGGAAAAGGGGTGGTATGCGCACCATAAGTGTGAATGTCTCCATCCAGCTGTATTGCACAGCCAGGAGGAGAAAGTGCACAGGGTACCACTGAGCGCCAAACCAGGCTGCTCACTTCAGTCACAACACAGTTGTCATGCTGCGAACTGCAGCGTCATGATTGGCTGTGGGGGAGTCTGGGAGTGCTTCCCGGAAGAGGACAAGGATGGAGGAGACTTACTGTAGGAAAGTCCTCCTTTTTTGCCTGATCACCCCCACACTTTTTGGATAGGTACTGGTGGTTACTGACTCTTGGCTGTGCCCTGGGTACTGCTTACCAGTCCCAGGGCCAGTGCTCTGTGTAAAATGGATATGCAAATTAGGCTAATTATAATTGGCTAAGTTAACCTACCTATAAGTCCCTAGTATATGGTAGGGCATGTAGGTTAAAGGACCACAGCATAGGTGGTGCACACCTAGGTGCACTGCTGAAGTGCCCAGTGTCATTTTAAAAGCAAGCCTGCCTTGCTGGATGCTTTTAAATTAAAGTTATATGCAAATTCGACTTTGGAATTAAAAGTACTTCCAAAGTCTTAAACTACCTTATTTTTACATATAAGTCACCCCTAAGGTGTGCCCTATGTGCCCCTAGGGCTGGGTGCCATGTAACTATAAGCAGGGACTTTATAAAAATTGATTTATAAGCCCTGGTGAGGTAAAAACAGCCAAATTAGTTTTTCCCTCATTGAAGTAAATGGCCTTCATAGGCTAGAATGGGGAGACTTTATTTTAAATTTTAAAGTCTCCTTAAATGTTGCATACCAAGAATTTGGTATCAAATAATTGTAATAAATCCCACAACTTCCAGTTGTTGGATTTAATATAACTTGTTCAGGTAAAAAGTTTAGACTTTACCTAAAAAGTTGCCAATTTCAGCTCTGCATTGTTTTTGCTGCTGTGCTCTGATTGGCCAGCCTGCAGCAGCTTTTGCCAAGCTGCCTTGATGAGGTGTGAAGTGGCCTGCCTTCACACAAAGGAATGTGCTTGGGGGAGAGAATCTCCCCTCAGCAGATGGTGAGGCAGGAAGGGGGAGGGCTGCCAAACTGGTCTTCAAAGGCAGAGAAGGACATCTGGAGCACCCAGCAACACCCCCACATCCTGCAACCCCAGACAACTAGGTGCCCCCTTGATTAGATTAGGAGAGGGCAGGAGAGGGGTGTGTTTATGATTTTTAGCCACACCAGTAGGTGGGCTCAGCCAGATGTAACCTCCAAAAATCAGATTCAGCCATGTTGGATTTTTAGAGACTGTTGCCTTTTGGGATGGATTTTTGCCACACTTCCCAGGAAGTGGTCATCTCAGGGGGACGACCCTGTACCTGATTGGAGGACCAGGACCCCCCAGCTTTTCACCCAGGAGCAAGGATAAAACTGGCAGACCTGCCCCCACACCTCAGATCCCTGCCATATTTCAAGAAGAAAAGAACTAAAGGAGAAGAAGGACTGCCCTGCTGGACCCCTGGCCTGCACCTGGAACCTGCACCCAGAAGGACTGCACCAGCTGCACACTTGGGTTTCACCACAAGAAGGACTTTGCCTGGCTTCAACTGGTTCAAGGAGGGACTCCCTGTTTGCTACAGGTGAAAAATTGCTATCCAGAGTCCCCCTGCACCAACTCCTGAAAAGTGACCAGCTGACCACTGTCCAGTGGCCAAAAAGGAGTTTGCGCCAGGTGCATTCTGGGAGTTGAAGTCCGCACCCCCCAAGGACCATCACAGAACGTCTGGACCCTTGGGGTGAGCTGTGGACCCCAAAAGAACCTTAAAAGAACATCTGGGTGAAGCCCCAGAAGTTTGGAAAAGATTTGAGAATTTTTGAAAAAAAGCTCCAGAGAGGGACCGTCCCGCCGCGGAAATTCTAGCCGGCTTGCCTCAACCGCGACCCGGCCTGACTTGGTGGTTCGTCCCGTTAAAGAAAAACCTCAGAAAAAGAGACTAAGTCCGAAGGTAAAAAGTTGACCGGGACGTCCCAGCCATCGTATCCGAGAAGGGCTCCACGGACGTCGGATCAAGATCCAGGTTTACGCCGGTCGAAGGATTTTCATCTCGAAAAAACGACTAAGTCCGAAGGTAAAAGTCTCCACCGAGGAAACCCACATCGTGTATCCGGACAAGGGCTCCAGGAGGTCGGATTCAACTGGCAGGTTTGTCCCGGTGAAGAAAAACTTCAAAATAAAGACTAAGTCAGAAGGTAACTTTTTAACCGAGGCCTCCCGCGACTTGTAGCCGAGCAGGGCTCCATCACGGTCGGCCTGAAACTTTGACTTTGCCCAGGTCGAGGTGCAACCAGATGACCCGATTGGCGCTTTTTGTTTCTAAGCGCTAGAAAAATAATAATTCTTGAAAAATTCATATCTCCGGTTCCCTTTATCCGATTTTATTCGTTTTTGTGTCATTTTAAAGATAAAAATATAAACTATTTTTATAAATTGGTTTTGGATTTTTAAACTGTTTCCTGTGTTTTATTTAATTACTGTTTTGTGATATTTGAATGCTTTACACACTGTCTCCTAAGTTAAGCCTTGACGCTCGTTGCCAAGCTACCAAGGGTTGAGCTGGGATTAATTTACTGAGACCTAACTGTACCTAGGTGGAGGTTAGTGGCTTGTTGCTAGGTGTAGGTACCTACCTGCCCTTACCAATAACCCATTTTCCAACACTTACCCATCTACAGACAGACCAGGTAAGCATTTTTAAATTTTGTTTATCCCCGCCACCCCCATTCTGTGGCAGCCACCACTGATGACAACGGCCATAGTCATTGATGGTCTCTGCACCACTATTGATCCCTCCTGTGGTGCCCTCTTACAGTGCATTTGTGTGTTGTCCCCAACAGTAGATATTTCTGAAAGTGAATGAAAACTATCTTCTTCAAACAAGCATTTGAATCGTGAATGGCTGTTCCAGTGTTCAGTCCCTACTTCCAAGCCTTTGCTCCTGAATGACCTTCCTCACTTGTTTTCTCTTTCCCTTACACTTGATCTACTTCTGTAGCATCCTTTAATCACTTGACTCCATTATAAAATACCATAAATGAAATAAATATACTTCTTCCTTGTTTTAGATTGAAAACTAGGAAGGTAGACTTACCTAGTGACTTAAGACTGCGGTCAGCTGGGACAGAGATAGGATGGGAAACTAAAATACAATTGTTCCTCATTAGCAAATCTGATAACCAAAAAATTGGCTCAGATTTCCAGATTGGGGCTGATTTTAACTTGCAATGTATGAGGACTGCAATCATTTATGCTTGCTGTAGGCAATGTTTGTTGTAATCATTAGCTAAAACCAGTCCAACAAAGCATAAACAAGGCCCACAAACAATACATAAAAAACAGTGTCTACATACTGAACTGTGAAATCACCCATGCTAGCACTGCCAGGTTGTCCTAGGCCAGTCTGATCCTGCTTCAAGTCAGTGATAGTCAGCCCTTACAAATGCGGATCTCTCATGACTTGGAAGTCCTAACCAATCTGGCTCAAATACCTCAACATAGGGGATGAAGGAGTGACCTGGAGTACAGACGCAGAGGCAGATCACAGTCTGGTATATGTTTTGTGAGATCAGATGACACAGGGTACGCACTCGATCACCCATGAACTTCTTGATCTGGTTTGCATGCAGGCCTGCTGGGTGCTAGGCCTCTGTATACCTAGACAGTGCTTAAGGGATCAAAAACAAGAAATAAGGCATTGAAGAAAACACATCACTCAAAAGCAGAGGGGATAAAGTCACTTAAACAATGGGGCGGTAGGTCTTTTCCACAGCTTATTCTTTTTGGGGAGAGGTGCTATTATATGAATCAAACTCTGCTACCGTTCACAGTGCATCACAGAATCGTACACTCAGAAGGTAGTTGTATGATAGTGAGTGTGAGGCACATTGCAATGACGTGCTTCAATGCATTAACATTGGCACTGTTGTATACCCATTTTAGTGAAGTCTCTGGGCATGTTATTTTAGCAAATAGGCCTGCTGCTTGTGCCCCTCAGCCCAGTTACATTTTATTTTGATTAATTTTTTTATTTCAGCACAGGCCACATTCTTGGAGTTGATTTATTTTCTTTATCTAGTTGTCCTTTCGCCTAGGAAAGCATTGTGCTTCTTAGCAAGACATTCTTTTCACTTTGTGCTTTGCTCAAGGCTGCAGTGAGATAGGGTTGCAGGCACAAGTGGTACACTGCGTCTCCTATGTTCACAGAAACACATACACCTTTATGTGGGGACATTTTCTCAGAACATCAGCTGTTTTATTATAAAAACACTTCTCTGTCCCATGCACGTTTGAGGGAGATTCCAGCCAGATGACCACAACCACATGCTGATTGACTTAGCTACAGCTGCTTTCTAAGACTACTGGTTCCCTGGCCTACATGGGAGGGTGTCTCTATAGCCAACAGGCTTCTCTGTATGGGGGAGGATGTCTTCCCAGGGGGGGAATCCTCAAGGGCGCATTAGGGCTTATCATGCTGTTCTCTAACATAGCTTAGGTAGGAACCACACATATTACACATAGAGGGTCATTCTGACTCCCGCCGGGCGCGGTCACCGCGCGCCCGACGGGAGCCGGCAAAATACCGTACCGCGGTCGGAAGACCGCGGTGGGTATTTTGAGGTTTCCCCTGGGCTGGCGGGCGGCCTCCAAAAGGCCGCCCGCCAGCCCAGGGGAAACCGTCCTTCCCACGATGAAGCCGGCTCGTAATCGAGCCGGCGGAGTGGGAAGGTGCGACGGGTGCTGTTGCACCCGTCGCGTATTTCACTGTCTGCCAAGCAGACAGTGAAATACTCGTAGGGGCCCTCTTACGGGGGCCCCTGCAGTGCCCATGCCAGTGGCATGGGCACTGCAGGGGCCCCCAGGGGCCCCGCAACCCCCCTACCGCCATCCGGTTCCCGGCGGGCGGACCACCGGGAACTGGATGGCGGTAGGGGGGTCGGAATCCCCTCGGCGGCGCAGCTAGCTGCGCCGCCTTGGAGGATTCAAACGGGCGGCGGTACACTGGCGGGAGACCGCCAGTGTTGCCGGTCTGACCGCGGCTTTACCGCCGCGGTCAGAATGCCCTGCAGGGCACCGCCGGCCTGTCGGCGGTGCTCCCGCCGACCCTAGCCGCCGGGGTCAGAATGACCCCCATAGTGACAGTATGGGGGGGACGTTTTCTGTGTTTCACTTTTCTTGTCATCATTTTGCTTCTATTATGTTTCATCATTCTAATTATTGTAATTCATTCCATTCTATCTAAGACTTAATTGCTTCAATAAATCTTATTGAACCATTTTCTACCTCTGTCTTTGCATGTGTAAGACTACTGTAACTGAGAAACTGAGAGAAAAGGATGAGATCTGATACACCTCGATTTCCCTGAGAAGTAATCTTGTCATTTGCCTGGTTGTCAGAAGTCATCCCTGCTATCGGGCAGAGTTGAGGCACTGTTATCTGGCCAAAAATGGATTAAGTAGACAGTTGTCACATGGTGTGGGATTGTATTCAGTTCCCCACGATTCAGGTGAGGCTTCTGCCCAAACCCAGCAGCGTCATTAGGATAATGAGAACCCACGCGACATGGCGCTGCCAATATTTGATCAGGCACTGATATTTGGTTCCTCCTGAGTATCTCTGTCTCACTATGTGCTAAAGGCACCTCAGTGCTATGCATGGAGACGTCTGTGGTATTGAAGATTTCCTCTGCAGCTAGGTAGGTAGTACCTATCCAATGCTGGTGGCTGTTCAAGCTTAAACCTCAAAGGATCTATCCCCATTTGGTGTCCTTATCTTTGGACAGGTGTATCTACTGTGGAGCACCCACAATGGGTGGTAATTGTTGGGTGGTAATTGCGATAAACATGCAACCTCCCCTCACTGCCCATTTGCTAGCAAATGGCCTCATAGCCGAGGGGGGGCCTGTAACATTTGTTTCTGAGGCTCATCCAGCCTACAAAACACAAATATTCTCCTCTTGGGTCACCTTTCTACCATTTGATGGGAACACTAATACATTTCATCACTACACACCTGCTAACACACCTGCACATTACAGAGCTTACACATATTTAGAGATACCTCTATGTTTTCAAGACCATAATAACTGTCTTGATGGCACACCCACTACACATAACATTACACGTTAGGTTAGGTCCTCTGAGCAATGATGGTCCTACCTGGCCTTTATTGGACATACATACACCTCATCCTGATGCAACCATTTTTGCAGTAGCTGAGGTTTGTCGTTTGTATTCTGCACTTACAGCAATATACAGACTGTTGGTACAGTTCATAATGCAAACATTAAATACAAACCCCATATGAGCTGCCCCAGTGCAACCACATGCAATCACACCAGGGATTAACCCTGCAACTGTACATTCGATCATAGGTAGAGTACCCGTCAAATGGGAGTAGATTCAATTTTGGTTAGTTCAAAAAATAAATGTGCTTGAAGCAGTTTTTCTCAATACTGGACCTCAGGATAAACATAGAACACTCACTATGTGCTTGCCTTTTGGGATGGTTCCCACAGTAGATAAATGCAAAACTTGGAGTACGGTATTTGCCACGCTCTATACTACTGCACATGGTAAACCAACACTTGCCAATCTTCCAGAAGTGATAAAACAAATTCAAGATGAATACTGGGCTGCCAAGGCTATGGATTTGGAGGTGCAATTAATGGGCAATTTTGGCACTGTATCTTCAATAAAATGTAACCAATCTTAAAGGGGAAGCAATTGCGTTAACAGTGCGCATGCCACTGCAGGGCATTCCTGTACAGGAGCAAGAACATGAGCTGCAAAAGATTATCACTGACACCTACTCTAGTATTGGTTGAGATAGTCTGGGAGCCAGACCAATTAAACCACAATTAGAGGGTAAATCCAATAAGGATTCTACCAAGCAAGCACCTGAGGGTTCTAAAAAATGCTGGGATAAACAAAAGCTAACATCTAAAAAAGAAAGGGGAGAATCTTTACATGAGGAAACACCTCAAACCAGCTTTAATATTAGAAATAAAGATAATATAAAATGCCTGATAGATATCAATATACTGATACACGCCAATCGCATTCCTTTCCGAACTCACCGGATAAATGCAGTGAGAGAGGTGGGCAGTCAGAGCAGCAAACTGAGTATGTCAAACTGAGAAAGGACTCACAACGCTCATCAGAAGTTTCTGTTAGGAAAGAAGAGAAATTTCCCCAACACAAACCCCAATTCAAAAAGGAAAACGTGGCAGTGCATTCCATACGAAATGACACTCAGGATGAGAGCTTTGCTGAAGATCAGGAAGTGGGCACTGGCACTGCTAGACAGCGTGGCAGAGGTCATAATAATTCACCAGAATCTTCAAGAGCATTTGTAGGTGAAAGTAACTGATAACTTCTTACAAGTCGAGACTGCGGACATGCACTATGCCACACCCGATAGGGTGCATAAACCAAAAATAAAATTTGAAGGAGACATTGAGTGCACAATAGATGCCATCTTTTAGGATTTTGTCCTTAACACTTATGATATCTTATCGCCCAAAAAAGATTGTGCACCAGAATTTATCCGTAATCTCCCATATGGGTAAGAGTCAATTTGTTGGACCTGGCCCTTTTGGCAGGTTCATCCCCTGAGTTTTTGCCTCCTTCCTCCTATTTTTTCTGACCTCTTGTTGTTGGCTGTAGAACTCTGAGCACTTTATCACTGCTGATCAATGCTAAAGTGCAGGTGCTCTCCCTTCTAATGTTGGTATGATTGGCTTATACCTAATTGGCATATGTAATTTACCTGTAAGTCCCTTGTACAGTGTTATCCCTATACCCAGGGCCTGTAAATTAAATGCCACTAGTGGGCTTGCAGTGCTGCTTGCACCACTCACTGATGTAGCCTTTCAAACCTGTCTCAGGCCTGCTGGCAGGGGGACTGCATGAGCAGCTTTCTGCCACAGGGACCTGTCATCTAAATGTACTTGCCAGGCCCAGAGCTCCCATTTTACTACATGTAAGTCACCCCTAAGGTAGGTCCCAGCTAGCCCTATGGGCAGGGTGCTATGCATGTAGAAGGCAGGACATGAGCCTAGTTGCATGTCCTCTCCTGTTAGTGACAAACAACCTATTTGGTTGCTCACTGCTGTGAGTGCTGCCTTCTCATACGATTGCATTGGAAATGGTGTGCCTCTTGTCTGGGGGGTATTGTCTGATTTATGAGGGGTAGTCTAGGCATGTTTGGTATGGATGTAATTGTAGTGAGAAATGCTGCTTACTGGTGTAAGTGGATTTTTTATTACTATTACAGAAATGCCACTTCTAGAAAGTAAGAATTTCTCTGTGCTTATTACTCTGGTGTTTTGCAGCTTGACTCCAATCCACATCTGGGCAGAGTGACAGTTGGGCTTTGTGCATACTTTTCAGACAGCCTGTACACAGGGAGGGTAGAGATGTCACAGAGGAGCATCTGCATACTGAACAGTCTTCCTGGGCTGAGAGAAGGGAGAGGCAGGGCACACATGCATTTGTAAAGGCTGTGCCCTGGCATCTCACAAAAGGATCATTTATCCCCAACTGATGTTTGAAGCCTGTGCTAGAGGAGAGAGGGGGCACTCCCAGAACCAGTTGTAACTGGCTGGAACCTCCTCTCCCCTTCTTTGTGAAATACTGCTAAAACTGAGTATAAGTACAGGGGAGTTTTCCCCACAATTTGGTGACATTTTGGAACTTACTTGGAACTGGACACAGAATGCTGGAGGGACCCACTAGGAACCGTCATGGCCTGCTGCTGTGCTGACCTGTGACCTGCTGAGTCACTAGTAGAGACTACCATCTGCCTATTATTAGGCCCTGCCGCCCTGTGCTCCATGGTCCCTTGTCCCCTAGCAGCTGGGTGCCGTGGCCCTGGACCCCAGCAATCAGTCCATAGCACCTGGAGAGCACTTGGATAAACTTTTCACTGAAGCGATTGGAAAGCATTTCCTTGCCAGTGCGTTTGGCATTTAAAAGCACTCCTTCGTGGTGCCCCTTTGTGCTTGGAAAAGTGAATTCCTGAATCCCAACATCACCGCCGCGACCCAGGCGTTGCGATTGGCCAAGCGTGTGTTTTGATGTACCTGGAATCACCTGCACAGCCCGGGCGGGCTGCTTCTGTGAAGCGCAAGTGACACACTGTCCCTGAGACCCACAGGGCACCATCAATTGAGGAAAAGGAGCGAGCACACTTCTACCATGCCCCCGGGGTGAAGCACGCTCTGAGGACTGCCCCCGGGGCACAAGCGGGCACCTGCATTGGTGCTGCTTCACTTCCTCAGGCCCGGGCAGGCTCTGCTGTTGTTTTCAAGCCAGGCGGGGAAGGAAGCCTCCTCGGAGGCTCCCAACCCCACTTTGTTGTTGCGGACAGACAGGGGGGACGGAAGCCTCATCAGAGGCGTCCCCCTTCCCCAACGGAGCCCAAATTGCCTTTGCAAGATGGGGACAGGAGTGGAAGCCTCGCCAGAGGCTCCCCGCTCGGCGTAGTCCTCCTTTGTTGTTTTGGGGCCCCCGTGAGAGTCGGGTGAGGCCCCAGGCTGTTGCCCTAATCGTTGTTGATTGCTTCGGCTCCCCCCTCTGGTGGGCCAGTTGCGGTCCGGGGTGCACCCACAGATTGCAGGACACAGGAGCGACCCTTTATGCAAACCGGAGGGGGTGCGAACCTCCACTCTCTCCCCAAATGATCTCAAGGCTCCCATTTGATGAAGAGAAGTGTCAGGGGGCTTTTTGGAGCTTCGTGGCACTGGAAGTGCTTTAGCATGAAAAACAGGTACTTTTCAAAGGATATATAATTTATAATGTTCCTGGTAATGTATGTTATTATGTTAACCTGTTTATTTTATGATGTGCTACATATATGTGCTGATGTTCCTTTTATGGGCATGACATGCTGATATGTTTTCTTGACATGCCATATGTTCCTGATATGCTCCTGATATGGGTATTTATGATATTTTCATGACATGTGCACTCATTTAGTAATGTGATTCCTGTCTACAGCTTATATTGCAGAATAATAAGTGATCTGTGTGTTATGTGTGACTACTGCTGGTTCTGCAGAGTAACTATTGTGTAACGTTCTGACAACTGCTTGGGTAGCAGGACATTACTGACATGTTGTGTTTGGTCGATAATTACATTGAGTATAATACAGTTTATTTTTTAATAACTTGTTGTTGTGTTTCCTTTGTGGTGGGGATAGTGTGTCACATGTGTTGAAAGTGTTGTGCAAACGCTTTACACTTTGCCTCTGGGATAGGACTGACTGCTCGTGCCAAGCCACCAAAGGGGGTGAGCAGGGGTTATGTTGGATTGTAATTCACTTGCCCTGACTAGAGTGGGTGGGTTCTGCCTGGCTTAGGTGCATACCCTAACCAACCAGAAACCCCATTTCTAACACAATTGAACTCTTGCCCCTTCTTCCCAGAGATCTCAGGGAAGATTACACCATTGATTGGGTGAAGGCGCAGACAGCTGCGTTACATCGCAACCATGTAGGATGGGATAAAGATTCCCCCAACCATATAATTCTTATTTAATCCCAACCTCAACCCCAATGCCCAATAAAACATGAAGCTAGAGCACCCATGAGGGAAATCCTCACAAAGCTAGAGTACCATGGTGTTATTAAACCCTGTGTCTCACCAATACACAACCAGTTGTTCCACATAGCCAAACCGGATCATTCATATAGAATAGTCTTAGATTACAGACATTTAAATAGTCATACGTGCACATTTCCCATTCAAAGTGCAGAGTACAGCACTTATTAACAATATAGGGGATCATTACAACATTGGAGGTAAAAGCCGCTTACCGCCGTGCAGAAGACCGCCAACACACCGCCACAGCCGCGGAATTCCGCCACAGTTATTATGACCCACAGCCCGGAATTCGCCAAAATTCAGACACCCACACAAGTCCGCCACACCAAAGGTCAGTGATAAACTGGCAAAAACCAAACCACCACCATCACGCCAACAGAAATACGCCCACACTATCACGACCCACGAATCCACGTGGTGGTCTTTCAACCGCGGTATTCCATTGGCGGTACACACCGCCACACTCAAAATACACACACATATACAAAACACAGCCACACTGGACAATTCGAAATACACACACCTGATACACATAAACACACCACTCCCACACACCCAATAAAATATAAAACACCCACCCACATCACCCACAAACCCTTACGACCACAATTGCGATAGAAGGCCAGAGAGAAACACCACAATCTATAACCAGGCATCCACAGGCACACAACACCATCACCCACATAACACCAAGCACCCCACACAACACACCAATAAATACCACCCCACATATCATAACACACACCACCCCACACATCACCCACACCACCCCATGGCACGGCAAAGACACCCCAGGTTCTCTGAGGAGGGGCTCAGGGTCACGGTGGAGGAAATCATCCGGGTAGAGCCACAGCTATTCGGATCACAGGTGCAGCACACCTCCATAGCTAGGAAGATGGAGCTATGGCGCAGAATAGTGGACAGGGTCAACACAGTGGGACAGCACCCAAGAAATAGGGATGACATCAGGAAGAGGTGGAACGACCTACAGGGGAAGGTGCGTTCCGTGGTATCCAGACACCACCTTGTGGTACAGAGGACTGGCAGCGGACCCCCACCTCCTCCCCCACAACTAACAATATGGGAGGAGCAGGTCTTGGCGATTCTGCATCCTGAGGGCCTCGAAGGAGTAGCTGGAGGAATGGACTCCGGTAAGTCAAACCTTAACTACCTTATCCCCCACCCTACCTGCATGCTATCACATACCCCCACCCTCGCCCTCACCCCATCACTCCAACTCCTCACACATGTCCCAATATCACTAACCACACATCCCAAACCCAAGCCCTGCATGCAACACCAAAGCATGACACCCATCACCAAAGCATGGCCACTGCACATACCCATACACCCCCCTAAACCATTATCACACAAGGTCCCCCACAGGAATGCCAGCACTGGGGTACATGGTCACCCACCCATTGCACACCATGGTACAAACAGATGCAATAATCATGCTTTTACACCCCTGCAGGACCCCTACCCAATATCACCGCACAGGAGGGTCCACACATGTCCACACCACCAACAGAAGAGGCCCACAGTGATGACAGCAGCTCTGTCCAACTGGATCTGGACAACCAGCCAGGCCCATCTGGGACCTCGGGACAGTCAGTTCCCCTCACACAGTCACAGGCCACCACAGAGCTTCCCCCCTCTGGAAACACCAACACAGCACCCACCCAGCGGGCCCATGCCTCTGTTCCCAGATCACGTCAATCAGCAGTGTGTCCACCACTACAGGGAACCCAGGCTAACCCACCACCCCAACTACAACAGGGACCTGGGGGCAGTGGCAGTGGGCACACCGTTCAGGGGACAAAGGCCCAGGGAAACCAGGGAACTGGGAGGGCTGCTGTGTGACAGGGGGAGGACAGGCCAAGGGAACCCACTCTCCACAAGGCCCTCTCCAACATCATGGGAGCATACCATCATTCCCAGGAGACAATGGCAACAGTACTGGCCAGGCTTCAGGAGACCCAACGGCTGCATGAGGAACAGTATTTGGGCTTCAGGGAGGAACTCAGATCCATCAACTCCACCCTGGGCACCATCGTAGGGGTGCTGAAGGCAGTCCTCAACACCAGGAGGGACACTGTGGCACAACAAGGGCCCCTGACACTAGCCTGGACGATGAACTGGCCACCACCTCCGCCATCGCTAGTGGACAGGAGGCACCGCCACAGGACCACCACCCCACCCCCTGCAAATGGAGAACCACCCCACAAACGGTCCCTGAGATCCAGGACAAAGACAGAGAATGATGCCAAGACCCCCGCCAAGAAATGAGACTGAATGTCATCCTTTTGTCCCACCTTGTCACCCTGTCCGTCCTCAAACTGCCCCAGCTCCACTTCCTATGCCACTTTGGACAATGCACCTGTGAGACTGATATATTGGACTCTGCCATGGACATTCCTCCACCATCACCCCTCACCATTTTACAGCACCCTCCAATATTGAGCACTGAAATAAACACCCTTAAGGCAAAAAACAATCTGGCGTCTGTCTTTGATTTCGAATTAGTGTATTAGCAATTACAGTGACAAAATGCTCTTACAATTGTAATGTCAACATACCTATGTCACACAGCTCTAGTCCATGAGGAAACAAAGCAGATGTCACACAGTGGGACCCACATCTGTGAAATCGTAAGGAAAAGTGAAAACTCAGTGACCATACACTGGGTGAAAAGGACAGACAGTAGAGAGGTAGTAGTGTAAAATTACATGTAGTAGGCAGATTTGTCTTCTTACCTGTGTCTCACTGGAAGTATTGCAGGATAACCGAGCTCCTGTTGTCGATGTCCTCTTCTTCTGCTTCCTCGTCTTCACTGTCCACAGGCTCCACAGCTGCCACAACACCTCCATCTGGACAATCCTCCTGCAGAAAAGCCACCTGTCATTGCAAAGCTAAGTTGTGAAGCATACAGCAGGCCACGATGATCTGGCACACCTTCTTTGGTGAGTAGAATAGGGATCAACCTGTCATATGGAGGCACCTGAACCTGGCCTTCAGGAGAGCGAAAGGTCCGCTCTATAATCCTCCTAGGTCGCCCATGGGTCTCATTGTAGCGTTCCTCTGCCCTTGTCCTGGGATTCCTCACTGGGGTCAGTAGCCATGACAGGTTGGGGTAACCAGAGTCACCTGAAAAAGGCAAGTGACAACTGTTAGACACACACTAACCTGTAGGGATATCCCCAGACCCAGACAACTATTCCCACTGATTTGGTTCCAGGTGCTCACCTAATAGCCACACACGGTGCCTCTGGATTTGACCCATCACATAAGGGATGCTGCTATTCCACAGGATGTAAGCGTCATGCACTGAGCCAGGGAATTTGGCATTCACATGGGAGATCTAGTGGTCGGCAAAACACACCATCTGCACGTTCATTGAATGGTAACTCTTCCGGTTTCTGTACACCTGTTCACTCCTGCGGGGGGATACCAAGGACACATGTGTCCCATCAATGGCACCTATGATGTTGGGGATATGTCCCAGGGCATAGAAGTCACCTTTCACTGTAGGCAAATCCTCCACCTGAGGGAAAACGATGTAGCTCCGCATGTGTTTCAGCAGGGCAGACAACACTCTGGACAACACGTTGGAAAACATAGGCTAGGACATCCCTGATGCTATGGCCACTGTTGTTTGAAATGATCCACTTGCAAGGAAATGGAGTACTGACAGCACCTGCACTTGAGGGAGGATTCCTGTGGGATGGCGGAGAGCTGACATCAGGTCTGGCTTCAACTGGGCACACAGTTCCACAACTGTGGCACGATCTAGCCTGTATGTGATGATTACATGTCTTTCCTCCATTGTCGACAGGTCCACCAGCGGTCTGTACACCGGAGGATGCCGCCATCTCCTCACATGTCCCAGCGGACGGTGCCTATGAAGGACAACATCGAGCACAGAGTCGACCAACTCAGAGGTATGTACACACAGCTTACACAGAACACGATTCATAATCTGAAATAAGCATGTATGTGTGTTGAGGCAAGGCCTAGTAATGTGTAACACAGTTAAAAATAGAGCCATGTGGGCCCCTGAAATGGTGGCTGCCTGACCAGTAACGTGGGACAATGGGATATGAGGTAACAGCGCTGGCGTTGTAGACCATCGCGGTAGGAGGTCGAAGACCGCGGCGCAATTCTGCATTGGTTAACATTGGACCCTATGGGTCCCAGGAGCCAATGACGATGTTTGCCGGCGGTGACGGTACGCACCGCCGCGGACGTGACCGGCATTTTCTACCTGTTCAATCACTCGATACTTGATCTTCGACAGGAGAGGACCTACACTGCAAGTGCTGCTGTGACCTCAGTCTGGAAGAGACCATGGCTTGTGCGTCTGGGGAAAAAACCCCTGCCTTCACATCGGAGGAGTTGTAGAAACTCGTGGATGGGTTCCTCCCCCAGTACACGCTACTCTATGGTCCTCCAGACAAACAGGTAAGTACACTGGGAGCATGCTGTATGGGCTATGGCTGTGTGGAGTGGGGTGGATGAAAGATAGGGGGGGAGAATGAGGCGTGCATGAAACGACGGTGAGTGCATGTGCCACATGGCAAGGGTAGGGATGCGGGCCAATGACTGTGACGGTGCATTTGGAAATAACTTCTCTTTTTCCCCTGTACAATTCCTGTAGGTCAGCGCCCACCAGAGGAAGGATATTTGGTGTGCCATCACCAAGGACGTCCGGACCCTGGGGTCTATCACAGACGGAGCACCCACTGCCGTAAGAGATGGGAGGACATTCGCCACTGGAGCAAGAAGACGGCAGAGGCCCAGCTGGGGATGGCCTCCCAACATGGGAGGGGTGCCCGTCGCACCATGAACCCCCTGATGTTCAGGATCCTGGCGGTGGCGTACCCGGAGTTGGATGGGCTCTTGAGGGCATCACAGCAGCAACAAGGGAGTGAGTACAATCTCATTCTGCTGATTCAGTGCGCAGTGGAGGTGTCTGGGGGGGAGATGGGCTGTGGGTTCCTCTAGGCCAGGGCGAGTGTGCTAGTTAGGTCTCTTTTTTCTGGCAGGCCCTGTGGCACCCTACCTCACCTGGGTACATTGCCAACTACACCTAGTCAGGCTCCTGTGACATCCATGTGTGCAGATGTCACCCATAGCCTTGTAGGCCATGTCCCAGGCCATGTCCCAGGGATTGAATAGTGGACCCCAAGTGCGCGGCGTAGTGCAGGGGGCTTCTGTGTCTGTCGTGTCCGCCAACTGTAGCGGTAATGCATGCGCTCAACATGTCTTTCTTCTGTCGCCCCCCCCCACTTTTTGTGGTCTCCCTATTCTTGTGTGCATTAGCATCATCAGGTGGAGGAGCAATGGCCCCGGTGCAGGAGGGAGCTGCATCCCACATGGCCTTGGAGGGCGACACTACGGAGTCAGATTTCACCAGTGGGACGGAGGGCGAGGGGAGCTCCACGGCAGGGACAGGTGCTGTCACCAGTGACATGGACTTGTCCTCTGATGGGAGGTCCCTTGTGGTGGCGGGCCCTTCTGTGCCCCCCATCCACAGGTACAGCCGCCAACCCCCCTTCCAGCACACCCCTCCTAGCAGCCTTTGCCCCGTGCCCGCTCACCCAGGAGGGAGGGCATCACCTTCGCCCCAGACACCTCAGGCCCTGCCCCAGTCACCCCTGCTGCCCTCATTGAGGAGGCCATTGACCTCCTCAGGTCCCTCACTGTTGGGCAGTCTACCATTTTGAATGCCATCCAGGGTGTAGCGAGGCAGTTGCAACAGACGAATACATTCCTGGAGGGCATTCATTCTGGTCAGGCGGCCCTTCAGCAAACTTTTCAGACTCTGGCCTCAGCACTTATGGCAGCCATTGTCCCTGTCTCTAGCCTCCCCCCTCCAACTTCCTCTATCCAGACCCACACCCCTGTACCTCAGCCTACCCCAAGCACACCATCAGACCAGCATGCACACACGTCAACACACAAAGGAAGCTCAGGCAAACATAAGCACCACACATCCCACAGGCACTCACGCAAACATCACACACATGCAGACATAGCAACATCCACTGCCTCCACTGTGTCCCCCTCCTTCACATCTCCCTCCTCCCTCCCAGTCTCTTCTCCACTCACACCTGCATGCACTACAGCCACTACTTCCATCACCACCACACCCTGCTCACATGCAGTCACCACCCCCACTACAATTCACACATCTCCTGTGTCCTCTCCCAATGTGTCTGTGACGCCACCTCCCAAGGTACACAAACGCAGGCACACACCCACCCAACAGCCATCCACCTCACAACAGCCTCCAGCACATGCACCTTCACCCAAAGTCACCAAACGTACACCTCCTACAACCACAACCTCTTCCTCCACTCACAAACCCCCTCCAGCTATCTGTCCCAGTGTTCCCAAGAAACCTTTCCTGTCCACCCTTGACCTCTTTCCCTCACCTCCCCACCCCGTCAGTCCCCTAGGGCCCGACTCTCCAGGTCCCAACCTAGCACCTCAGCCACGACATCGCCGGGATCAGTTCTGCCAGTAGTCACCGGATTCTGGAGTGCACCAGGCAGCAGGGCTGCCAGTGTTGCAAGGAGCCACAGCACAGACAGTCCCCCACCTGTCAAGCATCAAAAGTTGGGCAGTGCCCGGCGGGAGAGGGGGAAGACACCAGCCACCAAAGCCGCTCCCAGGGGTACAGGTGGGAGTGTGGAGTCAGCTGCGACACCTTCCAAGGTGGGGAAGGGGCACAAGAAACTCGGCAAGTCTGGGAAGATCGGCACGGCGGAGAAGACCGCCATCAGCCCCGCTGCCCAGGAGGCGACCGCCATCAGCCCCCCTGCCCAGGAGGCGACTGCCAGCACCAGCCCTGCTGCCCAGGAGGTGAACGCCATCAGCCCCGCTGCCCAGGAAGCGACCGCCATCAGACGAGCTGCCCAGGAGGCGACCGCCATCAGCCCCGCTGCCCAGGAGGCGACCACCAGCAGCAGCCCCCCTGGCCCAGACAGGACCGCCAGCACCAGCCCCGCTGGCCCAGACAGGACCGCCAGCACCAGCCCCACTGGCCCAGACACGACCGCCAGCAGTAGCCCTGCAGGCCCAGACAGGACCGCCAGCCCCGCTGACCCAGACAGGACCGCCAGCACCAGCCCCGCTGGCTCAGACAGGACCGCCAGCAGCTGAGTTGCTGCAATGGACACCACCGCCACAAGCACTGCTGCAATGGACACCGCCGCCACAAGCACCTCTGCAATGGGGACCGCAGCCACAAGCACCGCTGGCCCATGAGCGCCAAGAGCACTGGCGCTACTGAGTCCGCCACGAGCAGGATGAAGCACTCTGGGCACAAAGCCCCCTCCAGAACCAGTGGAAGTTTACGTCCACTACCTCTGCCCTTGGCAGGATGAAGCACTCTGGGCACAAAGCACCCTCCAGAACCAGTGGAGATTTACATCCACTACCTCTGTCCTTGGCTGGATGAAGCACTCTGGACACAAAGCCCCTTCCAGAACCAGTGGAGAAAGGCATCCACTACCTCAGTCCTTGGCAGGATGAAGCACTCTGGGCACCAAGCCCCCTCCAGAACCAGTGGAGAAAGGCATCCACTACCTCAGTCCTTGGCAGCATGAAGCACTCTGTGCACCAAGCCCCTCCATAACCAGTGGGGAAAGGCATCCACTACCTCAGTCCTTGGCAGGATGAAGCACTCTGGCCACAAAGCCCCCTCCAGAACCAGTGGAGAAAGGCATCCACTACCTCAGTCCTTGGCAGGATGAAGCACTCTGGGCACCAAGCCCCCTCCAGAACCAGTGGTGTATCACATCCACTACCTGAGTCCTTGGCAGGATGAAGCACTCTGGGCACCAAGACCCTCCAGAACCAGTGGAGAAAGGCATCCACTACCTCAGTCCTTGGCAGGATAAGGCACTCTGGGCACCAAGCCCCCTCCACAACCAGTGGAGACTGTTATTCACTTGTGAAACTGTGGCTTTGCACTCCCCAGGATAAAGCAGTGGGCAAACCACCCACTTGAGAGACTTGTGAGACTATGGATTTGCACTCCCCAGGATAAAGCAGTGGGCAAACCACCCACTTGAGAGACTTGTGAGACTGTGGCTTTGCACTCCCCAGGATAAGGCAGTGGGCAAACCACCCACTTGAGAGACTTGTGAGACTGTGGCTTTGCACTCCCCAAGATAAAGCAGTGGACAAACCACCCACTTGAGAGACTTATGAGACTGTGGCTTTGCACTCCCCAGGATAAAGCAGTGGGAAAACCACCCACTTGAGAGACTTGTGAGACTGTGGCTTTGCACTCCCCAGGATACAGCAGTGGGCAAACCACCCACTTGAGAGACTTGAGAGACTGTGGCTTTACACTCCCCAGGATAAAGCAGTGGGCAAACCACCCACTTGAGAGACTGTGGCTTTGCACTCCCCAGGATACATCAATTGGCATGGAGCCCCCGCGTGGATCTGGCGTTGTGCCCTCATCCTGCTGAGGTGCCCCCCCTTCTCTTCCCCCTGAGGTGCCTGTTGTATTTCGATCTGATGCCCCAGCAGTGCTTTCTCTGTTTTGATCGGGTATCTTGTGTCGGCCTCGCCCATGCATTTTGGGCCCAATGGTCCACGGACTTTAATGGTGGAATACCTTGGACTTGTATTCTTGGTGTACATATTTTTTTATAGTGTATATATATATATTTTTGAGTACTGGATTTTAATAGATTGCAAACGTTCAAATCATTTCCTTTTGTCTTTGCATTCTTCCGAGGGTGGTTGGGGGGTGTAACTGTAATGTATCATGATGAATTAGTGTGTGTGTTGTCGTGGGTGAGGGTGGGGGAGGGGGTGTTGAGTGTTGTATGTGTGTGTCACTCTTTTTTCCCTCCCCTGTGTCGTAGGTGCAGTACTCACCATGGTCTTCGCTGCCGGCGTTCATGCTCCTGGTAGAGGAGCAGGAACACAAAGGCAGGGAGTATCTGGAGTTCCAGTTACATGGCGTCCTGGTTCCTTGTGGGGTGTGTAGACATGAGTGTTTTCCTTTCCAATTCCTGTTTCTGACGTGTTTTTGTTCGTGGTGAATCTGCCCCGGAAAAGGTGGCGGATTGGACTGTTGTAATACTGTGGGCGGTACATTGTCTTCCGCCTGTCTGTTGGCGGTAACCGCCACGGTGTTTGTTTGTACTGCAGTGGCGGTCAGAGTGTTAAAGTGGCTGTCTATGTTGGCGGTTTCCACCACGGTCGTGATTCAATTTTTTTTACTGCCGGCCTGTTGACGGTTTTAGCGCCACTTTAAGACCGACCGCTAGGGTTGTAATGACCACCATTATGTGACATGTTATGAAAAGCCTTTATGAAACATTGCATTAACCATTCTTGATTCCTTTCCAGGTACCTAGATTTCTTGAGGCCTAGTTAAAGTCTACTGCTAGGCCATTCACGTTCTTTCAGAACTAAGGGGGTTATTCCAACTTTGGAGGAGGTGGTAATCCGTCCTAAATGTGACGGATTTACCACCAGCCGTATTACGAGTTCCATAGGATATAATGGACTTGTAATACGGCTGGTGGTATATCCGTCACTTTACCGTCACTTTTGGGACGGATTACCACTTCCTCCAAAGTTGGAATAACCCCCTAAGTGTTATTTCATGTACCAAGTATCACAGAACTCTAAATTCAACAGAGTGTTATTTCATGTTCCGAGTATCATTGAACCCTAGACTCAACAGAGTGTTATTTCATGTTCTGAGTATCATTGAACTCTAGACTCAACAGAGTGTTATTTCATGTTCCGGATATCATTGAACCCTAGATTCAGCAGAGTGTTATTTTGTGTTCTGAGTATCATTGAACCCTAGATTCAACAGAGAGTTTTTATGAACCTAAATGTGATTTTATTCTGATGTTGTGTTGTTTAACCTTTTGCTTTCTACAGGTCTCCTTCCCAGCTGTTCCCTACCTAATCCCCTTTTCCCCACTTGGACTCTCTTTGACTCTGTGACATTCTAATCAGAGTATTGGAGCTGTCTTGTGGTGGACATGTTTGGAACATTCGCAGACTCCGAGGATCTGGTGACTCTGACACCTGTGTAATGTTCAATGAGGGTGAAATGTCTCTACTGCATGCAAATCAATTTGTATTCCACAGATGAACAACACTTTGCTTCCACAGAACAAATTCTGACTGCTGTTCAGATGGCCCTCATTAAAGAGGGACCTCTGGCCCAGGGGAAAAAGCATTATTGTTGTATCTCTGATCCCAGCCCTTGAGGCTGTCACCAAAGCCAGCGTTCCTAACATTAAGGCACTACATCCACATTGGATTCAATGGGCAACATCTCTTATGGCATTGATGTTGACAATTATTTTGACCCAAAGTTACAAACTCAAGAATTTCTCCAATATGAACTTGAATACCCAGTAACAGGAAACACATTGCCTTTTGAACAATATCAAACAATTATGTATACAGATGGCTCAGCCCAACCTGCAGAGGGCACTAAACATCAATACTTTGCCGCCTGCGCAGTAGCAAGTGGCTATATGAAAGATGGTGGATCCTATCCACAACACACCTACATGCAGCACCTAGGGGCCTGCACTGCACAGTTAACAGACCTCCAGACTCTGTTGATGTCACTGAACATACAGATCCAGGACAGTTAGCATTATTAGTCTGTGATTTGTACTACTGTGTCTAATCCTTCAATGAATACCTGCATTAGTGGTGCCAGAATGGGTTAGGAGATTCGAAAGGTAACACCAATAAACACAGACTCCTATTGGGGTAAGTAGCAGAACTCAAAGAAGCGCAACCCAATGTCCATGTAGTTCATACATTGGAACATCAACATGTTGGAATACAAGCTACTAGCAATACCTTGGCTTATCAAACAGCCAAGTCAGCAATAGCTATGGCTTCTATTGCTGCAATAACTCATTTACGGACGAGGTTGGATGATGAAGCAATGGCTGCTGTGAAAGCTTCAGCTGAAGGCAAGCCCATACCAAAGGCATATCCTGCTAAATATTCCTACTGCATATCTAGCCTCAATACTGCCCTGGAAGCAATACCATGGGTGGGTGATCGTATGACCTCCAACCAAGATTAAAGACCAGAGTTGATTAAAGCAGCGCATGAGGGAGTTGCTTCTGCCCATGCTGGTGTGGCAGCTACTATTTCATTGTTACAAGCATGCTACTGGTGGCCAGGTCTATATAAAAAGACCAAGCAGTATGTACTTTATTTTGACGTCTGTCAGCAAATAAAAAGCTCCATCGTCAAACGCTCATAGCGGACATCACTCCTAATTTCTAATAAACCCTTACAATGTGGGTATTTGGACCATTGTGGTCTGCTAACAGAAAACATTGTTTACAACACTGCATTTAGTATGAAATGCATTTACAACAATGCCATTATTACAAATATGCCTTTAGCATGCATACCTTTACCACACATGCCTTTACAATCAATTTCATTCTAAAGGCATGAATGGTAAAGGTGTATGCGTGGTAAAGGTTTTAAAGATAAGTATTTTGTAAAGGTATGAATGGTAAAGGTGAATGCACGGTGACGTTATTGCAGGTACATACAGTATTAAGTATATATATATATATATATATATAAATATACATATATATATGTTTGTAAGGTTTTAGGCTGGGTATGGGTTTTGGGGTGGTGAGGGCATTTATAGGTTGGGTATCGGTTTTGGGGTGGTAAGGGCATTTTTTGATTTAGAGTTGGTATGGGTTTTAGGATTGGTATGGGTTTTGGGGTTAAAATGGCATATTTTGGTTTTAGGGTGGGAAGGACATTTTTTGATTTTAGGGTGGCTATGGGTTTTGGGGTAATAAGGGCATGTTTAGGTTTTAGGGTGGGTATCAAATTTAGGGTGGTAAGGGCATTTTTGGTTTAAGGTGGGTGTGGGTTTTGAGGTGGTAAGGGCATTTTTTGGTTTAAGGTGGGTATGAGTTTTGTGGTGGTAAGGACATTTTTAGGTTTTAGGGTGGGTATGGGTATTGTGGTGGTAAGGGCATTTTTTATTAGGTTTTAGGGTATAATGTATACAATATATATATATTTAAACATCCACTATATATATATATATATATATATATATATATATATATATATCGGTTATACTTACCATTTTATTTTCTATCACAGATATGTTTTACCAACCATGCCTCTACAATGTGGCAAAGACATTTTCGTGGCAAACACATTTTTGTTTTAAGTACATTCCTTGTATTGTAATGACAGATGCGTTTCAATTACCACGGTATGAAGGCAAATGTGGTAATTGCATTTGTTGCTCCGTCATACAACCTCCCTTAACACCTGATGGTGCATACAAATATATCCTAATTGCTGTTGATTCATGCTCCAGATTTCTATGAGTATGGTCACAATGCTCGGCTGACTCTCAAACTGTTATTAAAGATTTGCATGTCTTTATCAGCCCATATGCATTTGTGGCTTTCCACTCGGACCAGGCCCTCAAGGGCATTCAGGGACACCATGGCTTCATTAGGGGTCCAACTGTATTATTCATCTCCATATCATCCCGAGGGAAATAGTGTTGTGGAGCTAAGAAACCAGAATTTAAAGCAATCCTTAACAGCTAGAGTACTAGTCACATGTCATAACTGGCTTAATCACTTGTATGGAGTCTAGAGAGCTCTTGATAATCTGCCTAGATTGCCCCTGGGAGGGCATACCCCATATGAATGCCTTTTCAGAACACAAATGTATGTTCCAGATGTTGATGGTCCTGGTGCGGAGGCGGCAGATACACATTTTGACATAAATGAATGTGTCACTGTCCTGCCTGACTTACAACAGTTCTGTGATGACAACGCATCTGCCAGTGCTGCCTCCTTGGGAATAGGGGATGCACCTATAACTCCTACCAACTGGATTCCAAAAGTTAGGGATCTAGTGCATGAAAAGATTGCTGTGAAAGAGGAGCTCAGTCCTTCTTATCATGCACCGGTTCCAGTCCTGGGAACACACAGTACCAGAACTGTTATTTTACCACCGCTGCCTGGTTGCATTGTCTCCATCAACAATGTCAATCTACACCATATGGCTAATGCTGCACAGCACACCTAGAGGACTCCTGCGTAGTACCCAAATCCCACTCACTACAGACTAGGGTATTCCTCTGCAGGTCTTAAGAAGCATTGCTGACATCTCTCCGAGCTTGGGGAGGTTGGAAAATGATCTTTCATTAGTACCATTATCTTCTTCTGAGACAAGCAATGTCAACAATATTAAGCTTTTCTACTCAAATTCTACACAAACTGATGGAATAGTCTACAATGAACACCAAGGGAGACTTCTGCAAGTTCTCCTCTCCTAAACACGGCTCCAGTTTGTGTACAAATTGCTTCTGGATAGTTTTCAGACATCAATCACAGTTTTACAGACTCATCTGCCTCTTCTGCAACAGAACTGTCAAGAGTACGCAAGCTGATTAACTGGTTCAAAATTAACTATTTGATTCATTCATGGAACTATCTGTAGCTCTTATTAACTGTACTTGCCTTCCTTCTTTGGCTTGGGTTTGTCATTGTCTTTTTCCTATTAATACCTGGCAATTACCTTCCCGAACGCTCTACAGTTGAACTGGTAGGTGAAGTCCACTCCAATAAGGTCCTTAGAGACTTGTCCCTAGTGAACATTTCAGCTATGCCAATTCCGGATGGAATTTTTTGGGATAAAGTACCCTTTGGTATATATGGCTAGATGGAGGTTAAACAAATTCCATATGCATTTAAACTTTCTATGAATGATGTGATAACACCTGGAGTTGTATCTGATGATTGGGATGTAAAAACAGTTGATTCTATGCTAGCTGAATTCAAATACTTTAGTGTGTTTGAAAGTGAAGATGTTTATCAATCGAAATAAAATTATGGAGATATGATATGTTATAATTATTATGGACATCATTACATTAACAGAGCAAGTACCCCAAAGACTATATTTGATTACACACTATGGGAACATTATCCAACTCTGCCAATGGGGAGTTTGAAAGCATATTCTGAAAAGTTTGCATATTTTACTAGGCACAATGTTAAAAATCCTTAGTCATAATATTTTAAATTACCAGCGATGGAAATGCAACATACCTTATTAACAGATACCCGAATTATTTATTCTGATTCCTTTGATTCCTGGTTGGATATAGAAGGCTATGAATATTGGCTAAAGTCTATTGATTTGAACAGTGTATGGGGAACTAAAAATTGGCAAATAATGGGAAAGGAAGCTTCATTTAGAGCATGCCTGATACCTGTTCAAATGATATTTTTAAATGAAACTTTCCAACAGACAGGTTGCTTAGGCTTGACAAAAATTAAGGACTAGAATGCGTCCAGTATCCCTGCCCCTGGTAAATTTTACAAATGGCAAAAATACAGCAATGTAACTGAAGATCAGCTCTATGAATGGGTCCAAATGGAACATTTAACACATCGCTTTCACGTCCTGGTGGGTGTAGCGCCACATTTATGGAGCTAAAGTCATTTTTTGGATGTGGAAACCTACCTTGCCTTAATGAGAAGCAAGGTAGGCATTCTCATGCAAAAAATGACTTGATGGCCTTAACACCATATTTAAACTCCCATGCAAAAATGGTGCACGGGAGGAAGGAGGGGTCAAAAAATGGTGCAAAGCTTGCTTTGCCCAATTTTTTAAACCCTCGGTCAGGGCAGGCATTATGGGAACTGTGGGCCTATTTCCATGGTGTTCCACCATGGAATAAGCCCAACAGGTGCCCTCCCGAGGCACCAGGTACACCCCCACCCACACCAGAGGGACTACAGAGGATGGGGGACCCCATCCCAGGTAAGTACAGTAAGTACTTTTAATTTTATTTTTTAAAGTGCCATATGGGGCCCTAAAATGACGCTAATCTTGTTAGAGTCATTTTTTTTTTACTCTAACATCCCTAAAGTCATTTTTTGGTGCAAAATCCCCTTCTTCCATACCACCAGCTCCACCCAACTAATGTAATTTTTATTGACGCTAGTCTACCCTTTGCACCGGCTTGCACCATTCCTTAAATATGGTGCCCGGCTGGTGCACAGAAATGGTGCAAGCCGGTGCTAAACCTTTTGGTGCAAAGTAGAAATCAGGGCCAAAGGATTGTCATGCATGTTTTGTAAACTCCACTGGGGTTTTAGAACAAATACCAGACCCTTGCTATGTGTCATCAGAACATTCCAGTATAGTAACAACATACAGTGTAGGGAAATTATGCCAGCAATGGTTGAAAAGTTCCTCACTAGATGCTGTTAAAGAACACCTCAGTCTCTTGTCTAACAACATAGATTTGCAGGATTTTCTATTAGGCCCCAGGAGACAACGTAAAAAGCACCTCTTATATATAGTCTACAATGAAATTTGGAAACTTTCCCAACAAGAAAGCTGCCAGGTGAAGGCAAATAGATCAGGAAAAGTTACAGAAAGCATTAGACATTGTAGATAACGGGATTAACACCTCATCTGACCGCATATACACTTTAAACAACATTGTTTCTACAGAAGTAGACATTGTGCAAAGCAACATGTCATTCTTACAACATGGACAGAGTCCGCTGTGGTCCATTATGCAGTTGGGTTGGGCACTACAAACACTAAAATCAGGTCACATTCCCTCGCAACATGTTAACGCGAGGGACACATTTTCTGCATTTAATTTGATGCAACAGCAAGAAATAATGGCTAAGATGAAAGAGACATATGTTGTGATAAATATTAAGAAGTTAGGAAAGTTTCCTTTTACTGTGGCTGAAATGCCATTTGCTGAATGGTTAATACAAGGGGTTATTAATCTGACTATTTCAACACTGCAATTCACGTCCTGCTTTAAACACATTCCACCAGGCAGATATGAAAGTCTAGGAAATAGTTACATCCATGAGGTGTGGGAGCTTCCCTTTTCATAAAAAAATGTTTCAATGGCATGAAAGAGATCTTTCTTAGCTGCAGTGAATGCGAGACTTCGGTGAGCCATTCGATGGTTTGTAAGCAGCTCTCCTTGCACAGGGCATGTAACTCTTTTGCAGCAAATGTAGCTTGCTATTTGAAGGGTGTTACAGTTTCCTTGATTAGACCTGCATTCCAGGTGCTCTCTAATGGAAGCTATGTTCTTCTAACAGTGAGAGCTGTTGTGGAATGTGAGTTGGAATAGGTTACATCATTTCAATCTCCCAAATTGTCACCTGTTGCAAGAATGTTCTTTTTCCTCCTACACAACAGAAGAAAGTAGCAGATATTTGGCCTTATATTGTGACTTCAAATGCCAATTTTGACAAGTTGAGCAGACTAAAGACTTTGGGGGTCATTACAAACCTGGCGGACGGTGTTAAAGCAGCGGAAATACCGCAAACAGGCCGGCGGACAAAAAAAGGGAATTATGACCCTGACGGAAACCGCCAACAAAGACAGCCACTTTAACACTTCGCCTGCCATGGCGGTACAGACAAGCAGAGCGGTGGTCACCGCCAACAGACAGGCGGAAGACAATGTACCACCCACAGTATTACAACCCGCCAATCCGCCACCTTTTCCGGGGCGGATTCACCGTGGATAAAAACACGCCGGAAACAGCTTTTGCTATGGGAAAACGCTCACCTGAACGTATCCCACGAGGAACAAGGAATCCATGGAGCCGGAACTCCAAATACTCCCTGCCCTTGTGTTTCTGCTCCTCTACGACCAACAGCTACGTAGGCGCCGCAGACAACGGTGAGTACTGCACCTACGACATGGGGGAGGCAAAAGTTAGGGGGACACCCACCAAACACCCCCACCCTCGCATATTACAACATACACACCAATGCATTCACAAAAAATCACAGTAACAACCCACAATCCCCCCGGAAGAATGAATACACAAAGCGAAAATCGGTCAAACAATGTAATGTGCCAATATACATGTCATACAAAAATATACAGATATATATTTGAAAATCAGTCATAATTATATACAATACGAGAAGTAGTGCAGATATGTACATAACAATGTCCGTGCACCAACAGTCCAAAAATGCATGGGCGAGGCCCACTAACGATACCTGACCACAATCGGAGAGGACACTGCCGGGGCATCAGATAGAAATACTACAGACATCTCAGGGGGAAGGGAAGGGGGGGGCACCTCAGCCGGATGACTGCAAAGCCAGATCCACGACGGGGCTCCATGCCCATTTATGCCATCCTGGGGAGTGCAAAGCCACAGTCTCTCAAGTCTATACAGTGGGTGGTTTGCCCACTGTTCAATCCTGGGGAGTGCAAAGCCACAGTCTCTCAAGTCTATACAGTGGGTGGTTTGCCCACTGTGCCATCCTGGGGAGTGCAAAGCCACAGTCTCTCAAGTCTATACAGTGGGTGGTTTGCCCACTGTTCAATCCTGGCGAGTGCAAAGCCACAGTCTCTCAAGTCTATACAGTGGGTGGGTTGCCCACTGTTCAATCCTGGGAAGTGCAAAGCCACAGTCTCTCAAGTTGATGCAGGTCTCTACTGGTACTGAGAGGGACTGGTGCCCAGACTGGATGAGTCTCCCTGTGAAAGTTCATGTCCTGTCACTGTCCCAGCTGCACATGGGATAAGGATGCCTGATGTGGCGGTCCTTTCATTCCTACCCGGTGCAATGCCCTGTTCAGCGGTGCTTTGCCATGGCGGTCTTTGCCCTGTTCAGCGGTGCTTTTCCATGGCGGTTCAGGACTGTTCAGCGGTGCTTTGCCATGGCGGTCTTTGCCATGGTGGTCTTTGCCCTGTTCAGCGGTGCTTTGCCATGGCGGTTTAGGTCTGTTCAGCGGTGCTTTCCCATGGCGGTCTTTGCCCTGTTCAGCGGTGCTTTGCCATGGCGGTCTTTGCCCTGTTCAGCGGTGCTTTGCCATGGCGGTCTTTGCCCTGGTCAGCGGTGCTTTGCCATGGCGGTCTTTGCCCTGTTCAGCGGTGCTTTGCCATGGCGGTTCTGATAAGGACATTGGAGTGTGGCATGACGTTCTCTACACTGGACATTGGTGTGTGGCATGACGTCTTCTACACTGGATATTGGTGTGTGGCATGACGTTTCATCATTGCCCAGCGGGGCTGTGGCAGCCGGGGCCCTCCAGGGCACTGACTCCGGCGGTGGCGGTGGTCCCCTGACCAGAGACAATACTTGGGCCCTCCTGGGCTCTGACTCTGGTGGTGGTCTCCTGACCAGTGACAATAGATGGGCCCTCCAGGGCTGTGACTCTGGCGGTGGTCTCCTGACCAGTGACGATACATGGGCCCTCCAGGGCTGTGACTCTGGCGGTGGTCTCCTGACCAGTAATGATACTTGGGCCCTCCAGGGCTGTGACTCTGGCGGTGGTCTCCTGACCGGTGACGATATTTGGGCCCTCCTGGGCTGTGACACCGGCAGTGGCAGTGGTCTCCTGACCAGTAACGATACTTGGGCCCTCCAGGGCTGTGACTCTGGCGGTGGTCTCCTGACCAGTGACGATACTTGGGCCCTCCTGGGCTGTGACTCTGGTGGTGGCGGTGGTCTCCTGACCAGTGACGATACTTGTGCCCTCCTGGGCTGTGACTCCGGCGGTGGCGGTGGTCTCCTGACCAGTGACGATACTTGGGCCCTCCTGGGCTGTGACTCTGGCGGTGGTCTCCTGACCAGTGACGATACTTGGGCCCTCCTGGGCTGTGACTCTGGCGGTGGTCTCTGGACCAGTAACGACGGTGCTGGCGGTTGTGTGTTGACCGCCGGAAAACATGGCGCACTTCTCCGCCGTGACACTCACAACAGGCTGGGGAGACTTCCTCTGGCCCTTCCCCACCTTTGGTGGAGTCACAGCTGACTCTCCAATCCCCTTGGAACCCATGTCAGTTGTTTTCCCACCAGGAGTCTTAACACGGTCCCGTCGTTCACTCTCCAATTATGGAGCCTTTACAGGGGGTGGGCTGCCAGTGCCTTGGCTCCGGGTCCTACTGCCTGCCCTGGTGGCCGGTGCACTCCAAAAACCTTGAACAGGCACCACTGGTATTGGAGGCTTTTTGGCTGAGGCGCTACGACGGGACTGATGAATTGGAAGGCGGGGTGGGGGCAGAAAGGTCAACTTTACAGAGGGACAGTTTCTGATGAACACTGGGATGGGTAGCTGGAGGGGGTCTGGGAGTGGAGGAAGAGGAGGTGGTTGTCGGAGGTGTCACTTTAGGTGTTTTGGGTGCAGGTGCAGGTACTGGAGGCTGTTGTGAGGTGGATGGATGTTGGGTGAGTGATTGCCGACGTTTGTGTACTTTGGGAGGGGGCGTCACAGACACACTGGGAGAGGACAAAGGGGACGTGTAAATGGCAGTGGAGGTGGTGAGTGCAGGTGAGCGGCTTGTGGTGCTGGGTGTCCTGGTGCGATTCATGGTGCCTGTAGATGTGGTGCATGCAGGTGTGTGTGTAGACGAGACTGGGAGGGAGGAGGGAGAAGAGGAGGAGGGGGACACAGTGGAGGCAATGGATGTTGTTGTGTCTGTATGTGTCTGAGGCTTGCGTGAGTGCCTGTGGTGTGTGTGGCGCCTATGTTTGCTTGAGCTACTTGGGTGTGTTGACTTGTGTGCATGCTGGTCTGTAGGTGTGCTTGGGATGGGCTGGGGTACAGGAGATTGGGTCTGGGTGGAGGAAGTTGGAGGGGGGAGGCTAGACACAGGGACAATGGCTGCCATCAGTGCTGAGGCCAAAGATTGCAGGGTTCGCTGAAGGACAGCCTGACCAGAATGAATGCCCTCCAGGAATGCATTACAGTGTTGCAGCTCTCGTTCTACACCCTGGATGGCATTCACAATGGTAGACTGCCCAACAGCGAGTGACCTGAGGATGTCAATGGCCTTCTCACTGAGGGCAGCAGGGGAGACTGGGGCAGGGCCTGAGGTGCCTGGGGCGAAGGTGATGCCCACCCTCGTGGGTGAGCGGGCACGGGGCCAACGCTGAGGGGCTGCTGGGAGGGCGGTGCTGGTAGGGGAGGTGGCGGCTGTACCTGTGGAGGTGGGGGCACAGATGGTGCAGCCACCACAAGGGAGCCCACATCGTCGAACGAGTCCGTGTCGCTGCTTGGTGATCCGGTGGCCGAAGTGAAGCTCCCCTCGCCCTCCGTCCCACTGGTGCATTCAGAGTCCGTGGTGTGGCCCTCCATGGCCATGTGGGATGCAGCTCCCTCGTGCTCCGGTGCCACTGTACCTCCGCCTGTTGATGCTGATGTACAAAAGGACAGGGAGAGCAGAAAAAGGGGGGGAGGCAGAAGAAAGAGGGTTTTAGTGCATGGCATACCGCTACCGTTGGCGGACAAAACAAACGCACCTGCCCCCTGCATTACGCTGTTCTCCTGCCCTCTGCACATGCAATTTCTGGATATGGCCTATATGGCAATGGTGGACATCTGCGCACATGGATGCCACAGGGGCAACTATACCTCGACTTGGCACTCTGCTGAGGTGGGGTAGAGTGCCACATGGCCTACATTATGGAGGGGCCTTGCCTACCTAACTCACCCTGGCCTAGGGACACCCACAGCCCACCTCCCGCATCCAGACACCTCCACTGTACGCAAAGTCCGCAGAATGAGGTTGTACTCACCCCCTTGTGTCTGCTGTGATGCCCTCAAGCGCCCATCCGACTCCAGGTAGGCCACCGCCAGGATCCGGAACATCAGGCGGGTCATGGTGCGACGGGCACCCCTCCCACGTTGGGAGGCCATCCCCAGCTGAGCCTCCGCGTCTTCTTGCTGCAGCGGCGAATGTCCCATCTCTTACGGCAGTGGGTGCCCCGTCTCTGGTGGGCCCCCAGGGTCCGGACCTCCTTGGCGATGGCACGCCAAATGTCCCTCTTCTGGTGGGCGCTGACCTACATGACATGCACAAGGAAAGAGGAACAGTCATTACCAAATGCACCGTCGTTGTGAGTGGCCCACTCACTACTCTGGCCATGTGGCCCATTCATTCCCATGCATTAATGTTCTGTGAACTCTGCACCCTTCCCTCTTCCAACCAGCCCTCTCCACCCAGGCCTAGCCCATACAACGTGCTCCCTGTGTACTAACCTGTTGGTCTGGAGAACCGTAGAGTAGCGTGTACTGGGGAAGGACCACGTCTACCAGTTTCTCCAACTCGTGTGCAGTGAAGGCAGGGGCCCTTTCCCCAGACGCAGCAGCCATCGTCGCTTCCAGACCGAGGTCACAGCAGCACTTGCAGTGAAGGTCCTCTCCTGTCGAAGGTCAGGTATCTAGTGATTGAAGAGATAGAAAATGGCGGTGACGTCCGCGGTGGTGCGCATCATCACCGCCAGCGCACCTGTAAATTGCCTCCTGGGACCCATAGGGTCCAATGTTAACCAATGCAGCATTGCGCCGCGGTCTACGACCGCCTACCGCGACGGTGTGCAACGCCAGCGCAGTTACCCCACAATTCCATTGTCCAACTTTAGAGGTCAGGCAGCCGCCATTTCAGGGGCCCACATGGCTTCATTTCCTACTGCGTCACACATAGCTAGGCCTATACTCAACACACATACAGGAAGGGTTTTGTGAGTGGTGTAATCTTGTGTGTGACTGTGGGTACATACCTAGAGGAATAATGACTGGTTCTTCACTGTTGTCCTTCGTAGGCACCGTCTGCTGGGACATATGAGAAGATGGCGGAATCCTCCGGTGTACCGACCGCTGGTGGACCTGTTGACAATGGAAGAGCGACATGTCATCGTATCCTACCGGTTTGACCATGCCACAATCCTGGAACTATGTACCCAGTTGGAGCCAGACCTGATGTCACCAATCCGCCATCCGACTGGAATCCCCCCTGACGTGCAAGTGCTGTCAGTGCTCCATTTCCTTGCAAGTGGGTCTTTTCAGACAACTGTGGCCATGGCATCAGGGATGTCCCAGGCTATGTTTTCCAACGTGTTGTCCAGAGTGTTGTCTGCCCTGCTGAAACACGTAAGGAGATACATCATTTTCCCTCAGGTGGAGGATTCGCCTACAGTGAAAGGTGACTTCTATGCCCTTGGACATATCCCCAGCGTCATAGCTGCTATTGATGGGACCCATGTAGCTCTGGTCCCCCCTCACAGGTGTACAGGAACCGGAAGAGTTATCATTCGATGAATGTCCAGATGGTCTGTTTGGCAGACCAGTACATCTCGCAGGTAAATGCTATGGTCTCTGGCTCAGTGCATGACGCCTACATCCTGCGGAATAGCAGCATCCCGGATATGATGGGTCAACTCCAGAGGCACCGTGTATGGCTATTGGGGGACTCTGGTTACCCAAAATTGTCATGGCTACTGACCCCAGTGAGGAATCCCAGGACCAGGGCAGAGGAACGCTACAATGAGGCCCATGGGCGGACTAGGAGGGTGATCGAACGCACCTTCGGCCTCCTGAAGGCCAGGTTCAGGTGCCTCCATATGAGAGGTGGATCCCTATTCTACTCACCGAAGAAGGTGTGCGACATCATCATCGCCTGCTCCATGCTCCATAATTTGGCTTTGCGACACCAGGTGCCTTTTCTGCAGGAGGATGATCCCGATGACGGTGTTGTAGCAGCTGCGGAGCCTGTGGAGCCTGTGGACAGTGATGAGGATGAAGCTGATGAAGAAGACAACGACAACAGGGAGTCAGTCATACAGCAATATTTCCAGTAAGACACAGGTGAGAACATTTTCATTTTTAGCATAACATTAACTTTCACACGTCTACCTCTATCCTGTTTTTCGATTTAAATCACTATTTGGTAACTGAGTTGTACCCTCCCATTACGATTTCACAGGTGTGGTTACCTACGTGTCAACTGCTTGCATCCTTCAAGGGCTTGTGATGTGTGACATAGGTAAGTTAGCTTTACAATGGTACACCCATCATGACACTGTCATTGATAATACATTTTTAATAAATCACAGACTGACTCCAGATTGTTTTGTGTTTCAAGGGTGTTTATTGAAGTGCTCAGAAATGGGAGGGGATTGTAAAATGAGGATGGGTGATGGCGGAGGAATGTCCATGGCCGAGTCCAGTCTATTAGTCTCACAGGTGCATTGCCCATTTGGGCATAGGAAGTGGAGCTGGGGCAGTTTAAGTATGGACAGGATAACAAAGTGGGACAGTGGGGTGACAATCAGGGTGGTCTCATTTTCTGGCGGGGGGTCTTGCCATCTTGTTCTGTCCTGTTCCTGGATCTCAGGGACTGCTTGCATGGTGGTTGTCCATCTGCAGGGGGTGGGGTGCTGGTGTGTTGGTCCTGTGGCGGGGCGTCCTGCCCACTAGCGCCAGCGGAGGTGGTGGGCAATTCATCGTCCATGCTAGTGTCAGGGGCCCCTGGGAGTGCCACGGTGTCCCTCAAGGTCTGCTGTATGTCCTTCAGCACCCCTACAATGGTGCCCAGGGCAGAGCTGATGGTCCTGAGCTCCTCCCTGAAACCCAAATACAGTTCGTCCTGCAGGCGCAGGGTCTCCTGCAACTTGTCCAGGACCGTCGCCATCGTCTCCTGGGAGTGGTGGTATGCTCCAATGATGGACGATAGGGCCTCGTGGAGAGTGGATTCCCTTGGCCTGTCCGCCCCCTGTCGCACAGCAGCCCTCCCAGTTCCCTTGTGTTCCTGTGCCTCCGTCCCCTGGACCGTGTGCCCACTACCACTGCCCCCAGGTCCCTGTTGTTGGGGTGGTGGGTTACCCTGGGTGCCCTGTAGTGTTGGACACACCGCTGATTGACCTGTCCTGGGTAGGGAGGTTTGGGCCCGCTGGGTGGGTGCTGTGCTGGTGTTACCAGAGGGTGGAAGGTCGGTGTTGGGCTGTGCCAGTGCAAGAGGAACCGACTGTCCCGAGGCCCACGATGGTCCGGGCTGGTCATCAGGATCCAGTAGGGCAGAGCTGCTCTCGTCACTGTGGGCCTCTTCTGGGGGTGGAGTGGTGTTGTCTGGACCCACTGGTGTGGTGACGGTCCTTCGGGTTCCTGCAGGGGCATAAGAGCATGATTATTGCATGTGTGTGTGTAATGGTGTGCAATGGTTGGGTGTTTGTGTACCCCAGTGCAATCATTCCTGTGTGTGGGTTTGTGTGGTGATGGTTGGGGGGTGTACTGGGTATGTGCAGTGGGCATGCTTTAGTGCTGGGTGTCCATGCTTAGTTGTGTCATGCAGGGCTTGGTGTTGGGATGGGTGGTTGGTGTCATGGCTACATTAGTGAGAAGTTGTAGTGATAGGGGAGAGTGTGAGGGAGGGGGGGTGTGATAGCATGCAGGTAGGGTGGGGGATATGATAGTTAAGATTTGACTTACCAGTGTCCCATCCTCCACCGACTCCTGCAAGGCCCTCAGGATGCAAGATGGTCAAGACTTGCTCCTCCCATGTTGTTAGTTGTGGGGGAGGAGGTGGGTGTCTGCCGCCAGTCCGCTGTACCGTGATGTTGTACCTGGAGACCGTTGAACGCACCTTCCCCCGTAGGTCGTTCCACCTCTTCCTGATGTCCTCCCTATTTCTTGGGTGCTGTCCCACGGCGTTGACCCTGTCCACTATTCTGCGCCATAACTCCATCTTCCTGGCTAGTGATGTGTGCTGTACCTGTGAGCCAAATAGCTGTGGCTCTACCCGGACGATTTCCTCCACCATGACCCTCAACTCCTCCTCGGAGAAGCGGGGGTGTCTTTGACGTGCCATGGGGTGGTGTGGGTGATGTGTGGGGTGGTGTATGTGGTGATGGTTGTGGTGAGTGTAGTTGTGTGTGTTGCTTTGTGCGTGGATGTTGTGTGGGTGATGGTGTTGTGTGCCTCTGTGTAGTGGGGTTGTCTATTCTGTGCTCTCTCTCTGTCGCCTTTGTCTCTACTTTTTGGTAGTAGGGGTTTGTGGGTGATGTGGATGTGTGTTTTATATTGTATTGGGTATGTGGGAGTGGTGCTTGTATGTATCTCAGGTGTGTGTATTTGTAATTGTCCAATGTGGCGGTGTTTTGGAGATGTGTGTGTATTTTGAGCGCAGCGGTGTGTACCGCCAATGGAATACCGCGGGTGAAAGACTGCTGCGTGAATTCGTGGGTCGTAATAGCATGGGCGTGTTTCTGTTGTCGTGGAGGTGGAGGATTTGTTTCCACCAGTTTATCACTGACCTTTGGTGTGGCGGTGTTTTGTGGGTGTCTGAATTTCGGCGTATTCCAAGATGTGTGTCATAATAGCTGTGGCGGAATTCCGCGGCCGCAGCGGTGTATTGGCGGTCTTGTGCACGGCGGTAAGCGCCTTTTACCGCCAATGTTGTAATGACCCCCTTTATTGTTTCAAAAACATGTGGCACTGACATCTGCATGCGAGACCTATGTGCTCCAAGTGGCAAGGTCATCTGGAAAAACACAGTCCTTTTTAAATACAAACTTTCCAGGACACTTTGGTGAACTTGTGAGACGAATATTTAACACATCCAATGCTACTGGGATTGCATATTTCTTTAGGGCTATTGATTCTGGTTTTGTTCACACTTTCTCTTCTAAATTTGGCTTAATACCTTCAGCCATACACTCAATATTTTCAGGTATTTTAGGGTGATTTCCAATTATGTTGGCTATAATAGGTGACATCTTATTGTTGCTATTTTTTATTCGCAATGGCTGTCCCTTCACAACAATGAGGACTGAAAGCACTTTCACCAGCGCAACTGTGTTGTGAACGCATGATGCAGTATTTTAGAGCATCACTCCTGGAAGAACTGGAGTACCACTGGTCTCTATCATTTAGACTGGTTTTGGATTGTGTGCAGTCAGTGTTTTGATGCCTCTGGTGACTTTTCGAATGTGCACTGAAGGGTTGTCTTTTTACTTGGCACTTATTTTAATTGGATGCAAATCTTTTGGTGTTCTCACTGAAGGCTCATTACCAGACATGTGCGTTGAGGGTGTGTTCGCTCTGTCTAGCCATCTATGAGCTGCCCTTCCTGGATCAGGCAGCTCTTGACTCGACATTGGGCACAACACGGAATGCTGCTGCCTCAGCTGGAGCTCAGGCTTTGGAACATGAGTGCTTTTTGGTTTTCCTTGGCAACCATTTGGTCACATTACCACCTTCCAAAGTGGAACCTTTCCTAGTTTCAATTGTCCTGGTTGCAATTGGAGATTTTAAAAATAATATTGATTTTTAAATTTAGTTTTATTGGTGCCACTTCTACCATTTTAAATTTACTCCTTTCAAAATTTTGCATGCTCAAGTGTGTTTTAGCTTGTCATTGACATTTATGTATATATGTTTTAGAGACCAGCATTTTAGTTGTTTTTATATTTTTAATATTAATCTTCTTAACCACTTCCAAACCGCAAAGGGTAGGGTGTTGTATATCCATGTTAGTGATGTCTCTTGGCACGTTACTTTAGCAAATCGATCTGCGCTTGTGCCCTTTAGACCAGTTACATTTTATTTTGCTTCATTTTTATTATTTCAGCATAGGCCACATTTGTGGTGTTGGTTTATTTTACTAGGAAAGCATTGCTGTTCTTAGCAAGACATTCTTTTCACTTTGTGCTTTCCTCACGGCTTGCAGCGAGATAAGGTTCACTGTGTCTCCTATGTTTGTAGAAACACACACATCCTTACGTGAGGACATTTTCTCAGAACATAAGGTGTTTTATTATGAAAAGACTTCTCTGCCCATGCACATTAGAGGGAGATTCTAGCCAGATTACCACAACCGCTTGTTAATTAACTTTGATAAAGCTGCTTGCTGAGACTACCGGTTGCCTGGTCTAAATGGAGATGGTGTCCCTATAGCCAACAGGATTCCCTGCTCAGGTATTGGGGATGATGCCTTCCCAGGGAGGAATCCTAAAGGGCAGATTAGGGCTTATCATGCTGTGCTCTAACATAGCTTAGTTAGAAACTGCATATATTAAGCATAGTGACAGTACGGTGGGACTTGTCCTGTGTTTCACTTTTCTTGTCACCATTTTGCTTCTATTATGTTTCAGCATTCTAATTATTGCAATTCCTGCCGTTCTATCTAAGACGCAGTTGTTTCAATAAATCTTACCAATCTGTTTTCTTCCTCTGTTTGTCTTTGCATGTTTGAGACTAATGTAACTGAGAGAAAGAATGAGATCTGATTCACCACGATTTCCCTGAGAAGTCATCTTGTCATGTGCCAGGTTGTCACAAATCATCATCCCTGCTCTTAGTCAAAGAGGAGGTGCTGTTAGCTGGCCAAAAATGGATTATGCCAACAGTTGTCACTGGACTGGACTCAGTTCCCCTCAACTCAGGCGATGCTGCGGCCCAAATCCAGCAGTCTCATTAGGATAATGAGAGCCCAGGTGACAACACAACTAGTGTACTTAGAGGAACTAAGACCACACCTTTTCGGACTAGCCCAGGAGCATTAGTATAATCTTTACTGAAGGTCAAGAAAACAATAAAAATATCTCATTCATTATTTAAAAAACATCTAGGCTAAAATGAAAATGTCTCTGCTACACACTATTGATATAATTGTAATAATAATCAATAAATGTGCAATACGTATCACAGTGGCATCATAATATTATGCAGCCCATTTTCAACCACAAAAAAGCTTTATACATCGGGCCTTAATATTTAGTTGAGTTGAGTACATGATGTAGCAATTGGCATGTGGTTTTTGAAGATACACATAGCTTTGTCTGAGGCCTATGAACAATTGATAGTCTACCTCACATTTGAGTCATGTATGGGCCATTATCCATACCTTAGACACAGTAGGTGGGGCTCAGCTGGTGATTTAACACAAGTAGTCTCCTACTGTAGCACCCTATGTGAAAGTGATAGGGCATGTATAGTGCTGATTCGCAGAATCAGCCCATTAGTGGATGCAAAAAGACTGTTTTAAATGTGCAAATTCCTCTTCGCGAATTGGTAACCTATTACTGAATCACAAAGTGGGTTTGTGATTCGGTATTAGGAAGAGACATGTTTAGGGACTCTTCCTAACACCAAATTGCAGTGATATGTAGGAATGTTTTGTACCTGAAATGTGGCTACAAAAGATTTAAATTGTAACTGTAATTATATTTATATAGTGCTTACTACGATGAGGCATCAAAGTGCTTTTTGACGAGTAGCACGCTACTCCGGAACCCAGGAGGAATTAGTGGTGGATTAGTATAGGGAAATGTGAGTATGGTATTAGTATTATTATGAGTTAATTTGAGCAGAGAATATGTCAGTTTGTTACTTGGATTGACTAGAGTAATGGAGGGATAGAGGAGGTAAGAACCCAGAAGTGCTAATTGAGAGTTTATAGTAATAGGGTGAGGTTTTGGATGAGTAAAGGAGAGATGGAGAAGGGAAGAGTCTGTGGAAAGGGGTTAGGGAGATCATAGTAGGAGGAGGGGTTTTGAATGAGTCAAATGTGAGATAAATGAGGGAGAATTTAGAACGTTGTTGGAAGATCATGGTAGTAAACTGAGGTTTGGGGTGACCTAGATGTGGTAGAAGACGGAAGAGCTTAGGGAGAGTATTTTGGCGATGAAAGTAGTAGAATGGGTTTGGGATGAGTCAAAGTGGGGACAGAGGATAGATTGATAGAGACATTGAGTAATAGGGAAACAGAGTAAAGCTATGAGAGAGTAAAATGTATATTATTTGTAATTTATTTATTTTATTTATATATATATGTATGTATTTTTCACTTTAATATTATTATTTTTTAATTATGAAATTTAATCATTTATGTTTTGAATTTTATTTATAGATTTATTTTTATTTATTTGTCTTTAGTATAGTAGGACTAGAGCAATAGATAGACAGATATGCAAATACATAGTAAGGGAATAAATGTGCAAGGAATATAATATTGGGTATAATAACATGAGAAGCCAAATAGTATTATAAAAACACAGACTTTCAAGATTTGTAATGTCTGATGTTAATTAATAAGTGTACTTTTCTTTTATCTTCATTTATCTTTCCTCAATTTTTCAATAGCGTAATGCTGGCTGGCACATAGCTAAGATAACATTTTCTTACTGTGAGATAAAAAAGAAAGCAGGGATTCACAAGCATCCAATACAACAACCCATCTAGGAGCTATGCAAAGACCTATGAACATGTTAAACATAGAATAACACACATACAAAAACACACATATATACACACATGCACACACACATAAACACACATATATATATTTAACTGTGAGTAAATATAAATTTATTAAACAGGCTTAAAGAATATGTGTATACTTTATTAGTATGAAATAGTAACTCTACATATTTCTTAAAGAACCATATATATCTAAAATATGCACATAATCAGATTATGAATATTTATCAACACAGGCATATGCAGTCCATTGCTGTTTGAATATGGTGGTTATGAAGGAAAGAGCCAACTCTTGGGTAGTGTTCTGAAGACAAGATAGTTATCTGTAGATCTTTTGTTTGAGGGTTCTGAATTTTATAGTTTGGCTGCTAGAACAGAGAAGGATGTACCACCTATTGTTTTTTTCTCGTATGATGGTTTTTAAACGCAAGGTGCTAATCGTGAGCCACAAGCCCACATCTCCCCTGCCTTGAGAGCACTACACTGGTTACTCATTGCCAGAAGATCCACCTTCAAGCTGCTTTGTATCACCAACAAAGCTATACATGGAACAAGACCACTTTTCATCAGAAACAAAATAACCAAATATATTCAACAAAGAAATGTCCTCTCAGGATTAGCACCTTGCCTTTAAAACACCATCATACGAGAAAAAAACAATAGGTGGTACATCCTTCTCTGTTCAAGCAGATTATGCCAATGGCCTCTAACATGGATCATCTATATCTATTATGAAAAAACATACAGATTCAGAACTCAGCTGCCAAGCTACTATCACTTGTATGTTTGGGGGACCCCAGCTTTTGTGAGGTAAGGTTTGGATGACAAGGAGAGAGAATAGATAATATTAGTTCTGTTTTGAAGGCAGGATGTAATCCAGTCGAGATCGTCCCTTCCATGCCGGCTTTGTGGAGTCTTTGAATTAGGGTGTCATGGTCAACAGTATTAAGGGCAGCTGAGAGGTCCAAGAGAAGTAGTGCAGCAACTCCATTGCAGTCAACTGTGTTTTTAAGATCATCCCAGATAGCTATGTCTGCCGATTCAGTGCATCTTCCTGGGCGGAATCCAGTTAGTAGTCTGATAGCATGGAATTTTCTTCAGTGAATTGTGACATCTGGAAGAAAGCTGCTCTTTCTATCAGTTTGCCCAAGAAAGGTCAATTTGTAATTGGTCTGTAGTTGTTGGGGTCCTGTGGGTCTAAATTTGTTTTCTTTAATAACGGACATATGAATGCCTTTTTCAGGTCTTCAGGAAAAGTTGCTGTATTTAAAAAGTTTTGATCATTCTTCTTACAGGTGTGGCAGCAGAAGTAGATAAAATAATGTTCTTGAAGATGTGAGGTGGAGAAGGGTCAGAAGGGCAGCTGGTAGGCCTGCTTGTTTTCACCAAATCCATAAATTCACCTTGTAACATTTGTTTGAAGGAGTGCAGAGGCTGGCTTGGTTTACTCTTGGAGGGGATTTTAAGAAACAGGTTGGTGCTGATGGTTTTCTTCTGTTTTAGATAGGAGTCCAATGTGTCTGCTGTGTTGGGGTGCTTGTGGTGGATGTTTGTGAAGAGTGAGAATTTAGGAGTAAATATTGGACAGGATTTGTTTTATTTGTGTAGTCATGAGGGTGGGAGTGGGTGTGATGGAAAGTATTATAAAGTTGATGAAATTTTGATTTACTGATGTGTGTGGTTTGTTTTGTTTTGTGAAATAGTGAGAGGATATTGGAAAGTGGATTATTGGTAAGGGCAGGTAAGTACCTACACCTAGCAATAGACCAAGTATGTCCAGTTAGGTCTCAATAAATTAAACCCAGCTCAACCCTTGGCAGCTTGCCAACGAGTGACAAGGCTTAACTTAGGAGACAAATGTGTAAAACGAATATGTGACAGAACAACTAGGTCCTAAACAACTATAGCCTAAACCACTACTGCTAAACAACTAAAAAGTCTCTACAACTAAGTACTGAACAACTACTGTCTGAACAACTATTGTGTCTGAATAACAATTGCCTGAACAACTAATATATATATATTCTAAACAACTAATAAACCATAAAAACCAAAAGGAAAACTTTACCTTAAAATTAGTTGTTCAGGCAATTGTTATTCAGGCACAATTGTTGTTTAGACAGTAGTTGTTCAGTACTTAGTTGTAGAGTCTTTTTAGTTGTTTAGCAGTAGTGGTTCAGGCAAGTAGTGGTTTAGACCTAGTTGTTCAGGATGTTTCCCGTGTAAAACATTTAAAAATCACAGAACAGTGAATAGGTAAAACACAAAACACAGCAAAAATCAAACACAATTTATAACAATAGATTATATGTTTATCTTTAAAATGACACCAAAATGATTAAACTTGGATAAGGGGAATTAGAGATATGAATTTGTAAATAATTCATGTTTTCTAGTGCATAGAAGCAACTAGCATTCAAAGAGTTAAAAGAAAGGTCACACTCAACAGGGAAGAAGTCCAGAGTTCAGGCCATTCATAAGGAAACACTGTTATACTTACTTTCAGAAGTGTTTCTTGATTCAGGAAAGTGGTTCACAGAACCATCAAAGGGTTTAGAGGCTCTGGTTTGCCTCATGGGGTCGGACACTACAACTCCCATAATCTCCAAACTTCTGGATCTTACTCCAGATGTCCTTTTTGGGTCCTGAAGGGTCCACCACTTGATCCAAGGTTCTGGAAGCCCTGAGTTGCTCCTTGGGAGTTGGGACTACAATTATCAGAATGCACCTGGTCAGAATCCTCAAATGGCCACTGGACGCTGGTCAGCTGGGCTCTGCTTGCAGGACGTGATGTAGGGGACTCTGGGCCACTTGTTTGTACCTGTAGAAAACAGGGGGTCCCTTCTTGAAGCAGTAGAAGACAGGAAAAGTCCTTTTAATGGCAAAGCCCAAGTGTGCAGCTTGTGCAGCCCTTTAGAGTGCAGTGTTCAGGTGCAAATCAGAGGTCCAGAAGGGCAGTCCTTCTTCTTTGCCTTGTTCCTTGTAGGGATCCAAGGTGTGGGTGCAGCTCTGCCATACTTATCCTTGTTGCTGGGTGGAAAGCAGGTGGGTCCTGGTTATCCAATCACGGACAGGCTCCTTCCCCCATTCATGACCATTTCCTGTGAAGTGTGGCAAAAATCAATCCCAAGGAGCAATATTCTTTGCAAATCTAACATGACTGAAAGTGATTTTTGGATGTTGAATCTGGCTGAGTCCACCCACTGGTGGGGCTTAAAATCCTAAACACACCTCTCTCCTGCCCTCTCCTAATCTAATCAAGAGGGCACCTGACTGTCTGGGGTGGTAGGTTGTGAGGGAGGGCCTGAGCTGCTCCAAATGTCCTCCACAGCCTGTTTGACCATTTGCTGAGGCAGATCTCCTCCACCAGGTACATCCTTTGGGTTAAGCCCAGGCCACTTCACACCTCATCAAGGAAGCCTGGCCAGGCTTCCAGAGGCTGTCCAATCTGTGAAGAGCACTACAGAGCTGAAGTTAGCAACTTTCAGGTAGAGTTTTAAAACTCTTTCCCTGAACTAGTTATATTTAATCCAACAATCCAACAATGGCACATTGTGGGATTCATTATAACAATTAATTTGATACCAAACTCAAGGTATATGTCACTTATGGGGACTTTGTTAATTAAAAATAAAGCCTCCCCATTATATGGAGGCCATTCACTACAGTGAGGGAAAACGAATGTGGCTATTTCCCCTCACCAGGGCTTATAAACCAATTTTCATAAGATCCCTGCTTATAGTTACATGGCACCCAACCCTAGGGGCACATAGGGCACATCTTAGGGGTGACGTATATGTAACAATATGGTGGTTTAAGACTTTGGAAGAACTTTTAATTCCAAAGTCAAATATGCATATAACTTTTGTTTGAAAGTAGCCAGCAAGGCATGCTTGCATTTAAAATGACCCTGGGCACCTCAGGAGTGTACCTATGGATGCATCATCTATGCTGGGGTCCCTAAACCTACATGCCCTACAATATACTAGGGACTTTTAGGTAGGTTGACTTAGCCAATTATAATTAGCCTAATTTGCATACTAATTTTATACAGAGCACAGGCTCTGGGATTGGTTAGCAGTACCCAGGGCACCATTAGAGTCAGGAAAACACCAGCAAAAAGTGAAAAATGGGGGCTTAAAGTCAGGGGGCCTCTGCAATCAGCCCCATGTTCTCCCAGAGGAGTTATTGATGTTGTGGTTTTCTTTGAAGGATTTGTATGTGGGTTAGTGCTGGTGAGTGGTATTAGAATATTACAGGGGGTGTTGATGTGTTTTGGAGAAGAATGTATAAGAGGGAATGGATGAGGGTTAGGGGTGTTTGTGTTGGTTTTGATCACTGAAAGAGGTAGCATGTGGTAGAGTGGAGTGTAAGGATTGAATGGCTGTGCGTAATTGGTGAAGAGAGGAGGAGGTTGTTTGTAGAAGGTCTGGGTTTAGGTATTGTTCTGTTAAAAGGGGGTCTAGCAGAAGCATGCTGTTGGTTTGTATGAAGGGGGAGTGTGCATCTGGATGACTGAAAGTAATGTATAATGTGGTTTTGTGTTGTGTGGGTGATGGCAGGATGTGTCAGTTGAAATGGACAAAGTAGTGTTTGGTGTGAGAATGGTGTGAGAATGAAGGTGTCTTACTGTTATAGTTCTGGTGGACATGTATATAAGTATGTCATGTTGGGTTTTGCGTTGGTTGATAAGACATTGCAATCTGTATGAGGTCACTTTGTGGTGCATGAGTTGGATGTCTTTGCTGATGTTGTGTTTGCACCTTGAAGGATGTGTAGGGAGTAAGGTCCTTTCTAGTAAATTGAAAATTTGGAAGCATTTCTGGCCCTAGGCCTGACCAGTCTGGAACAGGCCCAAACAGGAAACTGCTCTTGTCCACTCAGCTTTTAGCCTTGATGCCTGGGCTGAGAAGTGCCCTAAGCCCTAGGCTTAAATAGCCCTACTGGCCAATAGAAACCTCACATTTTATTGCCTACTTCAAGTTGGTAGTAACCCATTTGAAAATGGGAAGTGATCCCCAAAGGACCCCTTCCCCTTTGTGAATGTTTGTAAAACATTTTTTAAGAGCAAACAATGGTCTCACGGACCACTGTCTTCTCTTAAAAAATGAAAAGAAAACTGTTCAATTTTAAAAAATGCTTCCCATTCTACTTTAAAAAAAGGTTGTTCTATTGAAAAGCAATCAGAAACATGGTGGTCTGCTGACCCTAGCAGGCCACCAGACTTGTGATTTTAGCGTTTCCCAATGGGTCTGAAACCTAGAACTTTCTCATTTATATTCATGAGGTAGGTCTGTTTGTGACCCACTGGGAATCATAAAATGTGTAGAAAACACATTAGTACAAACTATCGCAAAAATTTGCTATGTGGTAATTTCAAATGATTACCTACGTACATCTTGCCCTAAATGATAATGAACTAGTGAACATAGAAAATATTTTAATGATTAAAAATCAACATTAAAACTACCTGCACCTACTTAGCCTACACTACCTAACCTTAACACTAGCCAATACTATCTTCACTTACCCAGATCTATTTTAAGCATTATATCACATGACAGTTTAAACATCAATCCAACGGCCCCCTTAATACACACAGAGTGGTACAATGCAAACATTAACAACACCCTATACATGTACTAAGTACACATTTAATTCTATATAGATATATAACTTTTGGCATTTGGGGTTTTTGTATTTTTTTTACACACTTAACATCAACCTTTCTCCCGCTCAAAAAACTACTATTAAATAACACACTTAAAATCAACTAGCTACAATACCTACAAAGGATACTATTTACCTAACACTTACCTACACTAAACCTACAACTATACTAAACCTTAACTAAAACTATACCTACTAACAACAAACAATCATCCAACATAATAGCAACTGGGAAATGGAATGTCCAAAGAGAGAGACTCACATTTGGGTGGTAATCCTTTCCATGGCCTCCTCTAATGTCAACAAAACTTCTCTGATGCTGGCCTGTTCCTGCTGAATGGCATGCATCCGTCTCTTTAGTTTTTGCATCTGTTTGACCACTATCTATTTGCCATTCCCAACTCTGGCATGGCTGGGTCTTCTGTCCTTTGTGGCTGCCTGCTGAGATTCAGTTGATGATCCTGCTGAGGCCTGTGTATGGACCTCCTGCTGCAGCCATCGGACACCCTTCAAATGTGTTGGAGCAGTTAATTGTGTGGTGTCTGTCCACTTTCCTCCGTTTAGGATACCTATCTTCTGGTAGGTTTTGGAGATATGGTAGACTATAGCAGTCCCGTCTCAATTTAAAGGTCCTTGTTTAGTCAGCTCTGATGTTATCTGAGGAGTTCAAAGAAACACATACTATCTCAAGCTGTAAAGGTACATGATGTTTCCTAAAATAGGCTGCCATTGTCATAAAATCATAAGTGGCACTCAAGACCTACACCAAATTTTGAGATAGAGATCTGGACAATATACCTGCATTACAAAGACATATCTTAATACAACAAGGATAACTGAGCCAAGTGCGGTCAGTGCTTGTGTACAAAATGGAAATGTAGTCATAATATGATTACAACCATATCAGTCATAACAGCGAGTCACACTCATGATGAAGTTTAAATAGGAAATTGCGTCATGCAAGTGGAGTTGGTTATAAACATATGTGGCAACACAACAAGATGATGGATGGGGTGCTGACACTTTTCAAACACTAACCCTCAGTCACAGATCCTGCTTAAATCCATTATTCTTTAGCTCACCAATCAACCCCAGTTGGGACCCAGCCATAGGCTGATCAGTCTTGACCCTGTTTCCCATGGGAACAGTTCAGCCCGAATTGCCAGACCATGTCTTCCCTGGGCCGGAAACAAACATACTGGGACTGGTTCCAGGGTATCACCCCTCATCATCTAGGTTAGCTTGAGAAGGGGGACCCACATCTAGATATACCCTTGTCACTTGGGGCAAACATAGCAACACAAAAAGATGATGGATAAAGTGCTGAAACTTTTCAAACACTAACCCTCAGTCACAGATCTGGGTTAAACCCATCATTCTTCTAATCACCATGCAGTCCTAGTTTGGACCCAGCCATATACAAATCAGTCTTGACCCTGTCCCCAATGGAAACAGTCCAGCCCAAACTGGCAGGCCAGGTTCACCGTGGACCAGAAACAAGTGTCCTGGGACTGGTTTCTGGATATCACACATCATCAGCCAGGTTAGCTTGAATCCAATGGCACTTTGAGCAGGAGACCCATGACTGGCATACCCTTGTCACTTTGTGACTCGTGCAAAACTAGGCACACTGTGCAGGGGGTCCAGGCAACCACACGTTGGTTTAAACACTAGATCACCTAATGCTCTAATTTTTGAGGTAGCTTGGTCGAGCAATCAAGCCAATCTTGGAGAAGTGCAAAGCATTTGTTGTACTTACAGTTTCAACTCATGCAACTCACACATTCAAAGGAATAACTTGAGACCAATTTACAAAAATACTTCAGAGATTTTTATATAAATGTTAAGACCAAGATTATCAAAATTGGTTAAGTACTTTTGAAGATATGGATTTTTGAAGTTTTAATAAATGCAGTCTTTCTGTGCTGTAATTATGCACCATAGGGATCGATAGGAAGACACCTTTAAAAATTCATATAAAATCACACAGTTGCTTTACGAAGTTCCATTTTTGCAGGTTGGTTGAGGTCGTTGGTGGGCATGCTGTACCAGCTGGAAAAGTTCGGGCGGCTCCAGGTTCCGGTAGAAGCAACGGTGGAAAGTCTTTTGGAGTTGGTGCAGGGCAACTAAAAGGGACCACTTGGAAAAGGTCTGCTGTGGTTAAGGTAAAGGTGGTATCCTTGGGGTTCCCTTGGAGTTTCGAGGTTGCAAGGGAGTGAGGGACCCTTGGGCAACAGCTGGTTCTTTGTTGCAGGCAACAGGGCAGCTGGATGCAGAGCGAATCGGTGAGCCAGAGACTGCGTGCAAGGATACCCTTTGGATTTGGAGGTAGGTCTTTTTGAAGGTCAATTACAGGACAACAGGGGCACTCTAGCAGGAGGTCCTGGGTGTTCCTGAAGTCCCTAAACTTGGGTTTCGGGGGCAGAGCCAAGATGGTGGACGGATAGGTCGCATGATTGCACTTCTCTGTCCCCTCTCTTTGGGGTATCCCTCCCCTGCAGCCCCTGGGGGGCACCATCAGCACGGCCACAGCACCCCCAGCAGCAAGGACACAGCCTGCCAGCCACGGGGCGCATGAGGTGGGCCCCGCCTGGCCCCTGGAGCACATAGTGTGAGGGCCGCGGACCCAGTCCGACACAAAATGGCAGTGCCCATCGCCCGATAGTAGAGCCGCAGGATCCAGTGGCTTGAGCGAGCCGGCCCCCGGAGGAGTGGACCGGTTGATGGAGGTCCACGGCTGGCCGGAGAGACAGGGAGGTTGAGCCAGGCATCTGGGAAACCAGAAGAGGTGCAGACGAAGGGGGCGCCGGGGAACTTGCACGCCGGGACCAAGACACGAGCAAAGGCTGTAGCAGGGCCTGTTGGGGGTACCGGTGGAAGGAGCGGTGGACAGCGGCCAACTTGGTCTAGAGCCATCACCAGGAGTGGTGGTGGATCCGGGGCCTGGCCGGGAGGCAGAGAATGCCAGCAAGGTAATGCGAACTGCCTGCTGGGCAGACAGGATCTGTCGGCGGGGAGAGCCCGGGGATCCACATCAGAAGAGGGGCCCCTGTAGTGTGAGGAAGGGTGGTCCGGATTCAGTGCGAGACGCTTGACAACGTGGAGACACGGTGAGAGAACGGCCCGAGACTACCTGCCCGTGAGGACTCTGCTACTGTCTCCTGCTTGGGGGGAGCTGGAGGGGAGAGCCTTCCCTGACGACTGGCAGCTGGTTGGGGGCTGGACCCTGGAATGAGGGGCCAGAAGAGAACTGGATGGGGCCATCGGTGGGGGGCCCACGTGGGGAGCCACCCAGGAAAAGCAGATCTGGTTGAGGTGGCACCGGCCTGGCCCCGGGTGCCGAATGAAGCAAGGCCACAATCCGCAGGAGCTGTGAGAGAGAGTCTTCTGGAATCAGCACACACCATGCTAAGAGGAGAACAGCGCGAATCCTGACGGGCCACGCCAACGGGGTGTAGGACAATGATGGGAATGCCAGGGAAAAAAAACTGATTCCTCAAGGACATGCTAACCAAGCTGCCAGTTGGCAAAAACGAGGGGGATGACCCTGGGACTGGAAAGCAGAGAGAGGAGGAGGCAGGGGAGGATGCAGGGGCACCCATTACTAGGTGCTTTTGAGAAGGCTTCTTTGCATCGCTCCGAGACGAAAAGAGGGACCTCTCGCAGGACTTGAAGAGAGGTAGGCAAAAGAGTGGCGTCCCTGGAAGAGCATGAAAATGCCAGAGGTGAGAAGATCGAGCAGCTACAACAGGAATTTCTTTAGCTACAGGACCAACAAACAGAGCTCCAGGCATATGCAGAAGACCTTGAGAACTGGTTGAGGAGGAATAACATCTGCATCTGAGGGGCACCAACCAAGGCCGAAGAGGAGGACATACTATCATATGTGCAGGCCCTATTCCATCAAGTCCTGAGGGAACCCACTGAGAGGGAAGTGCGCATAGATAGGGTCAACAGGGTGGGCCCTCCAAGGCCCTCTCACATTCCACTGGCCGATATTCCGGCCTGTATCCACGAGTTTCCTCTGAAGGAACGCATACTTAGAGCGGCAAGGAAGCAACATTCCCTAAAATTTTGGGGCCATACTCTGCTCCTTTACGAGGGTTTGGCTGCCATCACCCTCCAGAAGCAGTGAGAGTTTCGACCAATAACCTCCCATCTACGAGACAAAAACGTTTCCTACTCTTGGGGGCATCTCTTTTGGCTAATATTTGGATGGGAGGCTAAACTGCACCAATTGCGTTCACTGAAGGAGGCCTACAATGTCATTCAGATGGCAGACCTCCTGGGCAGGAGCCAGGGCTCACCCACATCGGAACGCAGAAGTAGGAGATGAGCACATTGGCAGACTGTATTACATGACGGATCCAGGCCAGACAAGGAGACCATGGTGTCCGAAAGGAGAGCGGTCCTAGAGTCCCTTAGCGGGGGCAGGAAGACAGCCACTAAGGACAAGGGGTGAAGACTGTGGGCCTAAAAGCCAGGGTAATAGTATTAGGCGGGGGAGGGGGTTGGGCGATGCCCAACGAACACCAGATTGACTACGGCGCAGGCTTCTTGGACTGAGGTTCGACCTCCGGACTGTGCCGGTCTACTCTGCTCCCCTTTATGGGGTTGTTTGACCATGTTGTTTCAATATCTTCTGTTTTTTTCTATGAGGGGACGGGAGCACAACGTTCTTAAACAGTAGCAGTAGCCATGCAGATTCAGACTAAGACCCCCAAGCATCAGGCTGGGCACAACGGGACTCACTCTGGGACGCACCAATCGACATTGCTCCACTCACACCATCCCCATGTCAGTAAAAATTGTCACTTAATGTTAAGGGGTTGAATAATCCAATCAAGTGCAGAGTGATCCTCTCATACCTAGAACACTTGGGTGTGGACATATCTCTCCTTCAGGAGACCCGCTTAGTCTCTTTGGACAAGCATAGAATGCGGTCTAGAGCCTTTCCCACACAACACTTCTCATCCGGTGGGAGAAAGGTGGCAAGGGTTGTGCTCCTGGTGTCGCGCTCTTTTCTGGGGAGGGTTGGAGACAGGATTGCTGGGATACGGGGATGACTCCTGACTTATAGAATTCACATTGGGGGGACCCAGATGGTGATAGTGTCTATCTATGCTCCCAACAAAGGTCAGGAAGGGTTCATTCTTGGGGACCTCGCAGAGGTAAGGACTACCGACGATAGGCAGGTGCCTATAGGGGGCGACTTCAACATAGTCTTACACAGTGAGTGGGACAGCTCTGCCTCACAGTACGGAGGGACAGGGCCCATGCATGCAAGGGGGTTGGAGAGCTTAGAGGGGTGGGGGCTTAGGGATCTTTGGAGGGGCAGACACCCTAACACCTGAGACTATAGCTTTTACTCACACGCCCACAAGACCTACGCACGCATTGACTTTTTCTTGGGCTCCAAGGAAATTGAACAGAGGATGGGGACATAGAGATAGAACCTTGCACACTGTCGGATCACTCAGCGGTGATCCTCACACTCAAAGCTCCCCTCAGGTATGCAGAGCCCCATCCTTGGCATTTGAGGTCCATAATCCTGATGAGGCTGGAGGTAGTTGCTCAGATTTCCAAAACTATTTCCAATTACTTGGAATTTAATGATACAGCTGACACCCCACTACCCCTTATGTGGGATGCACTGAAAGCGGTGATCAGAGGAGAGTTTATAGGGATCTCCTCAGCGGATAATAAACTCAGACGTGAGAAAAGAGTACACCTACAGCAGCAGGTGATGGAGCTTGAAAAGATACATAGGAGGACGGGGGCCTCGAGGGTCTGGAGACAACTCAGTGCAGTTCGGCTACAGCTGGCGGGGCTTTACACGGACAGGGCGGAATACGCGGCTCTCCGACTGCGGCAATCCTATTATGTGGGTGGCAACAGATGCTGCTGTATTCTGGCTGCTAGACTTAGGGCCCAGAGCCAGTCAGCGGCAGTGACATCGATTAGGCTTCTGGAGGCATCGGTGGCCACAAGCGATGCACAGAACGTCTCGGCCTTCCGTAGCTTCTACCAGGCCCTGTACTCATCCCAGCAGGCTGACCCGGGGCCCTCGCTCCGATATCTTGAACAGGCCCGCACGACTAAACTGATGCCAGCTGAGGCGGCCCCTCTCGAGGCCCCCATCAGGCTGGAGGAGGTCATCTCGCCAATAGCTCAACTTGAGGCCTGGAGGTCCCCGGGGCCAGATGCCTTTCTGTGATCCTTCTACAAAACATTCTGCTCTAGCTTGGCGCCAATCCTGACCCGACCCTTTAACAACATCAAGGGTCCGGGGGACATGCCACCATCTATGATGGACGTGGCCATAGTGGTTATTCCGAAACCCGGGAAAGACCCAGAGGAGTGTGGCTCCTACAGACCTATATCTTTACTAAATGCTGATTTCAAGCTCCTTATGGGTGTCCTTGCGGCCCGCCTGAACCCGCTGATGCCTGGTCTGGTAGACCCCGAAAAGGCAGGCTTCATACCGGGCGACAATGTAGAGACAACACAAAGCGCCTACTGCACACTGGACAAGGCACAGCGTGCAGGGCGGAACTCAATGATGCTCAGCATAGATGCCGAGAAGGCATTCGACCGTGTCCAATAGAAAAACCTCCATGCAATATTTGGACACTTTGACCTGGGGCCCCGGTTTTGGGCCTGGATAGCTGATGCCTACAGCCAGCCGTGGGCCTCGGTCAGGGTCAACGGGGTGACATCTGCCCCCTTCTCGATGGGTTGCGGGACTCGCCGGGGTTGCCCGCTGTCCCCCTTCTCTTTGCTCTATATATGGAACCTTTCATGCAGAGAGTGAGGGATAGACCGGAGATTACAGGGGTCAGATTTGGATGGGAAGAGTACACTATTGTGCTTTATACAGACGACATTGTGGTGACTCCTGACGATCCGTTGAGAGCCCTCCCGGTCTTCCTGGAGGAGTAGGAGGCTTTCGGTGTGGTGTCGGGCTTCTGGGTAAATCTATTGAAGTCCCAGGCGCTCAGCCTTGCGCTCCCGAGGGAGACAATGAATGAATAAGCACAGTGCTATCCCTTTAGGTGGCAGGAGAAGTCTGTCCCTTTCCTGGGTCTCCAGATAGCCGGAGCGGTGTACGAGACTGCTTCTGGGAACTACCGGCTTCTCCTGCAGGGGTCAGGGCTGGCCTTGCAAAGTGGAGACACTATCTAATTTCGTGGACTGGTAGAATAGCAGCCGTCAAAATGTCGGTCCTCCCTAGGGCACTCTTTCTTTTTTTAAACGCTACCAGCAGAGCCACCGTCCGACACCTTACAGGCGCTGCAGAGCAAAATCAACTGCTTTATAAGGTGGGGTAAGATGCCTAGAATGGCTGGCCTCCTGGGGTGTCAGGCCCTGGCAGGAGAGGCCTGGGAATACTAGATATTTGGCAGTACTCTAGGGCCACGCAGCTAAGGTACCTGGTGGAGTGGTCCAGACCAGAATCAGACAAGCGCTGGCTGTTCATGGACCGTGCGATGGCAGATGCTTCTTTGTGGGGAATTCCATTCCTTCCGTGCCACCATAAGCCATGGGATTTGTACTCATCCCCTGTTACCAGAGCCACAATGAGGATGTGGGACCAGACGGTCCGATTAGGCGGTCTGACCTCTTTTCCGCCCCCCTTGACGTCTATAGTGGGGAACCCAGATTTCTATGCAGGCCTGGACTGGAATGCCTTCTGGGACTGGATGGCCTCCAGCCTTCGCTCCATCAGACATTTGTTCGACGAGAGGGGCATAGTTTCATTCGAAGCCCTTAGAAGGTCCCAGTCTCTTCCGCAGATGGAGGGAATGCATTACCTCCAGATTCAGCACTGGTTGTCACACCCCTCGAATAGGGAGAATGATAGTCGCCCCCTCACACAATATGAAAAATGCTTGTTTGACCAGGAAATCAGATAAACACATCATATCGGAGTTATATGACTTACTCCAACGGGCAGTCCTGATCCCCAAATCGCAAAGGGGGAGGACATCTGCTGCAGGCTTCGGGGGTCTAGTTTCAGGGTGGTAAACCCTTTGAAGATCACCAACAGGGCAGTGCACATTCCTGAGGGAGGGGGTGTTAGCTCCTCCACCCAGGAATGGCATTGTTTTACAAACCAGAGAGTGAGGTATCTCCTCCAAGGTTTGTATATTGGCTGCCTGAAGGTGGCAGGCTGCATAAAAACAAACCAGTCAACAACCATGCCAGGGTGTGAGAAAACAGGGCTGATTGCAGAGGCCCCCTAACTTTTTGCCCCATTTTCCACTTTATGCTGGTGTTTTCCTGACTCTGATGGTGCCCTGGGTACTGCTAACCAGTCCCAGGGCCTGTGCTCTGTGTAAAATGGATATGCAAATTAGGCTAATTATAATTGGCTAAGTCAACCTACCTATAAGTCCCTAGTATATGGTAGGGCATGTAGGTTTAGGGACCACAGCATAGGTGGTGCACACCTAGGTGCACTGCTGAGGTGCCCAGTGTCATTTTAAAGGCAGGCCTGCCTTGCTGGCTGCCTTTAAATTAAAGTTATATGCAAATTCGACTTTGGAATTAAAGGTACTTCCAAAGTCTTAAACTACCTTATTTTTACATATAAGTCACCCCTAAGGTGTGCCCTATGTGCCCCTAGGGCTGGGTGCCATGTAACTATAAGCAGGGACTTTATAAAAATAGATTTATAAGCCCTGGTGAGGTAAAAACAGCCAAATTCGTTTTTCCCTCATTGAAGTAAATGGCCTTCATAGGCTAGAATGGGCAGACTTTATTTTAAATTTTAAAGTCTCCTTAAATGTTACATACCAAGAATTTGGTATCAAATTAATTGCTGTAATAAATCCCACAACTTCCAGTTGTTGGATTTAATATAACTTGTTCAGGTAAAAAGTTTAGACTTTACCTAAAAAGTTGCCAATTTCAGCTCTGCATTGTTTTTGCTGCTGTGCTCTGATTGGACAGCCTGCAGCAGCTTCTGCCAGGCTGCCTTGATTAGGTGTGAAGTGGCCTGGCTTCACACAAAGGAATGTGCTTGGGGGAGAGAATCTCCCCTCAGCAGATGGTGAGGCAGGAAGGGGGAGGGCTGCCAAACTGGTCTTCAAAGGCAGAGAAGGACATCTGGAGCACCCAGCAACACCCCCACATCCTGCAACCCCAGACAACTAGGTGCCCCCTTGATTAGATTAGGAGAGGGCAGGAGAGGGGTGTGTTTATGATTTTTAGCCACACCAGTGGGTGGGCTCAGCCAGATGTAACCTCCAAAAATCAGATTCAGCCATGTTGGATTTTTGGAGACTGTTGCCTTTTGGGATGGATTGTTGCCACACTTCCCAGGAAGTGGTCATCACAGGGGGACGACCCTGTACCTGATTGGAGAACCAGGGCCCCCCTGCTTTTCACCCAGGAGCAAGGATAAAACTGGCAGACCTGCACCCACGCCTCAGATCCCCTCCAGAATTCAACAAGAAAGGAACTAAAGAAGAAGAAGGACTGCCCTGCTGGACCCCTGGCCTGCACCTGGAACCTGCACTCAGAAGGACTGCACCAGCTGCACACTTGGGCTTCACCACAAGAAGGACTTTGCCTGGCTTCAACTGGTTCAAGGAGGGACTCCCTGTTTGCTACAGGTGAAAAATTGCTAACCAGAGTCCCCTGCACCAACTCCTGAAGAAAGCGACCAGCTGACCACTGTCCAGTGGCCAAAAAGGAGTTTGCGCCAGGTGCATTCTGGGAGTTGAAGTCCGCACCCCCCAAGGACCATCACAGAACTTCTGGACCCTTGGGGTGAGCTGTGGACCCCAAAAGAACCTTAAAAGAACATCTGGGTGAAGCCCCAGAAGTTTGGAAAAGATTTGAGAATTTTTGGAAAAAAGCTCCAGAGAGGGACCGACCCGCCACGGAAATTCTAGCCGGCTTGACTCAACCGCGACCCGGCCTGACGTGGTTCGTCCCGGTAAAGAAAAACATCCAAAAAAGAGACTAAGTCCGAACGTAAAAAGTTGGCCGGGACCTCCCAGCCATCGTATCCGAGAAGGGCTCAATGGACGTCGGATCAAGATCCAGGTTTACCCCGGTCGAAGGATTTTCATCTCGAAAAAACGACTAAGTCCGAAGGTAAAAGTCTCCACCGAGGAAACCCACATCGCGTATCCGGACAAGGGCTCCAGGAGGTCGGATTCAACTGGCAGGTTCGTCCCGGTGAAGAAAAACTTCAAAATAAAGACTAAGTCAGAAGGTAACTTTTTAACCGAGGCCTCCCGCGACCTGTAGCCGAGCAGGGCTCCATCGCGGTCGGCCTGAAAGTTTGACTTTGCCCCGGTCGAGGTGCAACCAGATGACCCGATTGGCGCTTTTTGTTTCTAAGCGCTAGAAAAGTAATAATTCTTTAAAAATTCATATCTCCGGTTCCCCTGAACCGATTTTAAACGTTTTTGTGTCATTTTAAAGATAAAAATATAAACTATTTTTATAAATTGGTTTTGGATTTTTAAACTGTTTCCTGTGTTTTATTTAATTACTGTTTTGTGATATTTGAATGCTTTACACTTTGTCTCCTAAGTTAAGCCTTGACGCTCGTTGCCAAGCTACCAAGGGTTGAGCTGGGATTAATTTACTGAGACCTAACTGTACCTATGTGGAGGTTGGTGGCTTGTTGCTAGGTGTAGGTACCTACCTGCCCTACCAATAACCCATTTTCCAACACAGGGTAATTAGGTTTTGCAGGGGACACCTCTAAGATGACCCCTGGGTACATCTAGGGAGAAATCCAATACTGGTACTAGTTTGGATTTATCATTCTGAGCTGTTTGATACCGACCAACCCAGGGTTCAGAGTGGCCATCATGTAGCTGGGAAACCTGTGTTGACCAGTATCCAGCACGTGGTAGTGCTGGGTGCATCTGGATGCATGGCCCTAGAGGGTGGCACAATCAGTGCTGCTGCCCTCAGGGCCCTAGCCATAGTACCCCATGCCCTGGGTACCTATGTACCCATTTACCAGGGAATTATAGTGGTAGTTAAGGGTGTATTCAATTGTGCCAATGCATCACAACAGTTTTTTAGAAAGAGCCCTGGCCCAGGGATCCTGGTTAGCAGGAGCCCTGGGCGCTACAACTTCTATTCTATATCAAACATCAGGCAAAAGGTGAGGGCTAACCATGTCAAAAAGAGGCCTTTTCAACACAACAAGATGATGGACGGAGGGCTGAAATTTTTCAAACACTGGGGGGCATATTTATACTCCGTTTGCGCCGAATTTGTGTGTTTTTTTTTAATGCAAATTCGACGCAAAACGAACTCCATATTTATACTTTGGCGTTAGACGCGTCTAGCGCCAAAGTTCATGGAGTTAGCGTCATTTTTTTGCGTGAACACCTTCCTTGCGTTAATGATATGCAAGGTAGGCGTTCCCGTCTTAAAAAATGACTCCGATGCATATGCGTCGTATTTATACTCCCGGGCAAAAATGATGCCCGGGAGTGGGCGGGTCTAAAAAACCCGCATTAGCGCCGGATTTTAGCGCCTGGGTCAGGGCAGGCGTTAAGGGACCTGTGGGCTCAAAATGAACCCAGAGGTGCCCTCCCCTGCCCCCAGGGACACCCCCTGCCACCCTTGCCCACCCCAGGAGGACACCCAAGGATGGAGGGACCCACCCCAGGGACATTAAGGTAAGTCCAGGTAAGTATTTTTTTTTATTTTTTTTGTGGCATAGGGGGGCCTGATTTGTGCCCCCCTACATGCCACTATGCCCAATGACCATGCCCAGGGGACAGAAGTCCCCTGGGCATGGCCATTGGGCAAGGGGGCATGACTCCTGTCTTTGCTAAGACAGGAGTCATTTCAATGGGGGATGGGCGTCGTAAAAAAATGGCGCAAATCGGGTTGTGGCGATTTTTTTGCCTCAGCCTGACTTGCACCATTTGTGGACGCCCATGCGCCATTTTCCCCCTACGCTGGCGCTGCCTGGTGTACGTTGTTTTTTTTAACACACACCAGACAGCGCCGGCGGCTAACGTCATTGAATAAATACGGCGCCCGCATGGCGCTTCAGAATGGCGTTAGCCGGCGCTAATTTTTTTGACGCAAAACTGCGTTAGCGCAGTTTTGCGTCAAAAAGTATAAATATGGCCCTGTGTCTTCAATACACTACAAATGTGACCATGGATGTTGTCCTAAGTATGTGCAAACTGCATGGCAACTCCGACCCATGTGTCTCATTTAGTCCACTGCACTACAAGTTTCAGATTCCTATGTCATGGAAATGGCAACTTCCAATTACTCAGTCCGTAACAGTGGCCCTTCAATGCTGCTTCATTCAATTACCACTGGTAAATGGCAATAGATAATGTGCCTCATTCACGTACTGTACTGTTTGCATGTAGATGTAATTGTGTACATATTTGTCAGGTTGCACACATTCACCATTTCTGGGTTAAGTCTAGTACCCTTTCCCTTTTATTGCCACATACAGCTGGAGTACAGTCACACACTGGAGCACAGGTCCCTGCACCATCAGGGAGGCAATGTCATGGAGCATATAATCCATACCACCAACACAAACTGGTTTGTAAATATTGTCAGGAGACGTTCCTACATTGTGATCAGTTAGCTCATAGATATCTCAGAATATATACATAGAATCCATCAACGGTCCCAAACCTGTGAACCCGGGAATGTTGTGGATCACATCCCAACTAGAATGTAAACTGAAGACACACATATCATTGTAGGTCCTGTAATGTTGTCCAGAAATACACAGCCTGCAATGATCTCTGCTTCAGTTATGGGTGTGACATCTGGTCAGGCACCAAACACCTAGAAGATGCAGGAGCCTGGTCAGTATACTTAAAAATTACTTTACCAAATGCTCATGCTCCTAAACTGTGGATTAAATGTCAGCAGTATATGATGTGTTTCTGTTAGACTTTTCATCCTTGGCGTGGTCTCCCTTAACTTTTTGCCTCTGTTCCCCAGATTGTTGATGTGTGCTGGACTCTGATTTTACTGTTTTTGTTACTCTGGACACTTTACCACTGCTAACCAGTGCTAAAGTGCAAGTGCTCCTGTTTAAAATGTGTACGTAATTGGTTCTCCATGATTGGCATATTTGTTTTACTGTTAAGTCCCTAGTAAAGTGCACTAGAGGTGCCCAGGGCCTGTAAATCAAATATTACTAGTGGGCCTGCAGCATTGGTTGTGCCACCCACACAAGTAACCCTGTAATCATGTCTCAGACCTGCCACTGCAGTGTCTGTAAGTGTATTTTTACACTGTAAATTCGACTTGGCAAGTGTACCCACTTGCCAGGCCTAAACCTTCCCTTTTCTTACATGTAAGGCACCCCTAAGGTAGGCCATAGGTAGCCCCAAGGGCAGGGTGCAGTGGATGGATAAGGTAGGACGTATAGTAATGTGGTTTATATGTCGTAACAGTGAAATACTGCCAATTTCGTTTTTCACTGTTGCAAGGCCTGTCTCTCTCATAGGATAATATGGGGGCTACCTTTAAATATGATTAAAGTGTAGATTCCCGTAGAGAGAAGATGGACATGTGGAGTTTGGGGTCCCTGAACTCACAATTAAAAAATACATTTTTAGTAAAGTTGATTTTAAGATTGTGCGTTTGAAAATGCCACTTTTAGAAAGTGAGCATTTTCTTTCTTAAACCATTCTGTGACTCTGCCATGTTTGTGGATTCCCTGTCTGGTCAGTTTGACAGTTGGGTTGTTTTTCACCTTGCACCAGACAGTGACACAAAGGGGGCTGGGGTGTAACCTGCATTTCCTGATTAGCCATCTCTGCTAGGAGGGAGGGGTGGAGTGGTCACTCTCATCTGAAAGGACTGTACCTGCCTCTGACAATGCCGGCTCCAACCCCCTGGTGTGTGTCTGAGGCCTTGCCTGGGCAGGGCAGGATTTCACAAGTAGGTGTGAGTCTCCTTTGAAGAAAGGTGACTTCAAAGACTAAAATGGGTATAAGAAGGGCACCCAAATCTACAGACTTCAGAAACACTTCTGGAACCAAGAGGAACCTCTGCCTGGAGAAGAGCTGATAGCTGAGGAAGAAGTGCTGCCCTGCCTTTGACTTTGCTTTGTGGAGCTTTCCTGCAGTGCTGCTTCTGCCAGAGTAAGAGGGCAAAGACTGGACTTTGTGTGCCTTCCATCTTGTGAAGAAATCTCCAAGGGCTTGATTTAGAGCTTGCCTCCTGTTGTTTGAAGTCTCAGGGACAGCAAATACTTCTCTCTGCCAGCACCTGGAGTCTCTGGAGAGACTCCTGCTCTGACAAGTGGTGCCCTATCCAGTCCCTGGGCCCTTGAAAGGAAAGCTGGTGGAATCCAAGGAAAACGACTTCGGACGACTTCGGACCGACGCCGCTGCTGAATCCGGTAACGCCGCCTGCACCTGACGCCGTGACCTTCGCTGGAACGCGACGCTCTTCGCAGGCCCGACGCCGCAGCAGCCCAGCTGAAGTCCGTGACTCCGTGGAAGTCGCCGCACCACATTGTGACCGACGCTGCTCGAAGTGCACGGATTCAACGTTTCGCACAGACGCCGCGATCCCCGACTTCGCGCATCGGCTTGTTCTCACTCTTCACCAAAGGTACTATACTTGTGGGTCTACACGACTCCGTGTCTGGCACCGCTGGTGTCGGCTTGTTGGGAACGACTCCGTCACCACGCCGTGTTAACATCTCATCGAAGCATTTTTGTTTCTAAGCGCTATTTTTTTAATCTTTAAAAATTCATAACTTGACTTGTGTATGTCGGATTTTTGTCTTTTTGGTCTTGTTTTGTTTAGATAAATATTTCCTATTCTTCTACTGGTGTTGTGTCATTTTGTAGTGTTTTCATGAAGTTAATGTGTGTGTTGTACAAATACTTTACACCCAGCACTCTGAAGTTAAACCTAGTGCTCTGCCAAGCTACCAAGGGGGTAAGCAGGGGTTAGCTGAGGGTGATTCTCTTTTACCATGACTAGAATGAGGGTCCTTGCTTGAACAGGGGGTAACCTGACTGTCAACCAAAGACCCCATTTCTAACAGTTTCTAATATCACTGTTGTCTCTCATCTCCATATGCTTACATTTGGCTCATAACAGTATACCATGTTATACCATGTTATAACTTTATAACATGTTGACTAGTGAAACGTTAACTCAAAATGTATGTGTACAGTACACACCTAAGTGCTCATATTGACCCTCATTAATGGGGGCTTGGCATAGGGCAACACAGCAAGTATTTATGTTACAAGTTGTTATGCCTCATCTCAGGAGGTGTAAGGTTTTGGCACATCCCCAAGTTTACATTGTTTTGTAAGTTTGGAGAAGTGTCAAAATCCATGGGTGTTTTGTGGGAACACCCCCTGCAATGACCATGGAATGCCACCCGAGTGCAGAGCAAGGCAATACAGCAATTTGCACAGCCTTGCCTTACTTCATGTCAATGCGGTGATTCAAATCCAGGCAAAGTGGCTTTGCGTGGACAAAATAAATTAAACAAGTCAGGAAATGTCAGGGAAACCAGTCCACATACAAGGGAGACACAAATTGCTCACAGTCCATACATAGTTCATTCATTGGTCATCCTGGTCATCCTTCTTTTGTACGATGAGGTGATTATCCACTTCCGTGGCCTCCTCTTGGCTAGCTGGTGTAGGACCAGACACCCATGGGGGTGAGAAACATGAGGGGTACAAGGACTATGAGGGGTACAAGGTGAACAATGTGCACCCACAGAAGTGACAATACAAGGAGGGGTTTGGGTTGTACATGAGCAGTGTGGGGTGTCGGGTTGAGCTTTCCCTTGGGTCTTCTGGGCAGTCACTTGGAGGTGGACTACTGGCAGGTGTTGCAGTTGGGGGCCCCAATGAAATGGGGCCCTCAAGAGGTAGGGAGGGGTCAATGGTAGGCCCAGGTGGTCATAGGGCCTACTCTGGGGCCACCTCAGTTGTGTCCAGTTCTTGTGTTTCAGGGGGAGAGTCAAATTCTTCCACCCCTGACCAGAGGTGTCCAGATATGTTCCCCTCCCTTACAGTGTCTTCAATCCCATCCAGTCTGTTGCAGTTGTTGTAGGCTCTGTCCAGGTGGGCTCACTACTCTTGCCTGATGATGATGTTCCGGGTCCCCCCTCCAGCTCCTCTTCACTGGAGGAAAGAGGTTGTGTTGCCACTGTCCCGAGGTTTCCCTGCTCTGCCTCTGGTCCAGGTATTCCTGGCCAGCCGGGTCCACTGAAATAGAAGTCAAAACATTTGTAATTGGTGCACACCTCATAACCAAGCATGTAAGTACATGAAGCAAGTGCAGACTTTGTTCTCACTAACCAATTAGATGTGTCTTGGAGCCTTAGGCCCTCATTGTGATCTTGGCGGTAAAAACCGCTGAGATCCGTGCTGGCTGTCAATAGAAGACTGCCAGAGTGACTACCTCCCCCCCCGCTGGCCGAATAATGATTTCCCCGCTGTGCCGGCAGGCTGAAACAGTGTTTCCACTCACCGGCCCAGCAGGGAAAAGGGCCGTAACATTGTCAGCGGCTCCAAATTGAGTCTCAGCCAATGTTGGTGTGCGGCAGGTGCAGCAGCACCCGTTGTGCAGATCGCTGGCTGTAAATCGGGCAGTGACCTGCGCGATGGGGCACTGCACGGGTGCCAAGTGCATGGGCATTGCAGGGGCCCCCAGGGTGCCCCTTCTGCCAGCCTTTCCTTGGTGGGGAAACCCACCAGGGAAAGGCTGGTGGAAAAAGAGATCATTATCCGAAGGGCAACGCTGCTTGTCGGTAGCAACCTGGCAGTGGAGGAGGGCCGCCGACAGGTGGCCCTCCCTGTGTGCATTATATGGCAGTTCAGACCGCCGTGCCGGTAGCGGTCTTTGCCGCTGCCACCGGCATGGCGGTCTGAACCACCGGGGTTCGTAATGACCCCCTAAGTGTATATGTACTATCGCTGTGAAAGTCCTTGGGTCACCAGTCATGGTGTTGGCAATGCATTTATTCATTCAAATGCAACTGTGAGGGTCATTTCCCCAGTTGTGTTTCAGAACACTTCAAGTCCCAGGATGCACTCTGGTTAGTGCATCCAATGTGCTCCAATGAGGCATTGGCCTTATGGCTACTGCAGCAGTCGCTCAGATTACGTGAAAGGAGACATGCAAAACTCACGAAAGGCATGCATGATACAGCATCCAACACCAAAAGGCTTCTCATCTCCACACTGGACATTATCTGGACATTATCTGGCCCCATCCTTTCCTATTGCACACAGCAGTTATAAGGCCCTTGTTTCACCAGTCATGATGATGGAAGTGCATTTATTCATTCAAATTTAACTTTAAGGGTATTTTTCCCAGTTGTGTTCAGAACACTAAAATTCCCAGGATACTCTCTGGTTAGTGTATTCAATGTGCTCCAACGAGGCATTGTAAATGGCCTTGTCAATACTGCAGCAATTGCTCAGATTACGTCAGTGGTGACATGAGACACATGATGGTACACCTCTGTCACCAGTCGCATCACACTACCAGACACATAGGGGGTCATTACGACCTTGGCGGTATAAGGCACTTACCGCCGTGCAGAAGACCGCCAATACACCGCCGCGGCCGCGGTAGACCGCCACATCTATTATGACACACATCTCGGAATCCGCCAAAATTCAGACACCCACACAACACCGCCACACCAAATGTCAGCGATAAACTGGCGGAAACAAATCCTCCACCTCCACGCCAACAGAAACACGCCCATGCTATTACGACTCACGAATCCACGCGGCGGTCTTTCAACCGCGGTATTCCATTGGCGGTACACACCGCTGCGCTCAAAATACACACACAGCTCCAAAACACCGCCACATTGGACAATTACAAATACACACACATGATACACATACAAACACCACTCCCATACACCCAATACTATATAAAACACACACCCACATCACACACAAACCCTTACAACCACAATTTCTGAAAGAAGGCCAGAGAGAGACAGCACAGAATAGAGAACCCCATCACACAGAGGCACACTACACCATCACCCACACAACACCCACGCACAAAACACCACATACCACTACACTCACCACACTCATCAACACATACACCACCCCACACAGCACACACACCACCCCATGGCACGCCAAAGACACCCCCACTTCTCCGAGGAGGAGCTAAGGGTCATGGTGGAGGAAATCCTACGGGTAGAGCCACAGCTATTTGGCTCACAGGTACAGCACACATCAATAGCCAGGAAGATGGAGCTATGGCAAAGAATAGTCGACAGGGTCAACGCTGTGGGACAGCACCCAAGAAATAGGGAGGACATCAGGAAGAGGTGGAACGACCTACGGTGGAAGGTGCGTTCCACGGTATCCAGGCACAACATCGCGGTACAGCGGACTGGCGGCGGACCCCCACCTCCTCCCCCACAACTAACAACATGGGAGGAGCAAGTCTTGTCCATCTTGCATCCTGAGGGCCTCGCAGGAGTCGTTGGAGGATCGGACACTGGTAAGTCAAATTTCAACTATCATATCCCCCACCCTACCTGCATGCTATCACACACCCCCACCCTCACACCCTCCCCTATCACTCCAAATCCTCACCTATCTACCCATGACACCAACCACCCATCCCAACCCCAAAACCTGCATGACCTAACTAAGCATGGATACCCATCACTAAAGCATGTCCACTGCACAGACCCACAACACCCCCCAACTATCACCACACAAGCACCCACACAGGAATGCCTGCACTGGGGTACACGCACACCCAAACATTGCACATCATGAAACACACACAAGCAATAATCATGTACTCATACCCCCGCAGGAACCCGAAGGAACGTCACCACACCAGAGGGTCCAGACAACACCACTCCACCCCCAGAAGAGGCCCACAGTGACGACAGCAGCTCTGCCCCACTGGATCTTGATGACCAGCCCGGACCATCGTGGGCCTCAGGACAGTCGACTCAGGACAGTCGGTTCCCCTTGCCCAGCCACAGCCCAACACCGAACTGCCACCCTCTGGGAACACCAGCACAGCACCCACCCAGCGGGCCCAAACCTCCCTACCCAGGACAGGTCAATCAGCGGTGTGTCCACCACTACAGGGCACCCAGGTGAACCCACCACCCCAACAACAACAGGGACCTGGGGGCAGTGGTAGTGGGCACACGGTCTAGGGGACGGAGGCACAGGAACACAGGGGAACTGGGAGGGCTGCTGTGCGACAGAGGGAGGACAGGCCAAGGGAACCTACTCTCAACGAGGCCCTCTCCTCCATCATGGGAGCATACCACCACTCCCAGGAGACGATGGCAACGGTACTGGACAAGTTGCAGGAGACCCTGCGTCTGCAGGAAGAACAGTATTTGGGGTTCAGGGAGGAGCTCAGGACCATCGGCTCCGCCTTGGGCACCATTGTAGGGGTGCTGACGGACATTCAAAAGACCTTGAGGGACACCGTGGCACTCCCAGGGGCCCCTGACACTAGCCACGACGATGAAATGCCCACCACCTCCGCTGGCGCTAGTGGACAGGAGGCACCGCCACAGGACCAACACACCAGCACCCCATCCCCTGCAGATGGACCACCACCACGTAAGCGGGCCCTGAGATCCAGGAACAGGACAGAGCAAGATGGCAAGACCCCCGCCAAGAAATAAGACCACCCTGATCGTCCTCCCACTGTCCCACTTTGTTACCCTGTCCAAATCGGAACTGCCCCAGCTCCACTTCCAATGGCCAGATGTGCAATGTACCTGTGAGACTAATAGACTGGACTCTGCCATGGACATTCCTCCACCATCACCCATCCCCATTTCACAACCCCCCTTCATTGTTATGCACTTAAATAAACACCCTTGAAACACTAATAAAACTGGAGTCAGTCAATGATTGTGAACTTTGTATTGTCAATTACAGTGTTAAAAAAGGTTACCCATTGGAAGGTCAACATACCAATGTCACACATCACAAGTCTTTCAAGGGTGCAAGCTGTTGACACGTAGGTTACCACAATAGTGAAACTGAAATGGAAGGGGACAACTCAGTTAACAAATAGGGAGTGAAATGTAGGTACAGGATAGAGGTAGACGTGTGAAATAATATGTGAAACATGAAAATGTACTCACCTGTGTCTCACTGAAAATATTGCTGTATGACTGACTCCCTGTTGTCGTTTTCATCTTCATCAGCTTCCTCCTCATCACGGTCCACAGGCTCCACAGGCTACCCCGCTGCAACAACACCGTCATCTGGATCATCCTCCTGCAGAAAAGGCACCTGGCGTCGCAATGCCAAGTTATGGAGCATGGAGCAGGCGATGATGATGTCGCACACCTTCTTCGGTGAGTAGAATAGGGATCCACCAGTCATATGGAGGCACCTGAACCTGGCCTTATGAAGGCCGAAGGTGAGTTCGATTACCCTCCTAATCCACCCATGGGCATCATTTTACCGTTCCTCTGCCCTGGTCCTGGGATTCCTCACTGGGGTCAATAGCCAGGACAGGTTGGGGTAACCAGAGTCCCCCAATAGCCATACACTGTGCCTCTGGAGTTGACCCATCATATCAGGGATGCTACTATTCCGCAGGATGTAGGCGTCATGCACTGAGCCAGGGAACATAGCATTTACCTGCGAGATGTACTGGTCTGCCAAACAGACCATCTGTACATTCATAGAATGATAACTCTTCCTGTTCCTGTACACCTGTTCATTCCTGCGGGGGGGGGACCAGAGCTACATGGGTCCCATCAATGGCACCTATGACGTTGGGGATATGTCCAAGGGCATAGAAATCACCTTTCACTGTAGGCAAATCCTCCATCTCAGGGAAAATGATGTATCTCCTTACGTGTTTCAGCAGGGCAGACAACACTCTGGACAAAACGTTGGAAAACATAGGCTGGGACATCCCTGATGCCATGGCCACTGTTGTCTAAAAAGAGCCACTTGCAAGGAAATGGAGCACTGACAGCACCTGCACGTCAGGGGGGATTCCAGTCGGATGGCGGATTGGTGACATCAGGTCTGGCTCCAACTGGGTACATAGTTCCTGGATTGTGGCACGGTCAAACCGGTAGGTCACGATGACATGTCGCTCTTCCATTGTCAACAGGTCCACCAGCGGTCGGTACACCGGCGGATTCCGCCAACTTCCAATATGTCCCAACTGACGGTGCCTAAGAAGGACAACAGGGAAGAAACTGTCACCATTCCTCCAGGTATGTACCCACAGTCACACACAAGACTACAACAGACAATTAACCCATCCGGGAAAGGTTTTGAGTGTAGGCCTCGGTATGTGTGACGCAGTAGTAATTGAAGCCATGTGGGCCCCTGAAATGGCGGCTGCCTGACCTCTAAACTGGGACAATGGGATTGTGGGGTAACTGCGCTGGCGTTGGACACCGTCGCGGTAGGCGGTCGTAGAGCGCGGCGCAATGCTGCATTGGTTAACTATGGGTCTCAGGAGCCAATGAACAGGTGCGCCGCCGGTGATGATGCGCACCGCAGCGGACGTCATCGCCGCGGACGTCACCACCATTTTCTATCTCTTCAATCACTAGATACCTGACCTTCGACAGGAGAGGACCTACACTGCTAGTGCTGCTGTGACCTCGGTCTGGAAGCGACGATGGCTGCTGCGTCTGGGGAAAGGGCCCCTGCCTTCACTGCACAGGAGTTGAAGAAACTTGTGGATGGGGTCCTCCCCCAGTACACGCTACTCTACGGTCCTCCAGACCAACAGGTTAGTACACAGGGAGCACGTTGGATGGGCTAGGCTTGGGTGGAGAGGGCTGGGTGGATGAGGGAAGGGGGCAGAGTACATAGAACAGTTATGCATGGGGATGAATGGGCCACAGGGATAGAGTTGGGAGGGGGCCAATCACAACGACAGTGAAGTAGGTAATGACTGTCCTCTTTCCTTGTGCATGTCATGTAGGTCAGCGCCCACCAGAAGAGGGACATTTGGCGTGCCATCGCCAAGGAAGTCCGGACCCTGGGGGCCCACCAGAGACGGGACACCCACTGCCGTAAGAGATGGGAGGACATTCGCTGCTGCAGCATGAAGACGGCGGAGGCTCAGCTGGGGATGGCCTCCCAACGTGGGAGGGGTGCCCGTCGCACCATGACCCCCCTGATGTTCCGGATCCTGGCGGTAGCCTACTCGGAGTTGGATGGGCGCTTGAGGACATCACAGCAGACACAAGGGGGTGAGTACCACCTCATCATATGGACTTTGCGTGCAGTGGAGGTGTCTGGGTGGGGGTAGTGGGTTGTGGGTGCCCCTAGGCCAGGGCGAGTTAGGTAGGCAAGGCCCCTCCGTTATGTAGGCCATGTGGCATCTCTACCCCAGCTCAAAACAGAGGGAAGTTGATGTATAGATGCCCCTTTGCCATCCATGTGGGCAGATTACTACCATTGCCATGTAGGCCATTTCCCAGAAATAGCATGTGCAGAGGTCAGGAGCACGGCGTAATGCATGGGGCTGCTGGTCTGTCTTGTCCGCCAGCGGTAGCGGTATGCCATGCACTAAAACTCTCTTTCTTCTGTCTCCCCCCTTTTCCTGCTCTCCCTGTCCTTTTGTACATCAGCATCAACAGGCGGAGGTACAGTGGCACCGGAGCACGAGGGAGCTGCATCCCACATGGCCATGGAGGGCCACACCACAGACTCTGAATTCACTAGTGGGACGGAGGGTGAGGGGAACTTCACGTCGGCCACCAGATCACCATTCAGCGACACGGACTCGTCCGCCGATGGGAGCTCCCCTGTGGTGGCGGCACCATCTGTGCGCCCCACTTCTACAGGTACAGCCGCCACCTCCCCTACCATCACCGCCCTCCCAGCAGCCCCTCAGCGTGTGTCCCGTGCCCGCTCACCCAGGAGGGTGGGCATCACCTTCGCCCCAGGCACCTCAGGCCCTGCACCAGTCACCCCTGCTGCCCTCAGTGAGGAGGCCATTGACCTCCTCAGGTCACTCACTGTTGGGCAGTCTACCATTGTGAATGTCATCCAGGGTGTAGAACAAGAGTTGAAACACGTAATGCATTCCTGGAAGGCATTCATTCTGGTCAGGCTGTCCTTCAGCGAACCCTGCAATCTCTGGCTTCAGCACTGATGGCAGCCATTGTCCCTGTGTCCAGCCTCCCCCCTCCAACCTCCTCCACCCAGACCCAATCCCCTGTACCCCAGCCCATCCCAAGCACACCTACAGACCAGCAGGCACACAAGTCAACATACACAAGTAGCTCAAGCAAACATAGGCACCACACACACCACAGGCACTCACACAAGCATCACACCCATACAGACACAGCAACATCCACTGTCTCCACTGTGTCCCCCTCCTCCTCTTCTCCCTCCTTCCTCCCAGTCTCGTCTACACACACACACCTGCATGCACCACATCTACAGGCACTAGGGCTCGCACCAGGACACCCAGCACCACAAGCCGCCCACCTGCACTCACCACCTCCACTGCCATTTACACGTCCCCTGTGTCCTCTCCCAGTGTGTCTGTGACGCCCCCTCCCAAAGTACACAAACGCCGGCAATCACTCACCCAACATCCATCCACCTCACGACAGCCTCCAGTACCTGCACCTGCACCCAAAACACCTAAAGTGACACCTCCTACAACCACCTCCTCTACCTCCACTCCCAGACCCCTTCCAACTACCCATCCCAGTGTCCGTCAGAAACTGTCCCTCTGTCAAATTGACCTGTTTGGCCCCACCCCCCCCCTCCAGTTCATCAGTCCTGTCGTAGCGTCTCAGCCAAAAAGCCTCCAGTACCAGTGGTGCGTGTTCCAGGTTTTTGGAGTGCACCGTCCACCAGGGCAGGCAGTAGGACCCGGAGCCAAGGCACTGTCAGCCCACCCCCTGTAAAGGCACCGAAATTGGAGAGTGGACGACGGGACCGTGTCAAGACTCCTGGTGGGACAACAAGTGAAATGGGATCCAAGGCGATTGGTGAGTCAGCTGTAACTCAAAAGAAGGTGGGGAAGGTTCCGAGGAAGTCTGCCCAGCCTGTTGTGAGTGTCACAGCGGAGAAGTGCGCCATCATTTCCGGCAGTCCAGACACAACCGCCAGCACCGTCGTTACTGGTCAGGAGACCACCGCCAGAGTCATTGCCCAGGAGGGCCCAAGTATCGTTACTGGTCAGGAGACCACCGCCAGAGTCATTGCCCAGGAGGGCCCAAGTATCGTTACTGGTCAGGAGACCACCGCCAGAGTCAGTACCTAGGAGGGCCCGAGTATCGTCACTGGTCCAGAGACCACCGCCAGAGTCACAGCCCAGGAGGGCCCAAGTACTGCACTGGTCCAGAGACCACCGCCAGAGTCACAGCCCAGGAGGGCTCAAGTATCGTTACTGGTCAGGAGACCACCGCCACCGCCAGAGTCACAGTGCCTTGGAGGGCCCGAGTATCGGTACTGGTCGGGAGACCACCCCCAGAGTCAGTGCCCAGGAGGGCCCGAGTATCGTTACTGGTCAGGAGACCACCGCCAGAGTCAGTGCCCAGGAGGGACCAGGATCCCACAGCCCCGCTGGGCGATGATTGAACGTCATGCCACACCCCAATGTCCAGTGTGGAGTTCGTCATGCCACACCCCAATGTCCAGTGTGGAGTTCATCATGCCACACCCCAGTGTCCAGTGTGGAGTTCGTCATGCCACACACCAATGTCAGTATCTGAACCGCCATCTCATGCTACCGCTGAACAGTCCATAGCCAGCCATGGCAAAGCACCGCTGAACAAGGCCAAGACCGCCATGTTGAAGACCGCTGAACAGTCCATAGCCAGCCATGGCAAAGCACCGCTGAACAAGGCCAAGACCGCCATGGTGAAGACCGCTGATCAGGGCAAACACCGTGTGGGTATGAATATGCCGCCACATCAGGCATCCTTCTCCCATGTGCAGCTGGGACAGTGATAGGACAGGAACTTTCACGGGGAGACTCATCCAGTCTGGCCACCAGTCCCACCCAGTACCAGTTGAGAACTGCATCTACTTGTGTCAATGTGGCTTTGCACTCCCCAGGATGGTCCAGTGGGCAACCCACCCACTGTAAATACTTGAGAGACTGTGGCTTTGCACTCCCCAGGATTGAACAGTGGTCAACCTACCCACTGTAGAGACTTGAGAGACTGTGGCTTTGCACTCCCCAGGATTGAACAGTGGGCAAACCACCCACTGTAGAGACTTGAGAGACTGTGGCTTTGCACTCCCCAGGATTGTTCAGTGGGCAAGCCACCCACTGTAGAGACTTGAGAGACTGTGGCTTTGCACTCCCCAGGATGGCACAGTGGGCAACCCACCCACTGTAGAGACTTGAGAGACTGTGGCTTTGCACTCCCCAGGATTGAACAGTGGGCAAACCACCCACTGTAGAGACTTGAGAGACTGTGGCTTTGAACTCCCCAGGATTGTTCAGTGGGCAAGCCACCCACTGTAGAGACTTGAGAGACTGTGGCTTTGCACTCCCCAGGATGGCACAGTGGGCAACCCACCCACTGGAGAGACTTGAGAGACTGTGGCTTTTCACTCCCCAGGATGGCACAGTGGGCAACCCACCCTCTGTAGAGACTTGAGAGACTGTGGCTTTGCACTCCCCAGGATGGCACAGTGGGCAACCCACCCACTGTAGAGACTTGAGAGACTGTGGCTTTGCACTCCCCAGGATTGTTCAGTGGGCAAGCCACCCACTGTAGAGACTTGAGAGACTGTGGCTTTGCACTCCCCAGGATGGCACAGTGGGCAACCCACCCACTGTAGAGACTTGAGAGACTGTGGTTTTGCACTCCCCAGGATGGCACAGTGGGCAACCCACCCACTGTAGAGACTTGAGAGACTGTGGCTTTGCACTCCCCAGGATACATCAAGGGCATGGAGCCCCGTCGTGGATCTGGCTTTGCAGTCATGTGGCTGAGGTGCCCCCCCTTCCCTTCCCCCTGAGGTGCCTGTAGTGTTTCAATCTGATGCCCCGGCAGTGTTCTCTCGGATTTTGGTCAGGTATCTATTGTGGGCCTCGCCCATGCATTTTTGGACTGTTGGTGCACGGACATTGTTGTGTACATATCTGCACTACTTCTTATATTGTATATATAAATATGACAGATTTCGAGATATGATTCAGTATATTTTTATATGACATGTATATTGGCACATTACAATATTTGAACGGATCTCGCTTTGTCTTTGCATTCTTCCGAGGGGATTGTGGGTTGTTACTGTTCTTTTTGTGACTGCATTGGTGTGTATGTTGTAATATGCGAGGGTGGGGGTGTTTGGTGGGTGTCCCCCTAACTTTTGCCTCCCCCTCCCCGTGTCATAGATCCAGTACTCACCGGTATGTTCTGTGCCTACGTCGCTGTTGTTCATACAGGAGCAGAAAGACAAGGGCAGGTAGTATTTGGAGTTCTGGGTCCATGGAGTCGTCGTTCCTCGTGGAGTGTGTTGAGGTGAGCGTTTTTACATAGCAAAGGCTGTTTCCGCCGTGTTTTTATCCACGGTGAATCCGCCCCGGAAAAGGTGGCGGATTGGTGTGTTGTAATAGTGTGGGCGGTACTTTCTCTCCCGCCTGTCTGTTGGCGGTGATCGCCACACTGTCTGTACCGTCGTGGCGGGCGAAGAGTTAAAGTGGCTGTCTTTGTTGGCGGTTACCGCCAGGGTCATAATTCCCTTTTTTTTTCTGCCGGCCTGTTTGCGGTATTACCCCACCTTTTACACCTTCCGCCAGGGTTGTAATGACCCCCATAATGCTTGACATGCACTTACCAGGTCTCTGCTACTCATACTCTTCCAGCTGGGCATGAAGGGTTGGCCAGGCTGCCCTCATGACCCTCCTGTACGGTAGCATAAGGCATGGCCAGTTCACTTGGGGCTGAGAGGATTGGCCCAATAATTCCTGGGCCTTGATACAGGCCCAGCATTTCAGGTCCTCCCAGGGCTTGCAGCTTGTTCTGGCCTGCCAGTGGTAGACATCCACTGCACTGTAGCTCTCCACAATGTCAGCCCAGAGTCCATTGCACTGCTCAGCTAGTCCTCTGGACCCCAATAAAGCTGATGGTACTTATCCATCATCTGCTAATTTGCTCAAATCACCTTCACTGAAAGGGGTTGCCTTCTCATCAAGTCACTCAACAATGTTAGGAGCAGCTTGGATGAACAAAGCAGCAGGATGGTGAGGATCATATTTAGAGTGGAGGATGACTCAGAATAACCATAAAATGGCTACCTGTAACTTCAGCATTGTATTTCCTCTTTGTCATTTCCTGTAAGAAAATATTGGTTTCCATACCTGGAGCCTACTCTCCGCACCTGTGGCATAGACTCTGCACTCAGGATGGAAAACAAGGTGTAATATGTAGAAAATCAGAAGAAATTTGAAAGAAGGGAGGGAAGTTCAGTTCAGTAAGGGAAGAGTGTTTAGGTACACACTACATCACAGCAGAGTTTGCCCCCTTGCAATATGGTACATGCAGTCCACATTTTGCACTTACATCAAAGTAGAATGTAGTGTTTCATCAAAGTATCCCTAGACACATAGGGCCTGATTCACAAGTGGCCTTCACGCTTGTGGTGGAGGCATCTCAGTCATTGGGAAGTCATTGTCACTTGGGACAGAATCTCCACAAGGAGAATTCCAAGTGCGGGGGACCATTATGAATCATGCCCATACTTGTGTTTCTGGATTTCGTCTTCATAAGTACAGAGCACTTCCAACACCCTTCAATACATGGAGGGGCAGGCATCCATTTTATAGTAATGCTGAGCCAGCTTCACATCCAATCAGGAAACTTTGCCATCCTGCTGCACTGTTGAACCCACCCCACCTCACCAAACATGGCTGAGGGACCTGAGGACAAGGCACCCACACATTCTGTGATACTAATAAGACCGTACTAACAGAAGGGGTGCTTGATAGGTAGTTGTGCGTTATGTGGGCCCAGAAGAACAGATGAGTGCTGCAGCACAAAATGAGTCCTGTGGCCCTATAACACATAGGACACACTTATTCTGTTTGCACTACAGGGGACTTTAAAACAGGTGTGCCTTGAGCAAACAGAGAAAGCGCACCCTTTTACATTGAATGCACTGCACCCAGGGCAGAAGCAAATTCACTCTGCCCTGAGGGCAGCACAGTCAAATGAAAAACTGCGCCACTTTAAAGCAGCAACTCCTTGTAGCACTGTGCAGGCGGCAAACCTCATGACGTTTAAGGGGGACTAGAGATGCCCTTGCAGGCGGGTGGAATAAATGACTGCACCTGCCTACCAGAGGATGTCCGGGCAGTCCGTAGGATCCCCTTTCTCCTCTCCAGGTGGCTGCCATCAGGGGGCACACTGAGAGTGCCCCACCTTTCATGTTGCACACTGCGAGTGCACCACCGGACAGCTTCTTTGCCTCTGGGTGCAGAGACAAATAGATTTCCTCATTTGCATGGAGCTACACCCCCATGCAAATGAGGGGAAACCCACTGGTGCTAGTGCAGGCGCTATATCTACGGCAGCACTATCTGTATTACAGAAAGGGCAGCACAAGCATCTGTGGTCCTTTCTGTAATAAAGAGGTGCCCTGAGGGTGCGCAGAATGGGCACACATGCCTGGTGCACTCCTGGGCCACTTTGTAGAATAAGGCCACTGGCGTTTATTTGCTGTGTGCTGCAGGGTAGTGTGTCTTTCTACCTGCGATGGGCTTAGATGTGCCATTAGAACAGGGTGTGTGTGTGTTAGTACAACATTACTAGCCACAGAGTGGCAGCCAATTCATGTCACACATCTCACAAGGTACCTTTTAAGTTAGCATGAGACAGTGACATACCATCATAGGGGTAGATTAGACCTGCATCTATGATGCATTCTGCATTACACACAATACAAACTGCCTAGCCGTTTTTGAATGGGATCAGTAGGAGTTAGTCCGATGGATGAGGGGGACGGTTTCTAATCACACAGTCCTGCCAAGTTTCCCAGGTCCATTCATGATGTGCTGATCCAGTCCTGATCATCAGAATGAATTCTGGGACTTCGAACAGGACCCCAAGTCACAGTTTCCACTATAATTAACCACAGGCCTGGAGTCGGACATCACATGAGCAGCTGCCAAACATTGCAGCTAAAAGCATGGACCATACATATCTTTACGCTGCTCCACTTGTACCATAGTGTATATATGGCAGATACATGGTCACACTGCCATATGATTTGTAACATACACACATATAAGGGGCCTGGTTCATAAAGGGCCTCTGACTCATGTGCAGGCCCACCAGTTGTGAGGGAGTCTCTTCCCTTGGGGCAGGATGTCTGCTCTGGCAAATCTCATTGCAGCAATTCCTGCCTGCATACCCTGCCCTCTGTTTTGTACAGTGGCCCAGTTACCCAGATTCAGACCTAGATGAGGGTCCAGAGGTGTGTGTATGCCAAGATTTAATGCTATGTTAATGCTACTATTATCTAGCACGCAACTTGAGGGGAGTACATCAGCACCCCCCCCTGCATGTTTAAAATATCTGAGTCTTGACTTCAGGAGCCAAAATGATGACTCATGTATGTATGTGCACCCTATTGCACAGTGGTTTCACATCTGTATAGTCTGAGGAGATGAGGAGAGAGTGCATATAAAGCATCACCTGAGGAGGAAAATTAGGTAATATTTGTACATGTCCCTCTTGCATCTGTACAGAACATGATGTATGAAATTGTACATTCGGAGTCTGTCGGGAGTGTTGTATGTGGCATGAGGATTAGTGTTGTATTATGGTTGTGTATATTGAAAAAATAAAAAAATATTTACTCTCCTCCTCCTACTTCTCCTCAAATTGTCCTGTCGCATAGCAAGGAGCTTACCAAGAAACAAATTCAGCAAGCTGTTATAAGGCCTGAAAGTGTTTGTTTTTGGCATCTCTGCTTTTATGTGTGCAGCAAAGCTGGGATTTGCTGTTGGGATAAGGAGTTTCATCTGGAGCAGGGTGGGGCCAAGGTAGGCAGTGAGAAAGGGGTATCAGGATGAAAGATAACTCCTTCTGCCCCGAGTGACAAGAATTTGCCCTGAGTGAGGAGACTCTGCCATGAGTGTGGGGATTTCACCCCAATTGTGGAGACTCTGCCCTGATTGCGAACATAAAGATACCACTCATAAATGCCTTTTATATATACCAAAAGTTGTAAACTTAGACTTTTGCTCCAAGTTTAAACTGAAAGTTTAAGTTTTCCTTTTTGTGAATATGGCCCTCAGTCTTTGCACACTGTTTTGTTGAACACTCCCTTTGAACTCCTGTTGAACACACACTACCATCAGACAAACAACCATGTTCACACTGTTTCACATTTCAAACTATGTGTTGTGTATGTCTTGCACAGGCATATGCATTTTGTACATGGTTTTAAGAGGCTCACATTTCCTGATCAACATGATGTTGGGCTGGGTGAGTGTAACACACAGCAACAGACCTCTTAAGAGGTGTGTGAGCCAGTAGTCCTCACTGACGTGAACCAGGGCTGATTGGTTATTTATACTACTACTGTTCATGACACAGCATGCTGGAACTCCCAGTTTATTTCTGTGTTACTCCTGGCAAAGGCAGTAAGGTACATCTACTTTGATGGCAATTGCTTGGGTGGCCCTCTTGTCAAGGCACACACGCATGTTCCATATTCTCCTTTGAATATATACCAGATTTAGGGCCTCATTACAACCCTGGCGGTCTTTGACCGCCAGGGCAAAAGTGGCGTTAGTACTGCCAACAGGCTGGCAGTACTAAAGCCTGCATTATGACCGTGGCGGTCTCACCACGGTCATACTGCCGGGACCACCAGGATACCGCCATGGCGGTCTGGGCGGTTGTAATCCGCCAGGGCAGCGCTGCAAGCAGCACTGCCCTTTGCGATTAGGAGTCCCCATCTGCCAGCCGTTCCATGGCGGTAAATACTGCCATGGAACAGCTGGCGGAATGGGTGACATGGGGGCCATGCAGGGGCCCCCATGCACAGCCCCATCGCGCAATCCACTGCCCGAATTATGGGCAGTGGATTGAAACTCTGTTTCCACCCGCCGGCCCAGCAGGGATTTCAAATTATGCCCGGCGGATTTCAGGCCGCATTGGGGGTCTGATGGCGGTAAAATATTGGCGGGCAGCCTCCGCCGCCCGCCAATGTTGTAATGAGGGCCTTAGTGATCTACACAACTATACAACAGTTGGGCATTCAGGGCACAGATACATTGCTTGTACTTTGCAGGGGAAGTTTCAGACCCAACACCTCCATTGCACCATGTTCAATGAGAGTGTGTATGTACACATACATTTGTGCTTGACATCTGACATGGGCACTTCACACATTAACCATCTCGGTATTCCTGATGTGATGGTTGGTAATCATCTCCCATGTCTTGTCTTGTTAGTGCTACACATCATTTCATTGTGTCTTGTTACAGGCCCATGAGAAACCTTACATTGCTGTGCATAGCTTGGTAAATGTATATTTTGTCAAATGTGGCCAGATGTGGTATTGTCATCAATCTGCCCAGGAAAGCTGTCAAATGCATGGTGTTATGTGCCCCCAGGCACAGCAGACAGTGAAAAGCACGATGGATGCAGCTGCACTACAACACCACCAGCTTCATTAGGAGCCGGCTCCAATGTTACGGCCGACATCCCCGCCGGCCCAGCGGGGATGTCGTAATGCAGCCAGCGGGATTGCGGTCCAACCTTGGCGGGCGGCCTCCACTACCCGCCAATGTTGTAATGAGGGTCATTGTTACTTAGACATAACTGACCATGTGTGTTATGTATGCTGGTATTCACTTTTAACATATATGTGTTAGATACTGTTGACCATTGCTGTACACATGTATCTTGAAGTTCTATGTGTAATTAAACATATTGTCCATGTCCTGAGACATAGAACACTTCTACAAGCTGACTGTCATGTATAGGCAGTAGGGGCCAGATGTAGCAAAGAGATTGCGCCTCGCAAATAGCGAAAATCACCGTTTGCGAGACGCAAATGCCTCTTTGCTATGTAGAAATGCATTTTGCGAGTCGGATCCGACTTGCAAAATGCATTTCTGACTCGCAAATAGGAAGGGGTGTTCCCTTCCTATTTGCTACTCGCAATGCTATGCAATTCCATTTGCGACTGCGAAAGCGGTCGCAAATGGAATCGCAGCTACCATCCACTTGAAGTGGATGGTAACCCAGTCGCAAACGGGAAGGGGTCCACATGGGACCCCTTCCCCTTTGTGACTGGACAAAAAAATATTTTTTCAGAGCAGGCAGTGGTCCAATGGACCACTACCTGCCCTGAAAAAATCCGAAACTAACGTTTTTTTTTTTTTTTTTCAAAGTGCAGCTCGTTTTCCTTTCAGGAAAACGGGCTGCACTTAGAAAAAAAAAAACCTGCTTTATTAAAAAGCAGTCACAGACATTGTGGTCTGCTGTCTCCAGCAGGCCACCATCCCCGTGAGTGCCCATACTCGCAATGGGGTCGCAAACTGCGACCCACCTCATTAATATTAATGAGGTGGGTCTTTGCGACCCCATTGCGAGTTGCAGAAGGTGTCTGAGACACCTTTCAGCATACCAAATTGCGACTTGCAATTTGCGAGTCACAGGAACTCGCAAATTGCAAGTCGCAATTTGGATTTTTGCTACATCTGGCCCTAGGTTTCTATCGTAAGTACTTTGAAATGTTCTTAACAGCTCTTTTATATTTGCACTCACTATATGTGCAAAGTTACAAATTTATGATCAGAATCTCTGGCATATATTCAGCCCTAGGTTAGTTGTGACAGAGGCAACATGTTTGACACTCACACATGCATTTGTCCTTTTGACACCTATGATGTCCTTGCTTGCCTACATGACATTGACACAGCCTTTGATTTGGTCACATAATTTAACATGGCTTTTTGCCCAGTACATGTAGTGATTTTCCAACATGTGACATGGATGATTATATAATTTTTGGTAAACAATAGCTAATGCTTTGGTATGGCAAGGTGTCATGCTGAACTTAGATTGACGCATAGGTATGGCAATGTAGGCCATTTTTATGTGGGATAAACCAATGTATATAAAGGTAGCTTTATACTACAGACCTATACACTGCACTTTCAGATTTTAAAAGTATGCATGTGAATTTGCTTTTTAGGTGATTCAGTACATATATGGCTTGATTCAGACATGTTAGTTCCCTTTTTCCAGGTACAATTTACATACAGTTAGAAGTCCTGAGTCATAGACTGACAATTTCCAGTTCCAGATTTTCACATAATGCAAATTTTCAATTGTCACTCCCCATTCAGCAAACCATTGACTGCTCCCTACTTAGACTCATTTGCTGGTTCCCAGTTTCAGCACGTGTCAGTTATAAGTTGTTAGAAATGGGGTCTTTGGTTGGCAATCAGGTTACCCCCTGTCTAAGCAAGGACCCCAACTCTAGTTAGGATAAGTGACACACAATCCAAATTATCCTGTGCCCACCCTCTTGTAGCTTGGGACTGAGCAGTCAATCTTAATTTAGAATGCAATGTGTAAGGTATTTGTCCGATAAATCATGCAAAACACAGTATAACACCACAAAAATACACCACACAGTGTTTAGAAAAATATATAATATTTATCTTGTGAAATGCAGGTCAAAACAATTAAGGTACATGTTAAAATATCACTTAGGGAATGATAAAAGGAGTCTTTAGTCTTTAAAAAGCAACAAGTGTCTCTTGCAAGCACAAAGTACCTGGTTGGCTTTCAAATTCTCCACATGGGACTGCAGAGGAGGAGATGCGTGGAAAACGAGGAGGTGTGTGTTGGTTTCTCTGGGCGCACACAGACGATGCGTCAATAATTTTCCACACAGGGAAGGCTTTGTGTCGAATTCTGGTGCGCCGACGTGGATTCTCTTCAGGTTGCAGGGTTTTTCTGATGCCCCAGGGATGATGCAAAGAAATCCTGGGCATGCAGGACAAACTCACAGGAGCTGAGTCAATTCAGTGGGTGATGAAGGGAAATTTCTGTTGCACAGCATGCACTTCGTCGACTCTTCTCGTAGAAAGTCGGGCTGCGTCGTTCCTGCTTGGCTATGCATCAATCCAGTGGGTCATGCGTCAAAGTTCCGGTCACAATGATGGCGCTGCGTCGATCTCTCGGGGAGCAGGGCTGCGTAATTCTGGTTCGGCGTGCATTGATTCACTCACCGCGATGCAGGCTGTGCATCGTTTCTGGCAGGTTGTGCGTTGAATTTTCACTGCACAAGGAGTTCTTTGCAGTACAAAGTCTTTTTGGTCCTGAGACCTCAAGGAACAGGAGGCAAGCTCTATTCAATCCTTGGAAAGTACTTCTCAGCAAAGGCAGAGGGCAGCAAGGCAGCAGGGCAGCAGTCCTTTGCAGAAAACAAGTCAGGGGTGTCCTTTGGGCAGCCAGGCAGTTCCTAATGGCAGGTTGCAGGGTCTGGTTGAGAGTTTCTTCACCAGTGGTATCTTGTCCAGAAGTGTCTGAGTTGGTAGGGTCAGAGGCCCTGTTTAAATACCCAAATCGCACCTTTGAAGTGGGGGAGATTTCAAAGAGTGGCTTAGAAGTGCACAAGGTCCCCTTTCATTTACATCCTGTCTTCCAGGGTCCCAGTAGGGGGTTTGGCAGTCCATTGCGTGAGGGCATGGCCACTGTAATTTCAAATGTAAGTGCCAGGCCCTCCACCCTCCCAGCACAGGAAGACCCATTCAGTATGTGTCAACACCAGGACAGTGTGCGCTCTACGGGCAACATAATGTAAAATGACAAACCTTATGCAATGTAATAATTCATGCATTGTGTGCTGAGATTGCATATTAACTTTTTGCGTTGCAGGTATTTATCTTGAAATGTCTTTAATACTGTTTGCAATGTATTGTTCATTTTCAAGCCTTTCCTGCAGCCTGGCTGGGTGTGACTGGGAGTGGCAGGTTGGTGGGTCTTGGTTCCATTTAAGTAACCCAGCCCAGCTCCACGTGCTCACTATTCAGAGGTCCCGGTGCAGAGCAGCAGCATTTTCTAGGGCTCCTGTTCCGGAGGCCTACTTGGACATTTCCTGGCCCTCTCCTCATTATCTTGCTGATCTTGCGTGATCATTTCAAGACATTTGAATCTTGATTGTTGAATCAGCAACAGTGTGTGATATTCATTCTTGGCAATTAATCCCTTGCAGTTCAGATCGACAGAGCGCGCAATCATTCCAGGTACTTGAGTCTTGATGCGCAGTCTGGCAATAAGGTGGGCAATAATTTCTGGGCAATTGAATCTTAAAACTTAGATCAAACAGAGTGTGATCTTTCTAGACAAAACAAGTTTAGTCACTTTGCCTATTCCACAGTATAATTAATGAATCCTATAGCAGTTAATTATTTGGGAACGAATGTACTCATTGACTCTTATTGTGATGTAATTGCTATTCTAAGGATTAACTTGAGAAAGTTCAATGTTCAGAGTATATGTTTATAAAAAGGTCACGTTATTGAAAAGTTCTTGATCTCTCATGTTATTAGAGCATAAAGAGTTAAAACAAAGCTCAGAGTATATGTTTATAAAAAGGTCACGTTATTGAAAAGTTCTTGATCTCTCATGTTATTAGAGCATAAAGAGTTAAAACAAAGCTCATGAAGATTAATGTTAATGGCCTGGCTATTGTGTTCTTAACTCTTGCTTCCACTGGTCTCCTTCCCCGCTGTTCCCAACCTAAACCCCATCCCCTGCTTGGCCATTCTTTAACTCTGTGCTATAAAGGCTAGTAGAGTTTGGAGCTGCCAAGAGGTGGACATATTGGGAACAGGCGCAAACCCAGAGGATCCGGTTTAGCTGACAGTATGCAGATGTGTGCAGGTGTGACTGAGCATCCTGTGTTTGGGGTTGTCTGAATGAAATGCACAAGGGAGCTGTCAACTAACTTAGCCAGATGTGGATTGTAAGGCACAGAAGGATTAAGTGCAGAGAAATGCTCACTTTCTAAAAGTGGCATTTCTAAAATAGTAATATTAAATTCAACTTCACCAGTCAGCAGGATTTTGTATTACCATTCTGGCCATACTAAATATGACCTTGTTACTCCTTTCAGATCATAATCTACCACTCAAACAGTATATGAGGGTAGCCCTAATGTTAGCTTATGAAAGGAGCAGGGATCACAGCAGTGTAAAGTGAATTTAGGCGTTCTACACTACTAGGACATATAAACTACATAGGTATATGTCCTGCCTTTTACCTACATAGCACCCTGCCCTATGGGTTACCTAGGGCCTACCTTAGGGGTGACATATGTAGAAAAAGGGGAGTTTAACTCTTGGCAAGTACTTTTAAATGTCAAGTTGAAGAGGCAGTAAAACTGCACACACAGGCCTTGCAATGGCAGGCCTGAGGCATGGTTAAGGGGCTACTTATGTGGGTGGCACAATCAGTGCTACAGGCCCACTAGTAGCATTTAATTTACAGGCCATGGGCACATATAGTGCACTTTACTGGGGACTCACAAGTAGATTAAATAAGCCAATTTGGTATGAACCAATGTCACCATGTTTTCCGTGAGAGAGCATATGCACTTTAGCACTGGTTAGCAGTGGTAAAGTGCGCAGAGTCCTAACACCAGCAAAAACAGTGTCCAAAAAGTGGAGGGAGGTAGGCAAAAAGTTTGGGGTGACCACTCTAAAGCTGTCAGGTCTAACATAAGTTTTTAACTGCTTACCGCCATCTCTAGATTTACAAATACGTACCTATTTATGTTAGTAAACTCATTCCAGTTCCCTATCTCTCACACACATAAATACACATTCACTCACTCATTCACTTACTCACTCACACATACACATAAGGCCAGATTTACAAGACAATGGTGCATCAGCTGTGATGCGTCACTTTTCATGTGCCTCCTTCTAATGACACCAGGTGCACTAGAGCCTTGTAAATCTGGCCCATAGTTTTTCCGAACGCTAATTAGTACACATTGTTAGTTTCCTGATAGCACACATTTGCTACTTGCTAATGTGCACACATTTGCCAGTTTGTACACATTTTCAAATTTGAGCAAATTTACCTATACACAAATTAATTTTACATGATTGCAAGTGCCAGGTTATCACTGTTACTAAAGACAGTTTCTAGTTTGTTCATAATTGCTCAGTGCCAATTTTACTCTTATTGCCCATTAGGCAATGATGAGATTTCCTTGATGCCCTCTGTTTACAAATTGGCATACTGTCTAGTCTTGACACCACATCACTTCCATGAGGAGCAGCTATGGTATTTTCTTTCCCCATACTACATCCTTGAGTGAAGATCAGGCAGAGGGGTAATATAGGAAGAGATGAAGTTCTAACTGTATCTCCCAGACTTTCCATTTTCCAGGAGATCCTCACTGGAGGACCTAAATGAGATCCCTTCAATGCCACCTGCACAATATTTTGCCAACAGGCATGTGATAGCCATTTCCTAGTAAGTTTCCAAAACACTTTCCAGTCATCATATTTGATTCATTATTTCCAATAACTGAATAGCCAGTTTCCAATAGGACAATATGACTAGTTAAAAGTGAGCACCCAGGTGCCTGGACCCGAAATATCCATCATTCAAATGTCCATGGTAGTATATACACATTTTTCTTGTCCAGTAAGCACATCCTTGCCAGTTTCAAATAGTCAAACTATTGCATGTTCAATTCTAATTAATAAATGCAACCAGTGTTAAGTCAGGTAAGTATACAGGTACGTTTGATGCATACATTGTTTTGTACAACAAGACTAGGCAATGTGAGCTCCACCACATTAGATCATTGAAAAAAAAAAATTGCCCATTAAAGTATGATGAAGCACAATAAAAGGGAAAACCAAAGGAAGTATGGGAAGAACAAGCAGACAGGGAACACGAGTACTCTCTTAAGAATTGCATGTTCCAAGTAAGTTATCAAATCAAATCAAACCAGGGTTTATAAAGCACAACTACTCACTCGTAAGGGTCTCAAGGCGCTAAGGGGGTTTGTTCTCTGAGCTTAGGTTGAAGAGGCAGGTTTTAAGGTCCTTTCTGAATTGGGGTAGCGATAGTGACTGCCTGAGGTGCAGGGCAGGGTGTTCCAGCTCTTTGCCACGAGGTAGGCGAAGGATCTCCCACCAGCCGAGGTCTTCTGTATGTGGGGTACTGTGGCTAGTGCTTGTTGAGTTTAGTGGAGAGGTATGGTGGGGGAGTGGAATGTGATGCGGTAGTTGAGGTAGGCGGGTCCTAGGTCATGGAGGGCCTTGTAAGCCTGGACAAGGAGGTGAAGTTAATTCTCTTCTTGGTAGGGAGCCAGTGGAGGTCTCTTAGGTGAATGGAGATATGTTTGCATTGGGGAATGTCCAGGATGAGTCTTGAGAAGGTGTTTTGGATGTGCGGTAAATTTTTGAGGTTCTTCTGGGTGGTGCTCCCATAGAGAGCGTTGCCATAGTCGAGTCTGCAGGTGACCAGGTCATAGGTTACAGTTTGTCGGCAGTCCTTTGGGATTCATTTGTAGATCTTCTGTAGAAGTCAGCGTGTGAAAGCAGGAGGATGCAACTTAGTTGACTTGGCAGGTCATGGTGAGGGATAAGTCAAGGATGACGCTGAGGTTGCGTGTGTGGTTTTTTGGGGTGGGGGTGCAGAGGGTGGATGGTTCCAGAATGAGGATCTCGGTCTTGTACAATTTGAGATGAAGGCAGCTGTCCTTCATCCAGATGGCAACAGCTTTAATCTCCTTGTGGACATTTTTCTTGGCAGTAGTGGGGTTTTCGGTCAGTGAGATGATCGGCTGGGTATCTTTGGAGTAGGTGATGATGTTCAGTTTGTGGTCCCTGATGATGGATGCAAGAGGGCCACGTGGATGTTGAAGAGGGTGGGGCTCATTGAGGAGCCCTGTGAAACTCTGCAACTGATCTCCATAGGTTCAGAAAGGTAAGGCGGGAGTCTGACTCTGTATTTGGCCCAAAAGGAAGGAGTATATCCATTGTAGGGCCTTTTCATGGATGTCAGCTGCATGGAGCCTGGAGCAGAGGTTGAGGTGTGAGACTGTCAAAGGCGGCCGATAGGTCTAGTAGGATGAGGGCTGCTGTATGGCCATGGTCACAGAGCCAGCAGATGTCATCTATGGTGGTCAGGAGGGCGGTCTCCATGCTGTGATTGCTCCTGAAGCCTGACTGGGAGGTCTCAAGGATGTTGTTGTCCTCAATGTGCTTACAGAGCTGACCTTTGATGGCCTTTTCGATGACCTTGGCTGGGAAACGCAATAGATAGATGAGGCAGTAATTCTTGAGGTTCAGGGGTCAGCCATGCGTTTCTTCAACAACAGGTGTATCTCAGCATGTTTTGAGTCATCTGTGAAGGTGGCTGTCTCTATGGAACAGTTGAGGGTGTGTTGGAGCTCAGGAGCGATGGATGTATTGGTCTTGTTGAAAATGTGGTAAGGACAGGTTTTCGTAGGGGCTTGGAGTGGATGCTGCTCATGATGGTGCTGGTCTTGTCTGTAGTGAGGGTGGTCCAGTGGTGCAGGGTCTGTGGTGGTTTGATGGGATGGATCTGGGGAGTTGTTGGAGGGCTCAGGGGTCTTGGGATCTGAAGCTGTTGTATAGGTCTTTGATTTTCCTGTAGAAGAAGGTGGCTAGCCTGTCGCAGAGGACTTGAGATGGAGGAAAGCTTGCTGTTTCTGATTGGGGATTGGCAAGCTCTCTGACCACAGTAAAGAGCTCTTTGGTGTTGTGAGCAGTGGCACTGATGTGCTCCTGCAAGGCAGCTTTCCTGTTGACTCTGATGAGGTGGTAGTGGGATTTGGTGGCAGCTTTGAAAACCTCAAAGTCTTTCGGGGACTTGCTGTTCCTCCATATTTTCTCTAGCACCATACAGATGAGTCTGGAGTCCTGGGGTGCAGTGGAGAACCAGCTGGCTATCTTGCAGTGGTGTTTAGCTGAAGTCTTATGGAGAGGTGATAGGGTGTTGGTTCATTTGGAGATTCATTGGTGGAGCTCCGTGATGAGATATTTGTGTCTGTGGTGAGGGTTGGGGGAGACTTGCTAAGAGTGTTGGAGAGCTGTTCCTCTGTGATCCAGTTCCATTTTCTGTTTGGGGCTTGGAGTGCACGGAGGTGGATGGTCGTGAGGTGATGGTGAAATGGGGGCGGTGATGGTCAGTCCAGTGAAGTGTGGAGGTGTTGTCCATGGTGATATTGTTGCTGGTAGAAAAATGGTGTTGAGTGTGTGTCCTGCGATGTGTGTTGGTGAGATGACCACTTGCTTTAGTCCTACTGTGGTGAGGTTGTCAAGCAGGGAAGCGGTGTTGGTGTCATTGCTGTTGTCAATTTCATAGTTGAGGTCACTGAAAAGGAAGTAGTTCGAGGAGGCAAGAGCATGAGGAGAAGTGATGGCCATGATGGAGTCACTAAAGGCTGGACAGGTGCCAGGTGGCCTGTATATGAGGGTGCCTTGGAAGGCTGACTTGGGTGTGGCTTGTATCTGGAAAGGGAGGTGCACCATGAGGGGGGAGTGTTCTTTTGGGTTGGTTGTCCAGTGCAGGGAGGATTTGTGTACGATGGCCAGGCCATTGCCTGAGCAAGAAGGCTGGTCTTTCCAGAGCAGTTTGTAGTCGCTGGGGATGGCGATGACCATGTTCGGTGCAGATGCTTGGATTGTCCAAGTTTCAGAGAAGAAGGTGATGTCCAGGTAGGTGGAGTCCAGTATGTCCAGAGTTCTATGGCATGTTTGTAGAGGGAGCGAATGTTGAGGAGGATGCAGCTAAGATGCTCCGGGTTGGTGTTCGTTGGATCTGCTGCAGGAGGGTCTAGTATTTGTTGTAGGGTGATGGTGCGGTGGAAGTGGCAGTGGAGGCAGGAGAATGGTCCATGGGTGTCTCTGGGTGATGCCGGACAGCAGGCTGTGTTCAGCACGTGGAGGGTCTTTGTGTTGTATCAATGGAAGGTTGGAGAATCAGGCTTCATGGAGCTGGGCACGGTGCGCAGCGGGCACCATTAAGAAGGCGAGGGAAGCGGGGGTCCGGTCAGCTGGGAAGCAGGAGGGCAGGAAAGCGCTTTGCAGGGTGGGAAGCGGCAGAGCTGCAGGGGCAGCAGCGGCACTGGAAACGCACGGAGAGTGAAAGGGGAGAGAAAAAGACAAGGAAGAAAGAAAAGAAAAATGAAATGAAAATGACAGAAAAATAAGCAGAAGTAAAAAGCCAAAGTAAAGAGAGACAGCAAGATACTTATATGCCGATTTGACACAATGTGAGGCCCCCCTCACCCAAAATTGTCTATTCACAAATCAAGCAAGTCAAAACCCAAGTGAGTGAAGTTCAAGAGAACGCAATCTATAAATTTCACGCCAATCTTTATAAAGTCCAATCCAATCCAGAAGTTTATTGGATCATATCTTCAAATTTACAGCATCATCCATGGAAATACACTCCGAGCCAACACGTGTTTCGTCATGGGAAAGTCCTCTAGTCCCCAACGACTTCTTCAGGGCTCTACATTAGAAGTAAATAATTTATATTAGAAACCAAAATGCTCAAACTGCATAATGAAAAAATATAATATATAAAGGTCCCCTTTATGGTAAAAGAAAAACAGATCCCCAAGTTGCGCGAGAGGAAAAGTGATTCCAATAGTTGTGAAAAAACCCCAAATTGTATAGTTAAAAAAAAGCACACCCACATCAATGATCCACAAAGTCACCACGTGAAGATAAAACAAGTGCTACCAATCACCAAATATACTGCATATTCACAAGCAATTACAAAAACTTATGTCATTGTAGCCCACTCCTTCGTTCACCAATAAGAAAACTCTGCACTACTATCAAAACACCCAATGGAAACTCACCAAACATTAAATCAAGTGAAATATTAGTGAAAGTCCACAAATAATCTGTACTGAAAATATATTACCTCCTAATCATACCTTATATACTCCCAATTTCAAATAATTTATAGTTACTTCAAAAGGTAGGTATTGTTCCTAATATAACTGCTCTGTGCAAAAAAACATACCTATTTAAACAAGGAAGAGCACATCATTCAATAAAGTATATAACGAATAATCCCAAATCCGATTGTATACCCATGAACTGAAATTATATATCTTACATCAAGTTCCTTGATTATTGTATGCTCAGTATTTGAAAAGCCGTTTCCATTCAAAGCTATAAAACAAATAGAAATGTCGAATCTATAATCCATGTTAATCAATACTCTAACGTTCAAAAGCCAAAACAGTCCATAAACATTGTCCTCTACGTCCTTAACTATTATAATGCAACCGATCCAGATACGGCGTTTAACCGCTATGAAAACCCCATGTTGCGAGTACGCACAAGCGCGCCTCGCCTCACCGGAAGTTAAATACATCTCCGGGAGCGCGAGATCACCTCGCGTGATCGACATAAAAAACGGACTGTAGTCCGTTGCTACAGCAAAACGACGTGCAGTGCCACAATGCAAGTGCGTAAATCATCAATTTCACGCACGAAGGCTATATAAAGTTTCCGGACATCTAATAACAGTATACCCTCTAACACCAAAGACTGAAGGACATTTGTAAGTAAAAGACGAGACTATACAATGCCGGTGCATCTTAAAACAACCATGTTGTAAATGAGAAAGATGCTCATATCTTGTGTGCACAAGTGTACAACACCCAAATAATACAAACTAATTAGCACTTACTGTTACAATTGACAATTACTCCTTAACTTGAAAAGGAAACAAGTAACATGAAATACCAACCCCTATTAAGCACATTACCTGTTCTAGGCTATTTCATCAAATAGCGAAGTGAGTTCTAAAGCAACTGTATACATTATCACATGTCGTCGTCCTTATTATAATCAGGGCACCCAACTAGAAACCAAGTGATCAAGAGAAATCAACAAGTTGAAAGAAGGAAAATAGAAATAAAATAATTCATAGTCAATTAAACTGTGAAACCCTTAAATTCCCATATATTATCAACTGATATAGTAGTATTTTGGTTTGAGAATTTTGGTTGATAATTACATTATTTGTATACATAAATTAAAGTATGAAACAATCGTATCCATGTATTTTAAACATAAAATTGACTTGTGATTATCACATTTGTGTTATCATCGATCACCCAAAAAGAACTCCAACTCCCTGTCAGAGTTAAGGCCCGATTCCACAGCCTTTAATCTCATTATCCATGTTGCCTCTTTCCTACGTAGCATTAGTTCTCTATTACCCCCTCTCGGATTGTGGGGAACATGTTCTAGTCCAAAAAATTCAAAATTCTTATGAATTGATTGTGAGTTACAGGATAGAATATGAGCAACTATTGGATATCTTGCATCACCATTTTTAAGCATCCTAATATGTTCTCCAATTCTAGCCTTTAGTGGGCGTATTGTACTTCCTACATAAATACGAGTACATTTTCAACGTACAAAATTTGTACTATGATTAACTGTAACACCACTCATGTTGTTTACATAATACGTTGCAAATGTACTCGTATTTATGTAGGAAGTACAAAACGCCCACTAAAGGCTAGAATTGGAGAACATATTAGGATGCTTAAAAATGGTGATGCAAGATATCCAATAGCTGCTCATATTCTATCCTGTAACTCACAATCAATTCATGAGAATTTTGAATTTTTGGGACTAGAACATGTTCCCCGCAATCTGAGAGGGGGTAATAGAGAACTAATGCTACGTAGGAAAGAGGCAACATGGATAATGAGATTAAAGGCTGTGGAATCGGGCCTTAACTCTGACAGGGAGTTGGAGTTCTTTTTGGGTGATCGATGATAACACAAATGTGATAATCACAAGTCAATTTTATGTTTAAAATACATGGATACGATTGTTTCATACTTTAATTTATGTATACAAATAATGTAATTATCAACTAAAATTCTCAAACCAAAATACTACTATATCAGTTGATAATATATGGGAATTTAAGGGTTTCACAGTTTAATTGACTATGAATTATTTTATTTCTATTTTCCTTCTTTCAACTTGTTGATTTCTCTTGATCACTTGGTTTCTAGTTGGGTGCCCTGATTATAATAAGGACGACGACATGTGCTAATGTATACAGTTGCTTTAGAACTCACTTCGCTATTTGATGAAATAGCCTAGAACAGGTAATGTGCTTAATAGGGGTTGGTATTTCATGTTAGTTGTTTCCTTTTCAAGTTAAGGAGTAATTGTCAATTGTAACAGTAAGTGCTAATTAGTTTGTATTATTTGGGTGTTGTACACTTATGCACACAAGATATGAGCATCTTTCTCATTTACAACACGGTTGTTTTAAGATGCACCGGCATTGTATAGTCTCGTCTTTTACTTACAAATGACCTTCAGTCTTTGGTGTTAGAGGGTATACTGTTATTAGATGTCCGGAAACTTTATATAGCCTTCGTGCGTGAAATTGGTGATTTACGCACTTGCATTGTGGCACTGCACGTCGTTTTGCCGTAGCAACGGACTACAGTCCGTTTTTTATGTCGATCACGCGAGGTGATCTCGTGCTCCCGGAGATGTATTTAACTTCCGGTCAGGCGAGGCGCGCTTGTGCGTACTCGCAACATGGCTTTTTCATAGCGGTTAAACGCCATATCTGGATCGGTTGCATTATAATAGGTAAGGACGTACAGGACAATGTTTATGGACTGTTTTGGCTTTTGAACGTTAGAGTATTGATTAACATGGATTATAGATTCGACATTTCTATTTGTTTTATAGCTTTGAATGGAAACGGCTTTTCAAATACTGACCATACAATAATCAAGGAACTTGATGTAAGATATATAATTTCAATTCATGGGTATACAATCGGATTTGGGATTATTCGTTATATACTTTATTGAATGATGTGCTCTTCCTTGTTTAAATAGGTATGTTTTTTTGCACAGAGCAGTTCTATTAGGAACAATACCTACCTTTTGAAGTAACTATAAATTATTTGGAATTGGGAGTATATAAAGTATGATTAGGAGGTAATATATTTTCAGTACAGATTATTTGTGGACTTTCACTAATATTTCACTTGATTTAATGTTTGGTGAGTTTCCATTGGGTGTTTTGCTAGTAGTGCATAGTTTTCTTATTGGTGAACGAAGGAGTGGGCTACAATGACATATGTTTTTGTAATTGCTTGTGAATATGCAGTATATTTGGTGATTGGTAGCACTTGTTTTGTCTTCACGTGGTGACTTTGTGGATCATTGATGTGGGTGTGCTTTTTTTGAACTATACAATTTGGTTTTTTTTCACAACTAATGAAATCACTTTTCCTCTCGCGCAACTTGGGGATCTGTTTTTCTTTTACCATAAAGGTGACCTTTATATATTATATTTTTTCATTATGCAGTTTGAGCATTTTGGTTTCTAATATAAATTATTTACTTCTAATGTAGAGCCCTGAAGAAGTCGTTGGGGACTAGAGGACTTTCCCATGACGAAACACGTGTTGGCTCGGAGTGTATTTCCATGGATGATGCTGTAAATTTGAAGATATGATCCAATAAACTTCTGGATTGGATTGGACTTTATAAAGATTGGCGTGAAATTTATAGATTGCGTTTTCTTGAACTTTACTCACTTGGGTTTTGACTTGCTTGATTTGTGAATAGACAATTTTGGGTGAGGGGGTCCTCACATTGTGTCAAGTATTGTTGGGTTTATTTTGAACCTTCGAGGGATGGGTGTTTTCCCTTGTGTAGGCAACCCCTAATTATATATTTGCCCAATTAGTATCCTGAGCGCCATTAGTCCCCTGTTACTACACCCCATTATACTTATTACTTATATGCAGATGACCACTAGGCCACCGGGGATGAGGCACAGGGGGGATCCTGTGGGTGGAGGTGGACCTCGAACTGAGAGTCAGACAGGCTCTCAGTTCAAAATGCAGTAGAGGCAGCAGCTGCAGTAGGTGGAGTTGCACAGAGGAGGGTCAACAGACACTGACCAGGACGTCAGAGGAGTTGCCCTCTCAGTGCGCAGCAGCCATCATTAGAAGGGGAGGGAGGCAGGGGGTCCGGTCAGCTGGGAGGGTGGGAAAACGCTTTGCTGGGAGGGACGGAGCAGGGCTGCAGGGGCAGCAGCAGTGCGGGAAATGCAGGGAGAGTGAAAGGAGAGAGAAAGAGACAAGAAAGAAAAAAAAAAAATGAAATAAAGGTGACAGAAAAATAAGCAGAAGTAAAAAGCCGATGTAAAGAGAGACAGCGAGAAACTTACATGCAGATGGCCACTAAGCCACCAGGAATGAGGCGAAGGCAGGAGCCTGCGGGTGGGTGGAGGTGGGCCTCGAAAAGGCAGGCTTTCTGTTTGAAACCCTGCAGAGGCAGCAGCAGCACAGGAAAGGCTGAACAGATGCTGACCAGGAGGTCAGAGGAGTAACATATACTGACGAATTACTAGTTGCCACTGAACACATATCTGCTAGTTCCCAGTTACAGACATTCTCTAACACTGGTAGATGTAAATCCATTTGTAGGATCGCTGTCCTCCTATATTCAGCTAGGTCTCTCTTCCTGAAATTGCATAATAGTTCCCCCGAAATGTATTACTCTGTAAACTAACATTTTGTTGTGAACCTTTATTTCTAAAACCAATTAAAAAGATTTTACATAAGACACTGTTAGACATCAGTTTGGACCTGGATATTCCCAAGCAGTAAGAATAGTTCCAATCTTACAAAACTTTGCAATTTATTAGTTTGCTAAAAGTTGCTAGTGTTCATTTAAACGCACATGCAGTTCGCCAATGTGTGCACAGTAGACACTTTCCCTTTCATCATCATCATCATCAAACAAACTTTATTCGACTTTCAACAAGTCATAAAAGTATCAAATAAAACACATCTAAAACACATCTATGTATGTGAACACAATAAATAGATAAAATAATAAAAAAATAGATAATAAAAAATTAAAATACACATCATTAGTTTGTCCATATACAAATATTTAGATAACCTTGGTGAAATTTAGACCTATACACCCATGGACTTCCTTGCGGTAAGTACTAAGCATAAGAAATTCACCAGAATTCCACACATTTCGCTAGAAGATAAAACCTGTAAGCTAAGATACGCATCATGACACTGACGCCAAGTTTCCCATTCAACAGTTATCCATTTAAACGTGTAACTTTCTAGGCACCCACCACCAATCCGGTCTAAAACTGTGCACACGATGTCAAGTTTAAAATTAGTGCATGATTTCCAGATTGTCAATAATTGTCAATTCAGATTGCACAAGCTAGTAGGGAATAGCCAGTTCACAGTTTGAGCACGCTACCCGCTTTGCAACCAAATGTCAAATTCCCAATTTGCTCGTGCTTCCCAGTTTCCGGTTGATGCACAATGCCAGTAACCAGTTTGCTATCGATGCCAGTTCCTATCTTGCCCACTCTTACAAGTTCCTAATTTATTCACCAGAGAAACTTCTTGATCTGTGACAAATGTTAGTTAACAGCTTAAATGCACTTTCAAGTTCATAAATTGCATTTACAGTTTAAATAAATGACGCCCATCAATGCCCAAAGTCAGTGATTAGATTGTGAAGCTTGATTTGTCATTAGAAAATGAATCACCCATTTGCCCGACAGCATTTTGCGGTCGCATATGATTTTCTTGACACCTCTCCCGGAATATGAGATATATTTGCACCTGATTCATAAAAATCATCCTCGGCGTATTTTTATAGGCAGTGTGAGACACATTCAACTTGCATAACATACATGAATAAGTTGCAGATTTATTTACGTTTAAACATACACATTCAACCTACTTAACCTGCAAAAATAAGTTACAAATGCATTTATTATTAAATGATTAGAATATGACGCTCAGGAGGAAGGAAACCATCTGCTTAACTAACAAGAGTGAACAAGATTCACCTTCACGATGTGTTACAATACCCCCCTTCGACACAGGGAAACCTGAGAACACAACAAATCTTTCAAACCTCCAATATGAAAAGAACATTAAATAATTTATAACTAAAGTCGACTAACAAATAAATATATATATGATAAACAGTTTGTTAAACTTGTCATCCTTGGCGTGGTATCCCCTAACTTTTTGAGTCTGTTTCCCAGGTTGTTGATGTGTGCAGGACTCTGTTTTTACTGTTTTTGATACTCTGGGCACTTTCCACTGCTGACCAGTGCTAAAGTGCAGGTGCTCCTGTGTAAAATGTATGTATAATTGGCTATACATGATTGGCATATATGATTTACTAGTAAGTCCCTAGTAAAGTGCCCTAGTGGTTCCCCGGGCCTGTAATGCAAATACTACTAGTGGGCCTGCAGCACTGGTTGTGCCACCCACATTAGTAGCCCTGTAAACATGACTCAGAACTGCCACTCCGATTTGGCAAGTGCACCCACTTTCCAGGCCTAAACCTTCCCTCTTTATACATGTATATCACCCTTAAGGGAGGCCAAATGTAGCTCAATGGGCAGGGTGCAGTGTATGTTAAAGGTGGAACATGTACTTATGTGTTTTACATGTCCTTACAGTGAAATACAGCCAAATTCAGTTTTCACTGTGTGAGGCCTATCTCTCTCACAGGTTAACATGGGAGATGCCTTTAAATATTATTAAAGTGCATATTCCCTTTGAGAGCATATAGAAATATGGAGTTTGCGGTCTCTGAGCTCACAATTTTAAAATACATATTTTAGTGAAGTTGTTTCTTAGATTGTGAGTTTGAAAATGCCACTTTCAGAAAGTAGGCATTTTCTTGCGTAAACCATTCTGTGACTCTGACTGTTAGTGGAGTCCCTGTCTGGGTCAGTTTGACAGTCGGGCTGTTTGCACCTCTCCTTTAGACTGTGAGGCAAAGGGAGCAGGGGTGTAGCCTGCATATTTTGATGAGCCATCTGTGCTAGGAGGGGAGGGAGGAGTGGTCATTCACACCTGAAAGGGCTGTGCCTTCCCTCACAAAATACAGTCCCCAATCCCCTGATGTGTGTGTGGGGCCTGGCCTGGGCAGGGCTGGATCTTTCAAATAAGAGAGACTTTGCTTTGAAATTTACCAACTTCTAAGGCAGAAAGGGGTGTAAGTATTCGACCCAACACCCCTGCAAATCAGAATACTTCAAGGATTCAAGAGGAACCTCAGACTGGACTTTGTTTTGCATTCCTGCTTGAGAGATATCTCCAAGGGCTTGGAGTAGAGCTTGCCTCCAGTTTTAAAGCCTCAGGGATAGCAAAGGCTTCACCATCCAGTTCTGACTCTGCCTGCTGTGGACTCTAGCTTGCTAGAGGGTGCCATTCAAGTTCCTGGGCTCCTGGAAGTGAATTTTTGGAGAAGAACCTGTCTAACAATGCCGGACACCACCGTACGAGTTTGTAAAGGACACTGCTGTCTGGAAACGTGACACCACCTGCCCCTAGGCCGCAGACCTCGCAGAAGTGCGATGACCCGATGATCCTGTAGGCTTCACGTTGCTGCAGCTGCTGATCCCGCCTGACTTTGCTGACTTTGAGTGTCGTAAGTCCAACATCCGTGACATCCAATGTCATTGCAGCATCTGCGGCCCTGTGACTTCATCGCAACCCCATGCAGTGGCCCCGCAGCATCGTGACTACACCGGGCTTGTGCCTGCTGGAACCAAGGGGCCAACTTCGCAACCAAAGCCGCTTCACCTCCACTGCTCTGCAGTAAGGACCCGACGCTGCTGAGCTACACCTCTGCCCTTCTGCCCCATATGCCCAGAACTGACGCCGCATCGCATCCAGCAGCGCCTCGCTCCCCGACTCCGTACACCGGCCTGTTTTTATTTGTTTGCTAAGGTACTGTAAGTGGGGGTTGAACAACTCCGTAAACGGCACCATTGGCGTCCCATTGTAGGAAATGACTCCGGCCCGATGCCGCTCAATACCAACTTGCAGCATTTCTGTCTCTAGGCACTATTTTTGTGTATTTAAGTGCTAAACTCATATTTTTAACTGTGTATTGTGTATTTTTGTTGTATTTGGCCTTGTTTATTTAGATAAAATAATAACTATTTTTCTAAACCTGTGTAATTTTGTAGTGGTTCACTGTATTACTGTTTGTGTTTGTACTTGTACAAATACTTAACACATTATCTCCGAAGAGAAGCCTGCCTGCTCGTGCCATGCTACCCTGACTAGAGTGAGGGTCCTTGCTTGGACAGGGGGTAGCCTGACTGCCAACCAAAGACCCCATTTCTAATACAGTTCACCCAGCATGGTAGTCCGACATTCACACTGGGGTGGAAGTTATTGTAATGCATAATTTTGGGTAACAATTAATGTTAAGTATCAATGATTTTAGGATGAAAAATAGACGCAATGCTGAATTAATAAGATTGTGCATGAAACAAGTTTAAAATGGCCTACCGAAGTGTGTTTATTTATGTGATTTAATTTTGCCACATTGTTGCGAAGACACGCTTTTAGTTAATATGAATGTTGTACTGCTCTTCTTGCTCCTGCTCATTTCCACCTACCATCAAATTCCTTTACAAGTCTTCTCTCCCCACTGTCTCCGCAATCTACTGTACACTGTGATTTAACTGTTTATTTTTCTTAGAGGGCATGTATTGTGAATGAGAATCCCTTGTTTCCCAAAGTATCAAAAGTCCAATGGCTTTTCTACTGTAGTACCAATGTGAGCCTCGAAAAATACACTATTGTGTAGGGTAATTGTTCAAATAATGTTTCAGATTGTGTTGTGCAATTCCGGACAGCAACAAGCAGAAGTTGCTTGAGTTGTTTTTTTTCTTCTTTTTAAGTGGGTCAGTGTTATGTACTTATTTCTTATATCACAAGAAAAAAAGTGTAGTGTCTCTGATTATGTCATGCTGAAATTACAGTCTTTTCTTATTATGTCCAAGAATGGATAGTTCTCATCATGTTTACCTTTTCTACCTCAGTGATTGATTTTCAACTATTCATTGCATTTCCTGAGCCTTCTGGCTGTAGGCTGGATGTGAGACTGCTTGGGTTTGGTTGAGGGCAAAAGTAGTTGTAGATAGTTACAATTATGCTGTGTAAGAACTTCTAAAGGTTGTCACAAAAGTCCCAGAAAGGGATGATAGGGTTGGTGGTGGATGCGGTCGTTTGCACTGTATTCATGCCTGTAGCCAGGTTAGTTTCTGCACACTATGCTTCTGGTTCTTTTATATACAAAGCTGTTATCCCTGTCAGTGCTCTGCGCTAAGTAAAACATTAAACAAATACATAAGTAAAAACATAAGTATTGTAGATATGAACTATTCAACAGTTTTGGATCTGACCTGACAGCACATCTGGCACCAGATATTGCATGGTCAAGAGATAAAAAGCTTCAATAAGTACTACGGAGAAAGTGGCTCGAGAAATAGTTAAGAGAGAATGGCTTAGGCTCTACCCACATGTTGGCCACTTTGAGTATAGCATTTGATTGGGCAGCAGTTGAGTACTTCCACTGAAATAAATGCTTGTATTGCACTTTTTCTCTTGTGGGAAAGCTTATGCTTAATACAGCAGAACTGTGTTGGTTATTGTGACAAGCCACTGATCAAGGATTAAGGCCTGATCTCTTTATTCTGAAATGTTACATTAAAGGCAGTAGAACTGGAGTATTTATTATGAAAACACGTGATACAGTCAAAGGTCGATTGTTATCACTTGGAATTACAACCTGTAGAGCCATAGTTTGTTTCATGAAATCTTCAGATTAGCTAGTAGGCAAAGATTGTGGTCTTGGAGACCTCTGTGACAAACACAGGTGACCGAAGATGTGCTCTATAATTTAGATGTGTGCGAAATTTGCATAATTTGCTTTCTTGCAAATATGCAAAGTTACTACATTGTTCTACCCTTCCAAGATATCCAAAACATTAGTTCTAAATGTGGCAGTCATGCTGGAACTTTAAAACAATTATACTATGTACAATGCCACAGCAAGAAAGACACTTGTTTCTATACTTATTTTTATTTGTTATTGCAAGCACATGCCCACCATGTTGAGACAACAGTACGTTTATCATTACTCTACTTTTGACCTTTTCATTTATCTTGCATAGGTTGCAGAGTTTGTTTGTGTGATTTATTGTGTTGTATGTGTGATTGAAACAATAATGAGTCAGTGGTTAGATGAATGAATTCACGATTGCAAGGATGAGTGAGGTAGTACATTTGTGAGAATCTATTAAGTGCCTAAACCCATAATGACCTTAGACGTGTCGTGATGTATAAGCCAGCCGTGTTGTGTTGCCAATGCTTCTTTTATTTTATGATTGTCTTTAAGTATTTCTAACACTTGACAACCACAGTGCATTTAGTTTCTCTATGATTTCAAAATGTTTCACAGTGAGGGTTTTTATTGTGATGTAAAACATAAAAGGTTTTCTTGCTACAATAAAACATTCAGATTCCCTTCCTCTTCACGTCCAATGTTTATTTTGCATTTGCAAATTACATCACGTATTAAAGATACATCCATACTATGAAGACTGAGGCTTATTTGTCCGCTTTTAGATTAATAATTAGTTTTTCAGTGTGGGTTTCTAACCCCTGTAATTTATTAGCAGAATTGTTCCCAGCGGTATGTGGGCTGTACGGTGCTGCAGATTTTCCCATAATCAGATTATGCAGGTTTTTGAGATGACTGCACAGCATGCATAGATTCCTTCGACATTTGTGCATTGGAAATGTCTGTTTCCCAAGGAAGAAATAAATATTGTTTCTGTGTTTCTATGTTAATGGAACACTAATGTGCTTATTCATACACACATTATGATCATGGCTAAGGTCGAGCAAATGCACACTGCGCTTTTTTTATGTTTTCCAATTGTTCTGTATATACATTTAAAACAAAACATGCATTCACTTTAATGTAATGCAAACATTGCTCTATGCTACGGAATATTTATTTTCTTTAAAACATCCCTACTCTTCGATAACAACAGGTTATTGGAGCGCTTTACAGGGAACTAGTTCGAAGTAATATATTTTACATCACTATCAACATTTCCTGACAGGTCAGTTGCATAGGATAACAGAAAGAGGGTAGAATTTAGTTTGAAAGCCAAAGGTTGAAGAGGTATGCTTTCAAGTTCTTTTTGAAGGCTAGGAGGCCTGAGATCAGTAGTACATGTACTTTCATGCGGTTTCACCATCTGGGTTCCAAAGACGAAAAGGGGAGGTTAAACGTTTTCATTTTATTCTCTACACCTATTTCTAGAGGTATACAGGCTTCAATTATTGTAGATCTCTGACCTCGGGTGATGTTGAGTTCATCTTTCGAAGACAGGCTTGCATGGCTAGCTTCAGGAGCTATGCAAGTACATTTGTATCTAAACCGGTTTTCCACTGAGAGCCAATACGCTTCTCTTTATATAAGGGTAAGCTGTCTAAATGTTTTTGGCTCCTGTGAAAAATCTAGCTGCCAGATATAGGGTTGCTCTGAAGTATGTGATGGCCAATTTAAGGAGGCCTCCAAGAACTGTTGGGGGGACTGATTACAAAAAAGTACTAAATGTGGGCCCATTGATTTATCTACATGTAGATACAGATTTACTGTTTTTTCCTATTCACAGATGTTACGAGTAAAACCTCTCGTGCAGGTTTACATTGTGAAAGTCATGTGATATATATATATTTTTAAAGTCCCCTTTCTCCTCTTCAACGAGCTATCCAGAGTGGCAGAGACCACTACACATGTTAATGGGCTTATCTGCCACGAATCAGCTATTGCATTTCAGACTGGTGTAAAAAGGTAAATGTGGATATAAACTTTCAAAATGTATATTTCTAAATGGGTCTCTAAGTTTACAATCTCCAGGTGCAAGTCTGTTTGTGGGATGCAAGGTTTCAATTTCTTGCATGTAAACCAGTGCTTAATTTGTCACAGCAAACACTGGGGCCCGCAGTGCATACCCTTCGGTGCCCTTACATAGTATGCACTGGAAAGGATAACCCTTGGTGCCCTTAAGGACTTTGAGGGGTATGCAGACCACATTGGGGTGCCAACTCTTCCCCTTCACGGAATCCCACTGAATCTTGCAGAAATTTAATGTGATTCCACAGAATTCTATGGAGTGAAGCTCTGCCAATTCTGCCCATCCCTAGTTACAGCCACCCCATAGCTTCAGTGTCACTCCCATTTGCTTTGCTCCCATTTGCAATGGCATGCAGGTGTCATGGCATCCTCTTGTGTTTGGCCCTCCCCTGGATCATAGACCAAGTTCTTGTGCCCATCCACTCTTTCTTCTTTTTGGAGCAACTTCTTTTTCTGCGTTAAATAACTCCAAATGAGTACTTGTGTTTTCAGTCCGTCTCCATTATCCCAGTCCATGTATGTTCTATTCCCTCCCACTGCCCTCTTCCATATTACCTCTTTTCCACTCCTGCCACCTACTCTGTACTGCATGTCACTTTACTCTACGCCACTGCACTCTACTCTTTGACACTGCACTCCACTCTACACCACTTCACTCTATGCCACTGCACCCCATACCACTCTACTCTAATATGCACCACTCTGTGCCACTGCACTCTACTTCACTGCACTCTACTCTGCACCACTCTACTCTATGCCACTCCACTCTGTGGCACTTCAATCTATGCACTTCTCTCTACAACACTCTATGCCAGTCGAGGCCAATTTACTCCACTCTATGACACTCCACACCGCTTTACACCATGTCACTCCACTTCCCTTCACTCCTTTCTACTCGACTCCACTGCACGCTGCTGTACAACATGGCTAAAAGACATCAGCCAAGCCAATGGCTCTCATATGGGCAAACCCGTTTGGCTTTGCCGGTGATTGTTATATTGCATCTCATCTCACATCACTACATCTGTAAGTGTTGTAAATGACAGTTGCATCTAATATAATGGTTGTGTGAAGCTGTGTATTTTATTCTTCAAGTACCAACTCTATTTGTCATGAGAACAACGTACTTTAAGTGATAATGGTCATGTAGTCATGGTCATGTATCCTGTATGTGCCCTAGAGTCTTATTATGTATGGAGCAACATTATGGTCTGTTATATCAAACACAGGAAGTTTTTGTACAGCACACTTCCTAACCTCACAAGTTTGAGGGTACTCTCATCTATGATAATGTAGAAAAATGAGGCCAGGGGAAAAAGATTACTTGCCTGGGTCACACAAATTGATTTAGCAGGGAAGCAGGATTGATCCCAGATATTCTGGTTTCATACTTCACAATTCAGCTACTAGATGGGCATCACTTTCTCTCACTGAGAGAAACATCACTCCCTCATCATTATTTATTGTCACATAAGGTTAGAACGTGCGGTCAGGCAGAAACTACATGAATGGCTCGCTCGTTTTAGGCTCAAGAATCCAAGATGAGCTTGAGATGACCAAGAGCCAGGCATCTGGCTCAAGCATCTAGTGGCTCGTCCACCTCTAATTTAGGACTTTGGATGACAGACTGATCTATGAAGATGTGTGTGATGCACAGGCAGAATGGAAGGCACAAATCTAGTTGAGCCCCTGTCCATCACTCACTCCACATGAGTGTGCAACCTGCAGTGCTTTAATTGTGTTATGTCCTGCCAGGTTTTTGATGCGGCAGTAATTAAAAACTGTCTTTGAAATGGTTTTCTATTGATTCCTATATTCATGTCATTTACAGACAAAACCATTGCTTGAGTTCCCAAAAATGACTGGAGAAAGTCTTGAGGTAATCTATAACGGCAATACCATCTTTGCATTTCATTTATCCTGCGTTCATGAAGAGTGTTTGTTTTTTTGTCCATATGCTGTGTTTCCATTATTTTTTTCATGGAATACATGACTCCTTTATGTGAGCTGAGTCGCCTCTTTTCATATGGGTTAGTTCTAGTTGTGAGTGCTATGTTGAGTAGATTTGCATACAGTGGCTTATCGCTGGGGGTGGGTGAAATATTCCACTTCTCTGGCAGACTTTGCAGAGTTTGTCGTAGTTTGGACTCTTGCTCTGGGCAAGACTGCTGGTTTAGGGATGACAGTACTTTTGTTTGTAAGCGACTACGTCTTTCCTACAACAAGTTGCAACTGTTGTCCCAACCTTACCGGCTCACTAGCAGCACCTCACCAGAAACACAATAGTAAAAGGTGATTTGTGGCAGCCATTACGCATAAACTCGAGAATAAGATTTCTCAGGGAGTGTCGTGGTTAAACAGAGATTTACCCTTTTCTCACAGATATATCATGTCTCATACAAACACAGGCAATGACACAGATGCAGTAGAGTTACAATAGTTTTTATTTAACATAACTGCAATTTGCGATAAGTTGCATGGGCTGCAATGATTAGGATAATGAATAATGCAAGAAACAGAATTGTGAAGACGAGAGTCATTATTACAAAGACCCCCACCATCTTGCAATACCTAGAAATGATATATAAGATGTAATATGCCCTAATACCCTAATGTGAAAGGCCTAACCTCCTACCTAGAGGAGAGCTGGGTTTGTTAAACCTAATCTGCCAATGCCATGTCCATGAGAGGAGCCCCCAACCCTCGTTACCTTGGAATGAGGTCTCTAGCTCAGACTCTGCAGGGACACAAAGACTGGGTCAGCATCAAGACGACTGCAGCATCGGTATCAGCGATGGTGGTGATGCCCTCTGGTCAGAATCCCTCTGATTATCTGTCTAAAGTGTGATGTATTTATACAGATCTACAAGGTCCCCTGACGTAGGTGTGTTCCTAAACAATAGATAACAGACATGCTTGGGACAGCAATTAATATCAACAATCCCTCGAAAGTATAGAGAGGGAAAATCCCTAAGTTTGAACACCTACTGTTTGTTTGTCTTTGGTGCTTGATCTTGACACCTTGGCGCGGTGACACTGATAATATTACCCATAACAAGTGGCCTAACTATAAACAAGGCAGCCATCTTAGAAGAAATAAATAAGTAAATGGGCTAAGACAGAGCAAGCTAAGTAGGTTAAAAGTCACTAGGTGACAGGGGCACGAGTCTACAAGCCAGAGGCTAAGCTAACTCCTGTTATCCCATTAAAACGAACTAGGATTCACTACACCCTCCCCATTGCCGTAACAGGCATGATGAAGGTACAGGAACCCAAATGCTAAAACTTGCATCTGAACTAAAAGCTAAAAGCAAAAAACAAGCTAAAAAAGCTTTAGCATGTGTTAAAAATATGTTAAAACAAATCTGTTAAAATACATACAGAGATGTTAATGTCAACTATGACAAGTACAGCGTGCAACAGCAAATGTCAATTTAAATGCATAATTTGGAATCGGGAATGTCAAGTCAATTCATCAAATTATTTGTTATACGCATGATCTTGAAGAATGTCATCGAAGTCACCAACCAACGACCTCAAAAATGAGTCCACATCGTCCAATGTTAAGTCGAGTGCTGGGCGGACAAACGGATCCACAGAGCAGAAGTGAGCCGTATTTCCTGGTGTATCGTTATCCGTTGCAGTGTCCTCATCCATTGTAGATCTCACAACGGAAGGCTCATAGGTGGCCTCACGGAGCAACCTCAGTCTCAAGGGGCATGACCGTGTATGAATCCTCATTGGGGACATCAGCAGTTCGTGGTCCACAGGAGATGTCGGTGCAACAGCAAGACAGACCATAGGCAGATGTTCAAAGAGACACCATATGCAGCGGAAAACTGGTTGTAAGCACCAGAGAAGGGGCTGAAATGACAACGACCAGTCAAGCTCCAGTTCCACCAGCAAGGGTGCACCGAAGATCCGAACCATGCGCTCACGGCACAGTGGAGTTGGTGGGAGCGGCTCCATTGCTCTGCGTTGCTGGAAAGAAACAACCACTGGGAATCAGAAGAAATAGCAGTAGTAGTCCGCCAATCAAAGCCAAAATAATCAGAAAGCCACCAAACACACTTGAAAAGAGAGAATGGATGGCTGATGGGATGACTCCGAAGACAGTCTGGAAGATGGAAACGAAACCAGACCCGACAGCCTTTAAAGAAATGAACAATCCCAGTGGTGCTCGAAGCATTGAATATTCTGGATACAAGTTCTCCAAAGTGTTTGGGGAAATTGGTACTTAAAAGGGATTGTATCTCGGCTGATGATCTTGCCATCTGGAGAGCATACGCCTCTTTTGCGGATGTCAAGGCGACCCGTTTTTGAAACAATAGCACCTTTAGCCTACTCAGCTTGTCATAGTTCACATTAATAGTATCTATGTGGGGCCACATGTCACATACTTTTATCTCTTGTGTGGGGGAAAACAAAACATGTCCACAACACGTAACGACCTTCGTGACCGAGATTGCGTAGGCAATTCCAGGTCGCATGCCGCAACAACTTTGATCGTTCAGTACCACATAACTTCCATTGGAAAGAACATGAAATACCGGGCGAATCGAAGGGACAGGAGTACCCTTCAGAAAACAGGCCAGATTTGCGACCCCCGCATTGCAAAGACCGTGAAGAGACACCTGCTTGCATATCATAGAATGACGAACAGCAGTCTCACAATCGCTTCCGCTAAGAAATACTTCCTTCTCGCCGTTCAGACATCTATAGTCAAAGGGCAACTCCCACTCTTCCTTAATAAAGCTATCTCCTAGTTGCTCATATCTTCCCACTGCAAGATGTTTTAGGCAGCTCGAGAAACGAAAGGTCGAAATCGGTAAATTAATAATGTCATGTAAGAGCCAGATAGTTGAAGGACTCTCTTCTACAGTGAAGGGCAACTTATTCAACTTCTCTACTTGAAGCAGGGTGAAACTAGCCTCCCTCTTAGCCATTGTCGCTTTTTCCCTGGAAAAATTTAAAGCAGTGAAGAATTCACTCCCATTAATATACTTCCATGGAATGTGGCCACTTTTCAGTGTCTGTAATGTCCAACCTAGCTGCATGATAGAACGTAGCTGTGTTTGCCCATGGTATAACCGGGACAAATCTGTCTGAGTGATATCAATTGCAGACAACACTATATTCAATAGTGAATACATCCTGTTAGACAGTGTATTCATGCCAATGTCGACAACAGCTAAAGTTTTTTCTATATTCTCTTTATCTAGTTGCCTTAAACGCGCAGCAGCCTCAATCTGGGAAAGTTTCCAAATTTCAGTGTACATAGCATATAAAAACCTTTTCGAGCGCTGTTTCCTAGGACTTAGCAGAAAATCCTGCAATTCTATATTTTCAGAAAGAGTATTCAGGTGTTTCTTAACTGCAGCTAACGTGTTCATTTGTACCCATTGCTGGAACAGCTTACCCACACTGTATGTTGTAACTATGCCTGTATGTTGACCCGATATGAAGCGAGGGTCTGGCCTGTTAATTGAAAAAACCCCTGAAGAGTTCAAAAAATGCGCTTGACACTCATTAGTGTCGGTAGGCCATATTAACCACCCGCTGGGACTGGAAAGTGAAGAACTATAGGTACCAGCCTTAACCATTGCGTCTAGCCTTTCCTCTGTGATATTAAGGAAGTGTTGCCAATCTTTAAACCTTGCCGGAGTAGGGATACTAGGCGTGTTCAGATATTTAATTTTTGCGAACCCCAGACAGGATGTCTGCTGAATAGTGTCATTTAAGAAAATCATTTGCACAGGAATCAGGCATGCTCGAAATAAAGCCTCCCCACCCTGTATTTGCCAATCTTGTGTTCCCCATACACTTTTTAAGTCAATAGTCTTCTTCCAGTATTCATAACCCTCGATTGCGAGCCGGGAAACAAAGGGATCTGAATAAATCGGTTTTGTATCAGTTAGCAAAATTTTCCTAATTTGTGCTGGAGGTAATTTAAAATAATACGACTCCGCTTTTCTTGTATCATGCCCAGAAAAGTATGTAAATTTATCGCTATAATACTTTGGACTCCCCACCCGTGGGTTAGAACAATGTTCCCACTGTGTGTAGTTCAACACTGGCCTGTGTCTAGTGGCACGGTGTAGGTAGTGATGTCCCCAATTGTTATAGCAGAACATTTCCCCATAATTCATTGTATAATCATATACATCATCACTTTCAAAAGCGGAATAGTCCTTCATTTCAGTTAGCATGGAATCAGCTGTTTGGACATCCTAATCATCAGAAACAACATCAGGTGTAATTACATCAGTCATTGAAATTTTGAACACGTATGGTATTTGAATAATTTCTGTAGGCCCGTATGTATCGAATGGAAATTTGTCCCACACAATCCCATCAGTAATCGGTAATGCTGTAATATTTACAGGGGACAAATCTCTGTTGACCTTATGTGAAGAATGATGTGGTGTTAAAACTTCATCAACAGGCTCCACGGAGGAGCGATCAGCAATATAGTGACCATTTATAAGCAAAAAGAAAACAGTCACAAAACCAATCCATAAAAATAATGCAAAAAATGTCAAACAGAACCACAAGTAGTTCCATGGGTATTTTAAATAGTTCTTTTTAAGCCATCAATACAGCTTACCACTCTTTGAAACATTGTCAATCACAGTAGTGGATGCATCTGAAGAAAAATCATCAATGTCCATGAAATAGTCAGAGGTAGTCTCTGCAAACACAGGAGCCGGTGTACTCTGACCCACTGCACATGGAGGCTCTTGGTAGACAATGTCATCAGTCGTTGAAGTTTTCCTGTAAAATACAGCTAAATCTTGAAGTGGGGTGGTCACTGAAGATGTGACTGGAACCAACAATAGTTCATTTTCCGCCCTCCCCATGGTCAAGGAGGTGTCTGGAACAGCAGTTGACATTGTTGCATAGTCTGTAGTAGTGATGTTCATCCTATTATGTAGATGGATGTCCTCTTGGGTAGTGAGAGGGGATCGGGAACCACCCAAGGGACCTCCTGGTCTACTCTGAAGGATCGGCCACATGGTGTAATTTGATGTCATCAATGGAGATGAATCTGTTCGTCTTAGAACCAGACAGCGGTGGTAAGAGGACAGTCCTGGTGCCTTGTATTCCCAAGACTGGTACAGGTGCTCTGTATGATGGACCGAACTCCTTCTTCACAGCGATCTTCTCACGAACCAGATCCCCAACTTTAGTAATCCAGCCAGTTGAAGTTTTCGCCAAATCCCTTATTCCTAAAGTAGCAGCACTTGCAGATGATTTATCATCACAAAATTGTTGAAGCTCCTGTAAAACAGTGAGACATTCTTCTATGTCAAATGGGGTTTCTGCTGCCACCAAACCAGGGGCATCAAGTTCTGGGACATACATAGGTATCCCAAAGAGGACGTCATATGGAGAGCGTCCCCCCAAGGACCGTCTTGGCAGATTATTCAGTGCTCTCTGGACCCCATATAGGTGATGCAACCAACTGCGGCCTGAACCTAATACTCGAGCTGTTAAGGACTGCTTTAGATCATGATTCCGCCTCTTCACGACAGAATTTCCCTTGGGATGGTATGATGAGGAGTAATGGAGTTCAACACCCATTGTCCCAATGGTGTCCCTGAACGCCTTAGAGGCAAATGCAGGGCCCTGGTCCAAAAGGAATGCTGCAACCGCATATGTACTGATAAAGATCAGCAAATCTTTTGTAGCAGTCCGGGCGTCAGCTGACTGCTGTGGCCATACCCACAGGAATCTAGAACAGGAATCGACAGCTACTAAAATGTATTTGTATGCACCATCAGGCTGTAAGGGACCACAATGGTCCAGGTACACACACTATAGTGGCTTGTTGGACACTAAGAGGGATGTCTGCGGTGGGCATTTGATATTAGAGCCCTTGATCTGCTGGCAAATGTCAAAACAAAGGACATACTGCTTTGTTCGTCTGCATAGACCAGGCCACCAGTAGCGTTGCTATAGGAGTGTTATTGTGGCCTGTATACCAGCATGTGCAGAAGCTACACCCTCATGAGCTGCTTTAATTAGATCTAATCTCTGGTCTTCATTGGGGATCACTCGATCTCCAACCCCAGGAATCGTTGTGTAAGCAACATTCTGTGCACTGATATGGTAAGTATAGTTTGTAGGGTATCCTTTTGGAAGGGGCTTGCCTGCAGCCGAAGCTTTAACGGCAATCAGTATTTCTCATCCAAGAACGAGTCACTGCAGCCACAGAAGCCGTGGCTACTGATGCTTTGGCCGCTTCATCAGCCAATGTATTACCGGTAACGTGTACTCCTACACGTTGGTGTCCCAATGTATGCACTACATGGACACATGGTAGCTTATCCTTAAGATCAGCCACCCTCCCCCACAATGTCCTGTGTTTAATGGTGTTCCCTTTAGAATCTCTAAACCCGTTCAGTTTCCAATGATTGAGATATTCTTTGTACGACTGGACGCAGTAATATGAGTCACAGACTATCAAAGTCTGGCATCCTGTCTCAGTATGTTCGAGCGCTAGAATAAGAGCTGTAAGCTCAGCCAACTGGGCTGTGCAGTCCCCTAAGGTCTGCGTGTAGGTATTGTGATGGTGGAAAACTCCATCTTCCATCACTCCGTTCACGGCTGCGCAAGCTGCCGAGTCTTGATGTTTAGTACCTACAGCCTGTTGTGCTGAACCGTCAGTATATATGACAGTGTGGTAGCTGTCTAGTGGCAAGATAGTTAGAGGAGCGGGGTACTCTTGTTCATACTGGAGGAATTCCTGTGTCTGAAGTTTTGGATCAAATATATAATCGACATCAGTGGCGGTCAGAGACGTTGCCCATTGGATCCAACGCGGATGTAATGCTTTTGCGTTAGGAATGCTTGCTTTGGTGACAGCCTCTAAGGCTGGCACCGGGGAGACAACAATCATACGTTTCCCCTGGGCATGTGGCCTCTCCTTTATGACAGCCATCTGAACAGCCGTTAGAATTTTTTCTGTAGGTGCAAAACGCTGTTCAGCATTTGAGTATAAATGTGATTTATATGCTATGGGTACCGTGTCATCCTCATTAAAGGTGACATAAGTAAATCCAAGGGCACCAGCAATTATTCTGATGACCAAGTTTGTTTTATTGTCACGTGTGTGTAAGTGTTTAGCTTCCAGCATGTCTTGTTGCATGTCCCTAAGGATATGTGTGTGTTCAATCGTCCAGCGTCTGCTAGAAAAATTGGGCTGAACTAGGTCATATAGTGGCTTGATGCGTTCTGCATAATCGGGAATGTATATTCTGCCATTTCTCCAGATAGTGCGGGGACAGGCTCTTCCCCTCGTTTGATAGCTCATCCCCCAGGAATAATACACTAAGAAAGGCTATCTTGCTTTTCTTAAAATTTAATTTATAACCGAGGTCTGCAAACCCCAATATGATCCGATCGACCCTCGCAAGATGAATGTTGAGGACGTCGTCTGTGAGATATGTCATCCACATAGGACAATGCCTCAGAATCAATATCATGTAATATTGATGTTACACGGGCTGAAAACAGGCCTGGGCTATTTTTATAGCCTTGAGGTAAACGACAAAAGTGTTTCTGAGAACCAAATGAAAATGCACTTAGGTCCCTACTTTCATGTGCTAAATTCTGGCAGAAGAATCCATTAGATATGTCCAATGTTGTTTTATATTTTTTCTGCACTATATTGTTTATCAGTGCTGTGCTGTATGAATTTTGTATTGCAAACATGCGTGTATGACTATTTAAGTGTCTATAATCAACCACTATTCTATATATGAATGGTCTGGTTTTGCAACGGGGAATAACGGATTATTCATTGAAGATGTACAGGGCTCAATTACTCCCTGGTACTCAAGTTGTGAGAGGATCTCCTTCACCAGAGCTTTTGCTTCATGTTTAACAAGGTATTGTGGCTGCGGTTGGGGTGTAGACCTAACGGGAATAATATGACAAGGAGACTTCTTGTCCCAACCTGCATGATTGCGATATAGTGCAGGTGCCTGCACTAAAGCCCATTCAGAAGCACAGGCTTCTTTATCTGCTTCTGGAACAAGATCGGAGAAAGAAGGCAAAATGACATCTTCCCCATGCTGGAGCTTGCGGACGTGTTCAGGTGGCCAATCTTTTTCGGCCAATAGGATATCACTAGTAAGTTCATCCCAAAATATCACACTAATAGTGCTCTCCACATCTCCCTCTATCTGAATTTTTAAATCATACACCCTATCGTGGGGAAGAACGCAGCCATCCGCTGTTTCACCCGCAATGTAATCGCTAGTTGCTGTCGCATCCAGATGATCTTTCAGACTCAGGCGACATATTGTGACTTCTGCTGCACTGTCTAACAGAGTCACTGCCCACGTCTTGTTCCTCAACAGCGTTCTCAATTTTAATGGCATTTTTAACTGTCAGAGCCGCCACCTTTTTCTTTTTAAACTGTGGCTTTTGTTGAGGAGTCTTTTCTTCTTTTTTAATAGTAGACTGGTGTGAGTCTTTCTTCTCTTTCACGTATTCCGGATGTCGATCTTGACGGCCCCCGTTCTCGCTACGTCTATCCGGTGTGTCCTGAAAGGAACGAGAGGGACGTGAATCAGTATATCTGTCTGGAGTTTTAATGTTCTCCCTATTTCTGAGATTATGGGCCTGATTACAACTTTGGCGGAGGGTGTTAATTCGTCCCAAATGTGACGGATATCCTGCCCACCGTATTACGAGTTCCATAGGATATAATGGACTTGTAATATGGCGGGTGGTATATCCGTCACATTTGTGACGGATTAACACCCTCCGCCAAAGTTGTAATCAGACCCTATATCTCCTTTCGGAGTTCTCCGGGTGTGGAGAATCAGCTCTCTTATTTCTTAATTCTTTGAAATCTTTTTGTTTGTCCCAGTGCTTCTTTGAGCCCTCTTGTGCTTACTTTGTAACCTCCTTGTGGATGGTACCTTGTATTTCTAATTTTTTAGGTTTGGCTCCCAAACTATCCCGTCCTATACTAGTATAGGTATAGGAAATTATTTTTGGTAGCTGTCTCTCTTGTTACTGGTGTGGAGTTTCCCGGAGACGCTGGCGAATTGCCAGTGCTACCGCTTCCCCCTTAATATTACTGAGTATTATTGACGATACAGCGTCAAAGTTACGCATTAATTTCATCCCCAAACCCAGGGCTGGTGCAGCCCCATGCTCATTTTGTATTTGTTTTAACACTTCCGGCAAGTTGGCAAGTCTCGGGGTACCATGTGTGGTAGTATATATGGCAGTGAAGACTGTACCCCATGTGGCACAGTCATCTACTGAGGGAACCATCCCAAAAGGCAAGCACATAGTGAGCAATCTATGTTTTTCCTGTGGTCCCGTATGGGGAAACATAGCTTCCAGCTGATTCATTTTCTGGGTAATCCAGAACGGTATTTTTTCCCATTCCGTGGGCACTTTACCTATAATAGTATGCACTGTTTGTGTATTAATCCCAGTAGCCAATTGATAACCACCAGCTACTGGCGGTGCTGGACGTGCTGGTGTTGTGTTCAATGTTCTCATTACGAACTGGACTAATCGTCTATATAATGCCACTAATTCATTATATAAAACTCGTAAATCTGCTATCAGCATATTTTGTAAGCCTGGGTGAGGTGTGTATGTGGCAAACATAGGCCTCGTAGGTCCATCATTGCTTAAGGGACCTAACCTTACTCTTTGTATTACATGTGGTAGGGCGCCTTCGAACCAGTTCTGATGCTCTTTGAATGTGAGCGATATTTCATGATACTGGTATGCTTGGTACCGTAAAGGTACGTTCGCAACTTCATATGTGTGAAATGTGTGCGTTCTTTCGTTAACCTCAGGAAAGGTGACCCAACAGTAAAATGTTTCTGTTTGGTATGCTTCATTAGCTTCTATTATCAGAGTAACATCCCCGGCCTCATCTGTAAGGCCATGCGTTAATAAATGTTGTGTTAGTGCATGTTTAGCATTTTCAGGAATGTCTATGGCATCAGCCATATTTGTTTAGAGAAATGGAACACCAGATAGGGGAAGTAATTTCCTTTTATTAGTTCGAGCTCGAACAACCTACAGCTCAATCAGGTGATACTGTTTCAGCTGAGGAGGATTCTCCCACAGACCACGGACGTCTCCGTATAATGGTACTTAGGGTACCTGCTGTCTGTGAGGCAGTGATAGTCAGGGTATCCGTAAATTAGTGCCCAAACACCATCGTTGGTGGCGCCTTGTCGTAGTTTGGACTCTTGCTCTGGGCAAGACTGCTGGTTTAGGGATGACAGTACTTTTGTTTGTAAGCGACTACGTCTTTCCTGCAAAAAGTCGCAACTGTTGTCCCAACCTTACCGGCTCACTAGCAGCACCTCACCAGAAACACAATAGTAAAAGGTGATTTGTGGCAGCCGTTACGCATGGACTCGAGAATAAGATTTCTATGGGAGTGTTGTGGTTAAACTGAGATTTACCCTTTTCTCACAGATATATCATGTCTCATACAAACACAGGCAATGACACAGATACAGTAGAGTTACAATAGTTTTTATTTAACATAACTGCAATTTGCGATAAGTTGCATGGGCTGCAATAATTAGGTTAATGAATAATGCAAGAAACAGAATTGTGAAGACAAGAGTCATTATTACAAAGACCCCCACCATCTTGCAATACCTAGAAATGATATAGTGTATGAGATGTAATATGCCCTAATACCCTAATGTGAAAGGCCTAACCTCCTACCTAGAGGAGATCTGGGTTTGTTAAACCTAATCGGCCAATGTCATGTCCATGAGAGGAGCCCCCAACCCTCGTTACCTTGGAATGAGGTCTCTATCTCAGACTCCACAGGGACACGAAGACTGGGTCAGCGTCAAGATGACTGCAGCATCGGTATCAGCGATGGTGGCGATGCCCTCTGGTCGGAATCCCTCTGATTATCTGTCTAAAGTGTTATGTATTTATACAGATCTACAAGGTTCCCTGACGTAGGTATGTTCCTAAACAATAGATAACAGACATGCTTGGGACGGCAATTAATATCAACAATCCCTCAAAGGTATAGAGAGGAAAAATCCCTAAGTGTGAACACCTACTGTTTGTTTGTCTTTGGTGCTTGATCTTGACGCCTTGGCACGGTGACACTGATAATATTACCCATAACAAGTGGCCTAACTCTAAAACAAGGCAGCCATCTTAGAAGAAATAATTAATTAAATGGGCTAAGACAGAGCAAGCTAAGTAGGTTTAAAAGTCACTAGGTGGCGGGGGCACAAGTCTACAAGCCAGAGGCTAAGTTAACTCCTGTTATCCCATTAAAACGAACTAGGATTCACTACAAGTTTTGCCCACTCTGTGCTCCAGTTTCAGCGTGGATTTCCAGCAAAACTCCACCAACCACCATGTGGTTGAGTTTTTTCTCATGTGAGGCTCACCACATGAGCAAGTATGAGTGAAGATTTCCGTTGCCTAGCATGATTTTCAGGCGTTAGAATGCCTCCCACTGAGATTTCTCAACACAGGTGGTTGAAGCAGGTCATGACCATTCGTGCTGACAAAGCTGCTGCTCGAGTAGAAAATCTACTATCACAGCAGAAAGAAGCATTGCCCTCTGGAGCACCACATGGTGCCATTTGCATAGATTTTACAGTACAGAACAAGCTCCAGGTGCTGAAATACTGCATAAGCAGTGCAAAGTGCCCACCCACTCATGAAACTCCATGGAATCTCGCAATGTTTTTATGTAACTCTGCAGAATTCCATGGACTTAAGCTCCATGAGTTCCACCCCCTCTAGTTAGCACCCGCTGAAGATTAAGTTGAAGAGTCAGGTCTTCAGCTCCCTGCAGAGTTCAAAAAGCGAGGAGGAGGCTCTGATATGCAGCAGGAGATCATTGCAGTTTTTGGTGTAATGTAGGAGAATCCTAGACCTCTTGTTCTGCTTTTGTGGATATGGGGGGGGATGTACAAGTGAGAGTGAGGCTGTGTGCAAGTGTCTGATTGGTTGGTGGAAGTGAAGGCTGTTATTAAGGTATGTTGATCCTACCTTGTGCAGTACCTTTATATGCATGCATGAGGAGTTTGAATTCAAACCACTTACTTGGAGCTCTCTGAGATGTAGTGTTAGTGTTATGTGGGTGTCTCATTGGGGGTCTAGGATGAGTCTTGATGCAGTGTTCTGGATGGTCTGGATTTGGTGAGGGAGGAGTTGGAGAGGCCAGTGTAAAGTGCGTTGCCATAGTCTGGCCTGCTTGCGATGAGGGCTTGTATGACAGTACATCTGGTATTCCATGGTATGCCTTTGAAGATCTTGCAAGGCATGCAGAGTATATGGAAGCAGGAGGAGCTGACTGCATTGACCTGTGCTATCATGTTGAGTTTGTCATTGAGGACGACTCCCAGGTTTTATTGTGTGGTTGATAGATGTGGGTCTGATTTCTGGTGGCCAAAAGATGGAGTCCCAGGATTAGTTCTTGTTCCTGGAGATCACCATTTTCATCTGTTTCAAATTGAGTTTCAGGCACTTGGCTTTCATTCAGTCTGCTACGTTGCGGATGTAGTCGTAGAAGTCAGACAGCGATAAGATGAGTTGGATGTCATTGGCATAAGAAATGATGGAAATGCCATGTGTTCTGATGATGTTGGTGAGCAGAGTCATGTAAATGTTGAACAGGGTTGGGCTGAGTGACAAATCCTTAGGGACTCCACAGATCAGGCTCTTGGTTTCCCATGTGTATGATGGTAGTCTGATTGTGTTCTGCCTGTGAGGAAAGAGCACATCCAGTTGAAGGCGAGTCCTTGGATGACTTTGTCATGTAGTCTACTGATGATTCTAAAATGTGATGAGAAGCTTCTCCATTATCCAGTATTGTACTTTGTCCGTGGCTGAGATGAGTGCTGTTTCAGTTCGGTGGTTGCTTCGAAAAACTGCTTTGGTGCGGTCGAGTAGATTGTGGAGTTTGAGGTGGTTGGCGAGTTGGTTGTTGATTGCCTTATCTATCACTTTGGCTGGGTACAAGGGCAGAGAGATGAGTCAGAAGTTGCTAAGCACGCTGGGGTCAGCAGATGTTTTTTTGAGGAGGGCATTGACTGCTGCATGCTTACAGTCTTCAGGGAAAGTGGTTGATTTGATGGAGGAGTTAGTGATGTGGGTGAGGATTTTGCTGATCTGTGGTCCTCCCATATTGTGGAATTCAGGATCCCCTAATGGACTATTTTCATTACTGCTATTGTGTTTTCCCGACGTGAGTGTTTTCCAGCTAGTTCTGTGTGTCTTCATTGGCAATGGACAGGTGGGTAATGAAATCCTAAGCGTTGGGTTGTTGTTCGAAGTTACTGTAAATAGTTTTTGATTTTTCTGTGAAACAGGTTGGATAGATTAGCCTAGAGTTCCTGTGACTGTGTGATGATGCTGGCTATGGTCTCTGCATTCGTAAACTCCTTGACACTGGAGAAAATATCTTTGCAGCTTGCTACTGTACTTTTGGTTAGGGCTCTTATCTTTGTATTTCTCAGGAGATAGTGGTAGTGCCTTAGTGCAGCCATGTAAGTGATTCTGTAGTTAGCATTGTGGTTGGATCTCCATTTTCTTTGTAGCTGTTTTGGTGATGTTTGGATTCACAGAGGTCAGCTGTAAACCAGCTAGCCTGTTTGTTGGATCTTCTTTGTTTTTGGTGAGTGTGACTGAGTCTGCACAGTTCTTAATTTATTGGTTGAAGATGGTGATGTTCTTGTCTACATTGTTTGTAGTGTTGGGTTAATCTGTTTCAAGACTATTGTGTCAGTTCATCTATGGTATTGTGTTCCAGGTCTAGCTGGGCAGGTTAATGGTGATGGGTGCATTGGCTTGTGGTGGAGACTTGTATGTGTCTGCTGGAGTGCTTGGTCCATGTGAGCTGTGAGGCAAAATTGATTTTGTTGCAGATGGCGAAGTGGGGGATCCAGAGTGTATCCTACGATGAATGTAGTGTCTTCAATGAGCTGGTAGAGCCCAATGTTGTTCAGGCTCTCGAAGAGGTCAGCTCCTCAAGGTGGGAATTGAAATCCCTGAGTAGTATGAAGTCTTGGAGTTGATGGTGAATGGCGTGATAAAGTCTTTGGTGAGGTTGCTGTAGTAAGTTAGTGACCCAGGTGGTATGTATGCTAGGGTTCCTTTAACGGCAAAGCTGTTGCCGGTTTGCAGGCAGAATTGCATGGTATCTATGAAAGGAATATAGATGTCCATGGATGTGGTGCATTTGATGGTGCCCTTGTAAATAACTGTGAGTCCTCTTCCTGGTTTGTGAAGACAGTCTTGGTGTTCAACGGCGATGTCGGGAGTCAACACTGAGCTGAGCCAGGTTTCTGTAAGGAAGCGTTATACGGTTCCCACAAATTACATATGACTGTGTAACAGGTCATGATAAACTTCAGGAAATAGGTGCTCAGTCTGTTTATACTATGAGGAAATGTTGACACAATTCATAGCTAGCTCACAGTGCCCCATTTGAACCACTAAATTTACCAGGTTACCAAATGGTATCTGCAGCCTGGAACATGACTAGTTGGATTCATTATGAAATCATGGAAATAGATCTACCCATTCATTGTCACTTTGCAAGTCCAAGGTAAGGCTCAAGAAAGATATGGACAAGTATTTTCAAACATTTATTGCAACAATCATATTCTTGCATTGAAAGCATGAGATGCAATTATCAGGCAGATGACACAAAGCATGGGAACAGCATTTTAAGAATGGGGAAAATATAAATCGTTCAACCACAATAATGTTGCTGTCTTGGTAAACTCCTATCTGTTACTACCTATACTGTCAAGGGCATAGTGGGAGTACCCTCGGTCATATCCGTTGGGATAGCCTAACCCCCCATACCTGTGTAAGATGTACCAGAAAGACAGGGAGCCAGTCTGGTGTAGTGCAGGTTAATGTAGTGTAGATTATCTTTTCTTGCAGGGTGGAGGTGAGAGTCAACCTGGGCTGCATCTCAGTCGCAGTGCACTGCATTCTATGATAATACCAGAAGAACTGCTCCTCTGCCAAATATAGCCCAGGGGCAGTTTTTATAATGAGATTACTGTTCATATTGCACTGTTTGAGAGGTGTGATGAATTGATATGTCTGGAATTTTGGATCTGTCTTCTACTGACAATCAGGGAACTGTTAACGCGCCCGTCTATGTTAATCTATACACATCAGGACTCGTTTTAGGCCAATGAATCTTTGGACCCAGTGGTGAGACACCGTAGGACGAGATAACTGATCAGAACACCAATCAATATGGCAATAACATTGTCAATATTTAACACCAAAATATATCTCGCTTTAGGCATTAATAAACATGCGGCGCAATCATGACCTTTAGTCATGAATAACCACACCTTAATGAAGTTTTTATGAGTTTTATTCCCTATTGATTACAATCTAGTAGCAAAGGCATCAATCTCAAAGTCAAGAAGCATATAAGCACAATTACAAGATGACAGCCACAGTAAGCTTTCAATAGTGCAGAAATCAGAAGCATAGATAATGAGATGAGTATAACCAGATCACAATACATTGAATGTTCTAAGATACAAGTTCAGCATAGCATCATGTCAGTCACGTCAGTTTGTCAGTCAAAATGGATACCTCGTCTAACCTCTAATTAGCATTAGCATGTTGGGCATCATGCAAAACAATTTTGAACACCAATTTGGAAACATCTAACTAAGGTCTCTAATCAAAACATACAGCAGTTGGTACCTAGAAAGAAAAGGCAAATAAAGAATTTTTCATTAGCAACATATAATTACCCTCCTCTGATTAGGTCAGCATTCAGGATTAGTCTTCGTCTTCAGGACATCAGTTAGATCGCCGTCAGTCTATCTAAGTTTAAAAGACAAAGACACTCTTCTCATAAGGAGAAAAGTGTAGGGGCAGTCTAATGGGCAAAGATGGTTTTCTCTAAGTCTCAGGTCACCAAATACAGTGACAGAGTTTTGAGATGCAATCAATATCATTCCCTACCTAATGCGCTCTATTTCCTGTGTCATGGGTTTTTATCCCCTTTTTCGTGATTCATTCCCCCAAAATTCTATTGGTCAGTCAATACACCCTACCATTGTCAACCTATCAAATTATACATTAAGTAATGCATTTTGTCCTTTGGTTACTTTATCATGTTCTAATTGGTCATCATAATTGACGTATTTCGTAGGTGGCATATCCGGGGTTACTTCATCTCCTTGGCACTCGTAAGGTCAAAAGTTCTCTTCTCCTCGCTCCATCGTCCTTGGAAGTGTCCAATAATGTTTCAAAGCGCATAATTCTATCCTAAAAGCTGCTAGCATGCGGATGGGAGAGTTGGGTGATGTTGCAAACTAATAAGGGAAAAGAACAATCGCTTGGTCGTGGTCTTTTGCAAGTCAGCACACTGGAGAAACAGAAAAATATGCTTTAATATGAGAGTTACACAGCTAGTTCTCGACTCACGCTAACTTAGGATATATGGTTCCAATGAATGCAGTTTTATACGTGTTAATGTGCTCAGTAAGGCAAACTATAAACGATTATTTCTTACAGTCGACATTAGTTTATACATATGAAAATTCTCCATATTTATGAATACGCTTCAATTAATATTTTATTAATACAGCATTGTTAGACATAAGCATTTCACGTCTATAATATGTAATATTTAAACTACGCTCTCTCAGTCCCTCCTCTGATGACGCTCGTTATCACACAATCTTTAGTCTTAATTTTTCACCTTGCGCATAATACGCATTTCAACATCTTTTCCTTTATGTGAACTTTCCCATATTTCATTGAACATTTTCTCTCTTTCACTTTCCTCATTTCTCTTGGTTCTTTTAGTCCAATTTCTTTTCACTTTGTCATTAATTTTGCATGTTCCCCAAAATCCCAATAAACAAAACAGAACAATTAATAATCCCATCATAATTTTTGCAAGTACCCCATTCCAAATGTTGGTAAACCAGCTTCCCACTCGGGCAATTCCTTTCCCAAATTTCTCCCAAACACCAGTTTCTTTTAGATCCTTCAAATCTGTACTATCTCTAGTCAGGTTAGTAAGCATGTTTCTAATTTTCTTACTGTTATCAGGTATGTATGAGCAGCAATGACGTTCATTAAGCATTTTGCACACACCTCCACTCTTTGCTAAAAGAATGTCTAAAGCAAGCCGGTTTTGAAGAGTCATAGCTCTTTCTGCAGCAAGTTCAGTATCCATCAGGAGTGTGGCTCCTGTAAAATTTGTCAGCATGTTGTCCACAATAGTAGACAACTTTTGAATTTTCATAGAATTTAGGATAACCCCTACTGAAGGGATTATAGCTCCAAATATGTCACCAATGACAGCCGCCACTGATTCTCGTTTTTGTCTGGCATGTTGTAATTCAGACGTTTTAGGTAGTTGTTTTAAGTCATCAATCTGGTAAATCTTTGGGAATACTATTCCCAAATAACATGTCCCATACCATCCCCTAGGGAGACGGTAATATGCATTTAACCCACAGATGTAGTAGATTCCAGGAATCGCTGGGTCTTGTCCATTTAACATAAAGGTCCATTGCTCTGAAACAGAAACACATGCCTACATTCACTCGTTCCCACAAACAAATTATCTTGATCAGATTTTGGTCTATATATACAGTGTCTACCTACGTGTAATGCATCTATAGCTAACTTGCCTTGTGTTTTAATTGCAGTATAAGCGTAATCATTTGCATAAGTGCGTTTTTCTAAACCTTTTTCTAATTTTTCTTTTAATGCTTTGCATCTATCATCTGTATGATCTAAAAAGCTTTTCTCCACAGGAGACAGTAAGCATGTTAAATTCTTGCGATGTGCATAAGCAGTTCCAAATGTTAGTGTTGGCTCAAAGAATCCTCTAACTAATTTTATATCATGCTCTTTAGCTAGCTTATTTAAGAATTCAATAACAGGCACAAAAGAAAACACAACATCTAAATTTGAATAAAAATATTGCACATGCTCTTGATCATAAAATCTTGTTAGTAGCAAGCTACAGCTGATCCCATACGTAAGAGGGAGGCTATGATAAGTAACTCCCTCCTGCACAGATGAAGGAATTTTAGTACATACATAACAGCCTTTCGCATCCATAGTTTCCACATACTCATTTCGTAAGCGATAGAAAACATTAGTAGAAAGTTCCCCTTTTGTATTAGTTCCCTCATGCAGATGTCTTGCGTCTTGCTCAAATTTCTCCCATGGTGATAGTTTATTAGTTGTAGTAGTAGTCTCAGGTTTTAAAGTTGCATTAATGGTTTCACTCTCTCTCCACGGCATTCCCACAATCACTCCCACAATCATTATTGCACATACGACACCTATCATAAGTCCTAACCAACCACACACTTTACTTCCTTTGTTACTATAAGCCATGTTTGTATAGAATCAGAATAGCAGATCAACAATCAACTCTGAGCAGCAAACTCTTTCTGCGTAATTTACAGCGTCTTCACTCACTCCAGGACCCTTTTCGTCAATTCAGGTTAGCAGCTTGTCGTAATCAGGTTTCTATAAGTCAAATCCAGGTTTAATGTCACTTTCCGGTAGTTTTTTTTTTCTTAAGATTTTTTTTTTATTATTATTTTTCAGCTTTCACAATTTCAATCTTTATCTCAGCTTTCTTGTTGTATATTCTTCAGGTACCATAGTACTGGCCTGGTATTTCTCGATCAAAACAGAACGCTAAGAATTCTTGTTGCCATTCAGAGGTTGTAGCATATGCCCATTCAGGACCGGTATATCTTCTGTTTGCTATTCTTTTTCTTTTTAATTTTCGTTCTCCTTGCTGTTCTCCTTCACTCAGATCGTCTGCTCGTGAGGTATCGCTTTCCTCTATTATTGTTTCATTTGCTATTTCTCTTATTCTAAAGTGTGATTTGTCTGGCCAATGGTCACCTCTGTTCGTCTTACTTCGGCGTTTCCCTTCAGTAATTTGGACAGCACCCTCCTCTGGTGATATGGTGTTTTCTCCTGATAGGCTTGGGATTTGTTCGGGAGATTCTGATTCGTTCTGATTCAAATTTACCACTTCTTCGTCTCTTTCTCCTTCTTGTTCGACACTGTATTTAGACTCTGAATTGTAATCGTCTGCTTCTGGGAGAACCTCTTCTTGTCTTTGTTCTCCTGCTGCCTCCACTGAGATTGGCACTCTGTCACCTCTCTCGAACTCACTGATAGTTTGAGGGACACGGCTGTTCTCGGCGGACTCTCTTGCAGTCTCAGATCTTTCTTGACTGATCTCTGACTCTGAGACTTCTTCTCTTAAAGTTGCTGTACCGGAATTTTCAAGTTCCTCTTCAACAGGACACGTTACCCTTTTTGTATGGCTGGCATGTATCCAGTTGGGAACCCCGGCACACTTTACAGCAGTAGTTGTTGTTAGTATTACTTGATATGGCCCTTTCCAATGCGGCTCAAGACACGATTTCCTCACGTGTTTCTTGACAACCAACCAATCTCCAGCTTGCAGAGAGTGTCCTGGTTCGCCGATTGGTGGTAACGTGTTAGCTTCCACCTGGTGAGAGAAAGAGAGAATCACGTGAGCCAAACTTTTGCAGTAATCCAACACCATATCATCTGTAATATTCACTAGTGCGTTTGCAGGTACTGCTTGTAACCTCATTGCTCTGCCATGAGGATTTCATGTGGGGACAATCCTGTTTTCTTATCTGGCGTGTTTCTCATAGACATCAGCACTAGAGGTAATGCATCTGGCCACTTCATGTTTGCTATTCTTGATTTCAGAGTACCATTCATCTGCTCGACTAGTCCTGAGGCTTCAGGGCGATAGCTACAATGCAGCTTTTGTTCAATGTTGAGTGCGGCACACAGAAGTTTAATCACCTCATTGTCGAAGTGTCTTCCCCTATCTGATTCTATAGAAACCGGAAACCCGAACCTGGGTATTAATTCTCTGAGTAGTAGTTTTGCAACCGTAAGACTGTCATTCCTACGTGTGGGATATGCCTCAATCCAATGACTAAAAACACACAAAATCACCAACACGTACCTCAAACCTCCGCAAGCAGGCATTTCAATGAAATCCATTTGTATCTTATTAAATGGACCACCAGCTCTCCCAATGTGGCTCAAAGTTACCACGGTTCCTTTTCCAGCGTTCATCTGTTGACAAATGACGCACCTGTGACAAGTAATTTCTGCGGCATATCTGAATTTTGGATTGAACCAATCGATCTTAAAGGATCTGATCATGGCATCTCTTCCTAAATGTGCCTGTCCATGGTACAGTCGGGCAAATTGTGACAGAAGACTGTTTGGCAAAACCAGTTTTCCCTCTTCTGACACCCAAATATCATCTGCTCTTTGTACACACTGCATTTTCTGCCAGGAACGTTTTTCTTCTTTACCAACGTGGCTTTGTAATGTTTATAATTCGTCTAAGGTATCAACCACTTGTAATGCTAGGCTTAAGGTTGTGTCATTCTCAGGTTGTGGTAACAGTTCCCACTGCTCTTTAAAGGATATACAGTTTAATGCACAAAATCTGGCAACTTGGTCTGCATAACCATTCCCCATTGACACAAAATCTTGTGATCTGGTGTGAGCACTGCACTTCACCACGGCAATTTCAAGAGGCAACTGAATCGCATGTAACAAATCTCTTATTTGTTCTCCATTTTTCACTGGTGAACCAGAGGACGTCATAAACCCTCTCTGTAACCAGAGTTGACCAAAATCGTGTACAATTCCAAATCCGTATCTGCTGTCTGTATAGATTGTGACTTTCAGATTTACAGCAGCATGGCAGGCTTTTGTGAGAGCTATTAATTCTGCCACCTGTGCAGAAAACACTTTCTCGAGCCAGGAGGCTTCTACTATGCCAGATATGGTACATACTGCATAACCAGCTCTCAAGGTTCCTGTTGAATCTCTTAAGCAGGACCCATCAACGAACATAATGCAATTGTTTTCCTTTAACTGGGTATCCTGTATATCTGAGCGAGGTTTGGTACTAAGCTCAGTCACCTCCAGACAATCATGCTCAAACTCTTCCCCATCTTTTATTTCTGTTTTCTCATTGGGAAGTAGAGTTGCCGGGTTCAGCACAGTGCACCTTTTCAACGTAACATTGGGTGACCCCAGAATAATCATCTCATATTTGGTAAGTCGTGCATTTGTCATATGTTGTGTCTTAGTTCGTGTCAGCAGAATTTCAACAGAATGTGGAACCAAAACTGTAAACGGGTATCTCATGACTATGCCCTCACATTGTGAAAGGCTTTGACCAACTGCTGCGACTGCTCGCAAACAACCTGGTAAGGCTGCTGCGACAGGGTCCAAAGTAGCTGAAAAATATGCTACAGGGCGATTTGCATCTCCATGGACCTGTGTTAAAACAGACAAAGAACAAGCATCACGTTCATGACAGAACAACAGAAATGGTTTCTCATAATCAGGCATTCCTAATGCTGGAGCCCTGCACATGCACTCTTTCAGCTCTAAAAATGACTCAAGCTCTTCTTTTGTTAATGTGATTGTGTTCGTTCATCCTTAACTTCTTTTCCTGTTAGTTTTATTAGTGGTTTTGAAATAATCGAGAAGTTGGGTATCCACTGGCGACAGTAGCCGTTCCCAAGAACATCCTGACATCTCTCTTTGTTGTTGGAGGATTCATTTGTAAAACAGCTGTTATTCTCTCTTTTGATATTCTTCGGGACCCTTTTTCAATCAGATGCCCCAAATACTTCACTTCTTTTTGACAGTACTGCAGCTTTTTAGGTGACACCTTATGTCCGTTTTTCACTAAATGATTCAATAATGCAATGGTATCATATTTGCAGCTGTCTCTGGTTTTGGATGCAATCAACAAATCATCAATGTACTGTATAAGAGTCGAATTGTAAGGCAACACGAGAGGTTCCAGATCCTTCTTCAATATCTGATTGAAGATGGATGGTGACTCAGAAAATCCCTGAGGAATTCTGCACCAACTGTATACCTTATCCAGGAATTTGAAACTGAACAAAAACTGGCTGTCTTCGTGAAGTGGTATCGAGAAAAACGCTTGTGATAGGTCTACTACGGTAAACCATTCAGCATCACAAGGAACCTGGAACATTATTACCGCTGGGTTGGGAACCACAGGGCAGCATTTTATCACAATTTCATTTATTTTTCTCAAATCCTGCACAATTCGAACTTTCCCACAGGGTTTTCTCAAACCCATAATAGGAGAGTTACATGGGCTGCTCCGGACCTCTTTCAGAACTCCCTGTCTGAGAAAATCCGCAATTATCTGTGCCACTTCAATAAGGACATCCTGAGTCATGTGATATTGTGGTACTTGTGGGAACACTGCATCCTGCTTTAGCTGCACTTTGACTGGACCTACTCCCTTGATTAATCCAACTTCCTTTCCAGTCAAATCCCATACTTTCTCTGTTACCGATCCTTGCAGGTCAGCAGGTAGATCGATCAGGGTAAACACTGGGAATAAAGTAATTAGAGGGTAATCTTCATTCTTCTCTCCTCCTTCTTCTATGAGTTGACCCTCATCTGCCTCATCATCACTGTTTGTCTGAACCTCTATTCCACCATTGGAACAGGTAATTGAACATTTGGTTTTGCACAATAAGTCTCTTCCTAATAAGGATACTGGACTTGAATCACATACAACAAATCTATGCAGGCCCTGGAAATTTCCGATTTCAACCTGCACTGGGTCAGTGATTGGATTTGTCAGGTACTGGTTAGCCACACCAAGCACTCGTATGGTGTGCCCCGAGAGAGATAATCTTGGTACCTCTGCACTGCGAACCGTAGAGCGGTTATAGCCCATTACTTTTCCCTCCACATATGGGCCTCTCTGGTCTACCTCTAGGGATGCTGCGAGTCTGCACTCTTCACTGTCTGAGCTGTCATCTGACCAATCCTCATTCATATCATTTTCACCTCGTAATGGGAATTGTTGTACAGTGTTGTTTTGATTTGTTACCTGACCTGTGACCTGCTGAGGAAGCGTCACCTGTTGCTGTCCCATCGGAGCTAGGGGTAACTGCCTTTGCTGTCTAGGCACCATAGGGATCTGCTGTCGTATTGGTTGTACTGACACTGTTTGGAAACGCAGCATCTGCATTTGCTGCATGGGTTGCACCCCTGACATTTGCACCAAATTATTTTGATAGTTCTGATTCTGGTGTCTCATTCTTGGACCTCGTGAATTTTGTAGTGTACTGGCATTAATACTCTGCTGAACCGTACCATCCTGCATTATATTCGGACAATCCCGTTTCCAATGTCCCACGCCCCCGCACGCATGACATGGTGACATCTTTTTCACTCCTTGACCATCATTTTGAATAACAACATTATTCATGTCCAAACCACGGTTCACAAACCCTCGACCTCTACCTCTCAGCTGTGCCTGAAACACACCATTCAATTGTGGTTGTTGCTGTATCATTTGCTGAACACCATTTCCCTGTATTCCAGCCTGTGCAGCCCTTATCTGCATCACCATCACTTTCTCCTTCAACTTTTTCTGCTTCAACTCAATTTCGTCACTACAGTATTTTGCGTACTGTAATACTTCATCAATCGGTTTAGCTTGCCAACAAATCAAATGACTTTTAATCAATTGGCTCACCTCCGGTCTCAGCCCTTCGACGAATCTGAACACAAGATGGTTCATGTCCTTCGGTTCAATTGTTTCAGTACCACTGTAATGTTTGAATGCTTTCAACAACCTTTCATAATACGCATGTATTGACTCTTTAACCTCTTGAGAGGTCCGGTCGATTTTCTGCCAATCAGTCACCTTCGGCGACACCTTTTGTTTCAAAAACTCAATTACTTTCTGATAATATTTCATCACCTGCTCCAGTCACTTTATCCCTTGCCGGTTCCTTTGTGGGCCAATCTACCCCTCTCTTGCACTCAAGCCACAAGTCTGGCGGAACAATAATCTCAAACAATGTATTTAAATCTTCCCAGAGACATTTTGCAAGCTTCACGAATCTATCTGTCTGTTGATACCACTCGATCGGTTTTTCCCTTAACCTAGGATAGTCATTCGTAAAAGACAAAGGCCCTCATTCTGACCCTGGCGGTCGGTGATAAAGCGGCGGCCAACCCGCCAACAGGCCGGCGATCCAAAATATGCAATTCTGACCCTGGCGGGAACCGCCAACACAGCCCGCCGCATTAACACTCCGCCCGCCACGGCGGAACAAACAAACAGAACGGCGGTCCCCGCCAACAGCCAGGCGGCAGACAATGTACCGCCCACCCTATCACGACCCACCAATCCGCCACCTTTTCCGGGGCGGGAGCACCGCCGATAAAAACACGCGGAAACAGACTACGAACGGGAAAACGCTCACCTCCACATACACCACGCGAGATTCCGGCAGTATGGAACCCGAGTTGCAGGTCATCCCCGCACTCCTATACCTGCTCCTGTACCAGGAGCACGCCCGGTGGCGCGGAAGACATCGGTGAGTACTGCACCTACGACACAGGGGAGGGAAAAGATTACCGGCACACACCCACCCACCCACACCCACTACAACACACACATCAATGCATTCCCACAGATCACTGTCACAACCCACAAACCCCCCCCTTCCGAAATAATGCAAAGACCAAAAGAAGAGATCTCAAACGGGCAGATATATTGAAAAATGGACAGCAGTAATCCAAATAAATAAATAAACTATGTACAAAATATATACAGCTACTAAATGTAGTCCAACCACTGTCCGTGGACCACAGGGGTCCTGAGCAAAGGGGCAAGGCCCAGTCCCACGACAAGAACTCCACGGAGAGAACACTGCAGGGGCATCAGAAAGAAAAAAGGACAGGCACCTCAGGGGGAAGGGAAGGGGGGGCACCTCAGCCACTTGAGTACACGACGCCAGATCCACGAGGGGACTCCATGACCACTGGCCCATCCTGGGGAGAGCAAAGCCACAGTCCAAACAGTCCATACAGTGTGTGGCCTGCCCACTGGGCCATCCTGGGGAGAGCAAAGCCACAGTCCAAACAGTCCATACAGTGGGTGGCCTGCCCACTGGGCCATCCTGGGGAGAGCAAAGCCACAGTCCAAACAGTCCATACAGTGGGTGGCCTGCCCACTGGGCCATCCTGGGGAGAGCAAAGCCACAGTCCATACAGTCCATACAGTGGGTGGCCTGCCCACTGGGCCATCCTGGGGAGAGCAAAGCCACAGTCCAAACAGTCCATACAGTGGGTGGCCTGCCCACTGGGCCATCCTGGGGAGAGCAAAGCCACAGTCCATACAGTCCATACAGTGGGTGGCCTGCCCACTGGGCCATCCTGGGGAGAGCAAAGCCACAGTCCAAACAGTCCATACAGTGGGTGGCCTGCCCACTGGGCCATCCTGGGGAGAGCAAAGCCACAGTCCAAACAGTCCATACAGTGGGTGGCCTGCCCACTGGGCCATCCTGGGGAGAGCAAAGCCACAGTCCAAACAGTCCATAACAGACTCCACTGCCACTGGAGGAGGCATGTTGGCCAGAGGACATCCTGCAGCCCTGCCCGAGACAGATCCTGCCCTGCCACGTCTGCCAAAGGGCCAGCGGTTCCTGCCTGGAAGGGCCCAGTTCAGCGGTTCTTGCCTTGAAGGGCCCAGTTCAGCGGTTCTTGAGACGGCGGTCCCCAGCGGAGCGGTGCTGGAGACGGCGGGGCCCAGTTCAGCGGTTCTTGCCTTGAAGGGCCCAGTTCAGCGGTTCTTGAGACGGCGGTCCCCAGCGGAGCGGTGCTGGAGACGGCGGGGCCCAGTTCAGCGGTTCTTGCCTTGAAGGGCCCAGTTCAGCGGTTCTTGAGATGGCGGTCCCCAGCGGAGCGGTGCTGGAGACGGCGGGGCCCAGTTCAGCGGTTCTTGCCTTGAAGGGCCCAGTTCAGCGGTTCTTGCCTTGAAGGGCCCAGTTCAGCGGTTCTTGCCTTGAAGGGCCCAGTTCAGCTGTTCTTGAGACGGCGGTCCCCAGCGGAGCGGTGCTGGAGACGGCGGGGCCCAGTTCAGCGGTTCTTGCCTTGAAGGGCCCAGTTCAGCGGTTCTTGCCTTGAAGGGCCCAGTTCAGCGGTTCTTGCCTTGAAGGGCCCAGTTCAGCGGTTCTTGAGACGGCGGTCCCCAGCGGAGCGGTGCTGGAGACGGCGGGGCCCAGTTCAGCGGTTCTTGCCTTGAAGGACCCAGTTCAGCGGTTCTTGAGACGGCGGTCCCCAGCGGAGCGGTGCTGGAGACGGCGGGGCCCAGTTCAGCGGTTCTTGCCTTGAAGGGCCCAGTTCAGCGGTTCTTGAGACGGCGGTCCCCAGCGGAGCGGTGCTGGAGACGGCGGCCATTCTATGGCCAACTGCTCATTGCCTGGTGGTGCCCTCCTGGGCAGCGGGGATGGTGCTCCTTCAATGCCCACCTGGGCTGTGGGTGGTGGGGCCCTCCTGGCCAGCTGGGCTGGGTCCTCCCTGGGCAGCGGCTATGGGGGTGGTGGGCTCTCCCGGGGCAGCTGTGCCGGTTCCTCCCGGGGCAGCGGCTATGGGGGTTGCGGGCTCCTCCTGGGCAGCTGTGACGGGTCCTCCATGGGCAGCAGGCCTGCTGCCTGACTTCTCCGCCTTGCTGCCCTTGCCCTCCTTAGTCGGGAGTCTGTGGCCCTTTCCTCCCTTTGGAGCTGTGGCTGTTGACGGTGGCTGGCTAGTGTCCTGGGGGGATATCGAATCCGGGCTCCGGCGGCGGCCCTTCCGCCTTCTGCTCCTCTTCCCAGGGGGTGGGCTGGCTGTCCCCTTGCTGCTGGGCGAAGATCCAGACCTGCGGGCTGGTGGGCTCCAATACCCCTGCACCCTTGTCAAGGGGGCTGCAGGGCTGGTGGTGGCTGAGGTGCTCTTTTTACCCCGACGAGAAGGAGGGGGGGGCTCAGGGTCAGGAAAGAAGGTAGCAGTAGAGAGATAGATTTTCTTGGGACAATGGAGAGTGGTAGGCACAGTGGGTATGGGAGTGGAGGGAGAGGATGTGGTTGTAGGCGAGACAAGTTTGCTGTCTTTGGGTGCAGGTGCAGGAGCGGGAGGCTGTCGTGAGGTGGATGGCTGTTGGGTGGGTGGGTGGCTGCGTTTGTGTGGTGTGGAAGAGGGGGTGACAGACACAGTGGGAGAGGACACAGGGGACGTGTAAATGGCAGTGGGGGTGGTGACTGCACGTGTGCGGACTGGAGTGGAGGGTATGCTGGTGATGGAAACACTGGCTGATGGTGAGGTGAATGAAGGTGTGAGTGTAGACGTCACAGGGAGGGAGGAGGGAGACGAGGAGGTGGGAGTCACAGAGGTGGTAGTGACTGTTGGCATGTCTGCATCGGAATGTTGCTTGTGTGAATGTCTGCGTGATCTGTGGTGCTTATGTTTGGATGAGCTGCTCTTGGGTGTTGAGGTGTGTGCAGGCTGGTCTGATGGTGTGGGTGGGACAGGCAGAGGAACAGGAGACTGGGAGGAGGGAGTTAGTAGAGGGAGGCAGGAGACAGGGACAATGGCTGCCGTCAATGCTGAGGCCAGAGCCTGGAACGATCGCTGATGGGCAGCCTGACCCGAATGAATGCCCTCCAGGTACGCATTGCTGCGATGAACCTCCCTCTCCACCCCCTGGATGGCATTCAAAAGGGTAGTCTGCCCAACAATGAGCGTTCGGAGGAGGTCAATGACCTCCTCACTGAGGGCAGCGGGGGTAACAGGGGCAGGGCCTGAGGTGCCTGGGGCGAAGGAGATGCCCGGCTTCCTGGCAGAGCGGGCACGGGGCGAACGCTGAGGGGCTGCTGGGAGGGCGGAGATGGTGCGCTGGGTGGCGGCTGTACCTGTAATGGCGGGGGGCACGGATGGTGCCACCCCCGCAAGGGAGCTCCCTTCCGAGGACGTGTCCGTGTCGCTGCAGGGTCCAGTCGTCCCCGTTGTGGAGCTCCCCTCGCCCTCCGTCTCACTGGTCCAGTCAGACTCTGTGGCATGGCCCTCCTGGGCCATGTGAGATGCATCTCCCTTCTGCCCCGATGCCACTTCTCCTCCGCCTGATGATGCTGATGCACACAAGCACAGAAAGACAAACAAAAAGGGGGGGGGAGAGAGAAATAAAGAGATTTTGAGTACATGGATCACCAGTACAGTTAGCGGACATGACAGACACAGATGCCCCCTGCACTAAGTTGCGCACTTGGGGTCCGCTACGCATTCCGTGGAACATGCCCTACACGCCTAGAGTTGACAACTGCACCCATGGATGACACGGCCCAGGGATGGCTGTACTGACACACTACTGAGGGTGGTGGCTGGGGACACAGGGGCTTACGGGGGTTCCCAGCCTACAGATATCGCCCTGGCCTAGGGGGACCCACAGCCCTCCTCCCCCACCCAGACACCTCCACTGCGCGACAACAGAGTAGATAATGCTTGTACTCACCCCCTTGTGTCTGCTGTGCTGCCCTCACGCGCCCATCCAAATCAGGGTAGGCCACCGCCAGGATCCGGAACATCAGGGGGGTCAGTTGACGGCAGGCACCCAGCCTACGTTGGGAGGCCATCCCCAGCAGAGACTCGGCGGTCTTCTTGGTCCCGCGGCGGATGTCCTCCCACCTCTTGCGGCAGTGGGTGCCCCGTCGATGGTGGACCCCCAGGGTCCGGACTTCCTTGGCGATGGCACGCCAAATCCCGATCTTCTCATGGGCGCGGACCTATGTGACACGTACAGGGAGGGAGAAATACCACGTTCAAGTTTGTCTGCATTTTCGTTGCCAGTGGCCCAACGCCCCCCATCCCCGCCAGGCCCCCCGCCAGGCCCCCCGCCAGGCCCAACATGCCCCCCATCCCCGCCAGGCCCCCCGCCAGGCCCAACATGCCCCCCATCCCTGCCAGGCCCACCGCCAGGCCCCCCGCCAGGCCCAACATGCCCCCCATCCCCGCCAGGCCCCCCGCCAGGCCCCCCGCCAGGCCCCCCGCCAGGCCCAACATGCCCCCCATCCCCGCCAGGCACCCCGCCAGGCCCCCCGCCAGGCCCAACATGCCCCCCATCCCCGCCAGGCCCCCCGCCAGGCCCAACATGCCCCCCATCCCCGCCAGGCCCCCCGCCAGGCCCCCCGCCAGGCCCAACATGCCCCCCATCCCCGCCAGGCCCCCCGCCAGGCCCAACATGCCCCCCATCCCCGCCAGGCCCCCCGCCAGGCCCAACATGCCCCCCATCCCCGCCAGGCCCCCCGCCAGGCCCAACATGCCCCCCATCCCCGCCAGGCCCCCCGCCAGGCCCCCCGCCAGGCCCAACATGCCCCCCATCCCCGCCAGGCCCCCCGCCAGGCCCAACATGCCCCCCATCCCCGCCAGGCCCCCCGCCAGGCCCCCCGCCAGCCCCAACATGCCCCCCATCCCCGCCAGGCCCCCCGCCAGGCCCCCAAGCCAGCCAGTGGCCCCAAATCCATATTGAATTAAACTCACTTGTTGGTCTGGAGGACCGTAGAGTAGCGCATACTGGGGGAGGACCCCATCCACAAGTTTCTCCAACTCCTCTCCAGTGAAGGCAGGGGCCCTTTCCCCAGTCGCAGCAGCCATTGTCCCTTCCAGACCGAGGTCACAGCAACACTTGCAGTATAGGTCCTCTCCTGTGAAAGTTCAAGTCGCAAGTGGATAAGTAGATAGGAAATGGCGGTCACGTCCGCGGCGGTGCGTACCGCGGCGGTGCGTACCGCCACCGCCGGCGCCCTTCGCCATTGGCTCCTGAAACCCATAGGCTTCAATGTTAACCAATGCGGCTTCGCGCCGCGGTCTTCGACCGCCGACCGCCGCGGTGTGCCACGCCAGCGCATTGACCTCACATCCCATTGTCACACTTCACAGGTCAGGCAGCCGCCATTTCGAGGGTCCACATGGCTCAATTTCAACTGCGTCACACAGGCCTAGGCCTTGCATAGCCACTCAGACACGCCATTCACTGCATAGAGAATCGTTTACTGTGCAAGCTGTGAGTACGTATCTGTGGGTTGCTTGACTCTGTGCTCCATGTTGTCCTTCCTAGGCACCGTCCGCTGGGTTTGGCGAGGAGACGGATGAATCCTCGCGTGTACCGACCGCTGGTGGACCTGTCGACAATGGAAGAACGCCACATTATCCTGACCTACCGGCTTGACCGTGCCACTATACATGAACTGTGTGCCCAGCTGGAGCCCGACCTGATGTCCCCCATCCGCCAACCCACAGGGATTCCCCCTCTGGTGCAGGTCCTGTCAGTACTCCATTTCCTGGCAAGTGGGTCATTTCAGACAACAGTGGGAATTGCTTCTGGGATGTCTCAGCCCATGTTTTCGAAGGTGTTATCCAGAGTGTTGTCTGCCCTGATGAAATACGTGAGGAGCTACATCATTTTCCCTGAGGTGGGCGAATTGGCTACAGTGAAGGGTGATTTCTACGCCCTTGGACATATTCCCAACGTCATTGGTGCCATTGATGGGACCCATGTGGCTTTGGTTCCGCCAAGAGACAGGGAGCAGGTGTACAGGAACAGAAAAAGTTACCATTCCATGAACATCCAGGTGGTGTGTTTGGCTGACCAGTAGATCTCGCATGTAAATGCCAAATTCCCAGGGTCAGTGCATGACGCCTACATCCTGAGGAATAGCAGCATCCCTTACGTGATGGAACAGCTAGAGAGACACCGTGTATGGCTATTGGGGGACTCTGGGTACCCCAACCTGTCGTGGCTACTGACCCCAGTAAGGAATCCCCGGACCAGGGCAGAGGAACGGTACAATGAGGCCCATGGGTGTACTAGGAGGGTGATCGAACGCACCTTTGGCCTCCTAAAGGCCAGGTTTCGGTGCCTGCATATGACAGGTGGATCCCTAATGTACTCACCTAAGAAGGTGTGTCACATCATCGTGGCCTGCTGCATGCTTCACAACCTGGCTTTGCGCCGCCAGGTGCCTTTCCTGCAGGAGGATGGTCGAGACGGTGGCGTTGTGGCAGCTGTGGAACCTGTGGAGAGTGACGAGGAGGAAGACGACAGGGCTGAAACAGACAACAGGGACAGAATCATTGAACAGTACTTCCAATAGGACACAGGTAACAATTCAAACATAACTTAGTAAATGTGAACTACTCTCCTGCATCTCTGCTGCCTGTCTATTTGCCCCAGTGTATGATGACTGAGTTGTGGCTTTTCCCTCCCTATTTCAGATCTGGGGTCCCCACTACGAGTCCTGTGCTTCGTTTCCCCATGGACTACAGCTTTGTGGCAGCTGTTTGTTGACTTCACTATGTACAAGGACATATTTGCACTGTCATGTCAATTACAATATTTTGAAATCACAGCCAGACTCCAGATAGTTTTGTGTAAAATAGGTGTTTATTTCAGTGCTCAAAATGGGATGGGTGGTTTCAAGTGGGTGGGGGCTATGGTGAAGGAATGTCCATGGCAGAGTCCAGAGTAACAGTCACACAGGTGCATTGTCCAGAGGCCTGTGGAGAGATGGAGCATGGGCAGTTCAAGGATGGACAGGGTGACAATGTGGGACAGTGGGATGACATCAGGTGGTATCCTTTGCTGGCAGGGGTCTTGACATCCTACTCTGTCTTCTTGCGAGATCTCAGGGCCCTCTTGCGGGGTGGTTCTTCTCCTGCAGGAGGTGGGGGTCTGGTGGGCTGCTGTTGTGCGGGGGCCTCCTGTCCACTAGCGCCGGCGGAGGTGGTTGGCTGTTCTTGGTCCAGGCTAGTGGCAGGGGCCCTTTGTTGTTGTTGAGTGTCCGTCCTGGTGTTGATGAGGTCCTGCAGCAGCCCTACCATGGTAACCAGGGTGGAGGTGAGGGCTCTGATGTCCTCCCTGTACCCCCGATAGTGTTCCTCCTGCAGTACCTGGATCTCCTGGAACCGGGCCAGTACCGTCGCCATCGTCTCCTGGGAGCGGTTGTATGCTCCCATGATGGTGGTGAGGGCCTCGTGGAGAGTGGGTTCCCTGGGCCCGTCCCCCCCCTGTCGCACAGCTGCCCTCCGAGTTGCCCTGTTTCCCTGGGCCTCTGCCCCCTGGCCGGTGTGCCCACTACCACTGCCCCCAGGTCCCTGTTGTTGTTGGGGTGGTGGGTTATCCTGGGTGCCCTGTAGTGGTAGACACACCGCAGATTGACGCGCCCTGGAGACAGAGGCATGGGCCCGCTGGGTGGGAGCTGTGCTGGTGTTCCCAGAGGGGTTTGGGTCTGTAGTGGCCTGTGCCTGTGTGAGGGGAACCGACTGTCCAGAGGTCCCCGATGGTCCGGGCTGGTCATCAGTGTCCAGGTCGACAGAGCTGCTGTCATCGCTGACGGCCTCTTGGGTGGGGGGTGTGGAGAATTCTGGGCCCTCCGTGGCGGTGTGTTGACGGTCGGGTCCTGCAGGGGTATAGAGGTATGGTTATAGTTTCAATGTGTGGCATATGGGTGTATCTGTGGGTTCCCGTGTCCCCAAGTGCTGGCATTCGTGTGTGGGGGCTTTGGTGAGGGTGGCTTGTGGGGGGGATGTGTATATGCATTGGGCATGCTTTGGTGATGGGTGTCCATGCTTAGTGGACGCATGCAGGCCTAGGTTTTGGGATGTGTGGGTTGTGATGGTGAGACATTGGCAGGGAATAGGTGTGCTGGGGGTGGGGGTGAGGATGGTGGTGGGGGTGAGGATGGTGGTGGGGGTGAGGATGGTGGTGGGGGTGAGGGTGAGGGTGGGGGTGAGGATGGGGGTGGGGGTGAGGGTGGGGTTCGAAGATGGGGGTGAGGGTTGGGGTATGATTTGGCATGCAGGTGGGGGGGAAGCAGTAGTGAAGCTTCACCTTACCAGTGTCCATTCCTCCGCCGACTCCTGCGAGGCCGTCAGGATGCAGGATGTTCAAGACTTCCTCCTCCCATGTTGTAAATTGTGGGGTTGAGGTGGGGGTCCTCCGCCAGTCTTCTGCACGGCGATGTTGTGCCTGGATACCATGGAACGCACCTTCCCCCGTAGGTCGTTCCATCGCTTCCTGATGTCTTCCCGATTTCTGGGGTGCTGTCCCACAGCGTTGACCCTGTCGACAATCCTCTGCCATAGCTCCGTCCTCCGGGAAATGCTGGTGTATTGGACCTGTGTGCCGAAGAGCTGGGGCTCTACCCGAACGATTTCCTCCACCATGACCCTGAGTTCTTCGTCTGAGAAGCGGGGGTGTCTTTGGGGTGCCATGGAGTGGTGTGTATGATGTGTGGGGTGGAGTATGTGTAGTTAAGTGTGTTGAGTGTGGTGGTGTGTGTTGTTTTGTGTGTGGATATTGTGTGGGTGATGGTGTAGTGTGCCTCTGTGTGATGGTATTCTGTGATCGCTGATGTGTCTCTCAGTGCTTCTTTCTGAATTTTTTGTCGTAGGGGTTTGTGGGTGATGTGGGTGTGTGTTTTATATTGTATTGTGTGTGTGGGAGTGGTGTGTGTATGTGTATCAGGTGTGTGGAATTCAAATCGGCCAATGTGGCTGAGTTTTGTTCGTTTGTGTGTATTCTGACCGCGGCGGTGTGTACCGCCAATGGAAAACCGCGTTTGAAAGACCGCCGCGTGGATTCGTGGGTCGTAATGGCATGGGCGTATTTCTGTTGGCGTGACGGTGGAGGTTTGGTCACCTCCACTTTTCCGCCGACCGCTGGTCTGGCGGTCTGTTGTGGCTGTCGGATTTTCGGAGGTTTGGCTGCTGCGGGTCAGAATGACCGTGGCGGGTTACCGCGACCGCGGCGGAATTATGGAGGATTTCTGACCGGCGGTAGGCGCCTTTTACCGCCGAGGTCAGAATGACCACCAAAATGTCTCCCTTGGACCAAGGCACATGCACCAAAACACCACCAGCTGTTTCTCTCATAGGTAGGATTTTTACCATATCTAAATTAGGTGTGATTGTTGTTTCATTAGATCTCGAACTATCTCTTTTTCCCTTATCTCTTTTCTTCATCCATCGGCCTTCCCATTTCTCTAGTGCTCCCCAAATTTGTGCGCTTTGCAGCAACTCTTTCAAATGTGTCTTCATGCCTGCGGATCTCATGTGTACGAAATCTTTCGTGTAAAAATCTAACCTATAACTTCGTTTCAAATGTTTCGTGTTTCCAATGTCGATATTGTATTTGTCTGGTGTACTTTGCCTACCTCTTTGGTAATTTTAGAGCATAAGTATCTTAATTCTGCCTCAGTGTAAGACTCCAACCTATTTACTCCCATTGTTCCATCCACCAATTCAGCAACTTCTGCTCCTAGTCGTACTAGATTTAGGTATTCATCTTGTTTTTCTTTTTCAGGTTCGATTGTAATCGCTGTAGTCTTTTGTGATGTACAAGTTTTCTCTAACCACTCATTTAACTGTTGTACTGTGAAACCCTGCAGTGAAATGTTCCCTGCATGTATCATTGGAGTGTATGAGGTATTTGTACTCATAGTTTGGGGAGTCAGGACTCCCAACCCTGCTTGTCGCATTGCCTCAAGAGGTGCCCCTATTGGACTGAGGTCCATTAAGGGTCTTGATTGTTCGCAAACCTGTTCTCCCTGGGCCATTATTTGTGGAGTTCTAATAGGCCCTCCTCTTATCATTTCATGAGTCATAACTCCCTGTTCACACGTCCTTGTTTTCTCCTGTGCATATAACGGCACCGGGGGACCAACCGTAATGGGTAGTGATATAGCGGCAGGTGTCTGGCCTGCTCCCAAGCTTCTTGGAGCTTTAACACCATAAGTCTGCTCTAATAATCCTGGTGCAGGTTCTTTCAAAGGGCCCGCTACTGGGTTGTACCCAGGTATCAGTTGTGGCGGTTGTGACACTAACTGTGGAGTTGACTCGATCTGTATTAACCTTGGCTTTGTATATATTGGGTCTGGCGGCACCACCAAGTTTGTAGTAGTCTCGAGTACTGGAACATCGGGATAAATTATTTTTATCTGTGGTGGAGGCTGTAACTGTATCGGCGAGTCTGGTGCAGTGGGTACACTGACACCATTCTGTATCAAAGCTGTATCGCTAGTCTGCACTGTATCAGTAACACCCTTCTCCTTCGTCTGGTTCCCAGGATCCAAGCTAGTACTTGGAGCACTGTCGTTCACCGCGTATGGTGGCGGACGATCATGTAACAATCTATCCATAAACGCCTCTGTATCTTCATCTGAATCATCCTCCTCTTCCCAGGATCTTTTATTCTCTTTGTGTTTGCCTAATTCTTTGTCAGTTTTGCAGGAAGCTTTCTTTCCCTGTGTCTCCTCTCCCTGGGTTATTGCCGGAAACAGCTTTAACCCATCCACTATTCCTCGTCTCCACATTTTGTTCTCATTATCCCACCTGGCCTCTGCATAGGATTTTTCTGCCCTTGTCAATCTTCTGTGAAATCTTTCTTGTCTATGTTTAAGAGCCATCAGGTCCCAAATTGCCAAAGCCTCATATTGTGCTGGTCGAGGAGGTGGTTTCTGCGTACTTAACATCCACCTCAGATTTTCTAACACCTTTTGATTGAACGTTCCATGTTCCGGAAACGCTAGACACCCCTCTTTCTCAGTTAATTTGCGCCATTGTTTTATCCATAAACATGGTGCAACACCCTTTTCCTCCATAACCGTGTAAGCTGGTCCCCATCAGTTGCAACAATATACACATCTCCTTTCAAAGCGCTTTTAAATGCCTTAACAAAATTCATTTTATTTGATATTTAACCAGAAAACGGCTTTGTTCCCAGGACACTCTTCACCTACCCTTTACTCAACCCATTGCCTCTCACGAACAGCAGCCAATCCGTGCGCGACCCCTCTCGGCATCTGACCTATCTCAGCGCGGCACCACTGACGTCACACTCACACACACTGCAGCTGACAAAGTCTTGCGGCTTGTCCACACCTCGCTAACTCCTTACAACTCATACAAACTAATGCGAATTATTGCTAGCACTTAAATGACAACACAAATCTGCCGGTTTACTACAGGAAAGGTAACACATTCGCTTCAGAACTTTACAGAGATTTCCCTTGAAGCCTCGGCCGCTACTCTCTCCATCTCAGTTCCCTCATACGCAAGCAGAATTTGACCTGCAAATCCTACTCTCGACTTGTCAATGACTCCTTCTAGTGCACTTTAGAACTTGTCAAATCTCCATCGAAGGTTACACACATGCATCATAACTCTAAACTCGACTTGTCAACCACGCCCGATTGACCTACTAAACCGCACAGATTACGACATAAACCATTTTAACATCATACTCCGGAGTCTTAGACCTCAATAGGTCCGTATACAACAACCAACCACGTGGATAATTTTGAGCAACAAGCGCTGCATTCACATGAAGTACGCCGACTTCCCTACTCTCATACTGTGGAGTACGCCTACTTCTAAACAACACTTAATTTGGCCTAATCCCACTCAAATATTCACAATCACCTGCAAAGTGCATAAGATTTATTAAGCGCAAAAGACCCTAACCACACATACTATGGCGCCGAGAACATTCCCAACTCATTTAGGCAGGCTCCGAGATCCCGGGAAAGCCCATGGCGAATCTAGCAACTCATCATCTGTCCAAATTGCATTATCACAAGAAAACAAATTAAGCAATGAAACTCCGTCCTAGGGCCCCCAAGGGCCAAACCGTACTCTGCTACCAGAACTGTTAACGCGTCCGTCTATGTTAATCTATACACATCAGGACTCGTTTTAGGCCAATGAATCTTTGGACCCAGTGGTGAGACACCGTAGGACGAGATAACTGATCAGAACACCAATCAATATGGCAATAACATTGTCAATATTTAACACCAAAATATATCTCGCTTTAGGCATTAATAAACATGCGGCGCAATCATGACCTTTAGTCATGAATAAACACACCTTAATGAAGTTTTTATGAGTTTTATTCCCTATTGATTACAATCTAGTAGCAAAAGCATCACTCTCACATTCAAGAAGCATGTATGCACAATTACAAGATGACAGCCACAGTAAGCTTTCAATAGTGCAGAAATCAGAAGCATAGATAATCAGATGAGTATAACCAGATCACAATACATTGAATGTTCTAAGATACAAGTTCAGCATAGCATCATGTCAGTCACGTCAGTTTGTCAGTCAAAATGGATACCTCGTCTAACCTCTAATTAGCATTAGCATGTTGGGCGTCATGCAAAACTATTTTGAACACCAATTTGGAAACATCTAACTAAGGTCTCTAATCAAAACATACAGCAGTTGGTACCTAGAAAGAAAAGGCAAATAAAGAATTTTTCATTAGCAACATATAATTACCCTCCTCTGATTAGGTCAGCATTCAGGATTAGTCTTCGTCATCAGGACATCAGTTAGATCGCCGTCAGTCTATCTAAGTTTAAAAGACAAAGACACTCTTCTCATAAGGAGAAAAGTGTAGGGGCAGTCTAATGGGCAAAGATGGTTTTCTCTAAGTCTCAGGTCACCAAATAGAGTGACAGAGTTTCGAGATGCAATCGATATCATTCCCTACCTAATGCGCTCTATTTCCTGTGTCATGGGTTTTTATCCCCTTTTTCGTGATTCATTCCCCCAAAATTCTATTGGTCAGTCAATACACCCTACCATTGTCAACCTATCAAATTATACATTAAGTAATGCATTTTGTCATTTGGATACTTTATCATGTTCTAATTGGTCATCATAATTGACGTATTTCGTAGGTGGCATATCCGGGGTTACTTCATCTCCTTGGCACTCGTCAGGTCAAAAGTTCTCTTCTCCTCGCTCCATTGTCCTTGGAAGTGTCCAATAATGTTTCAAAGCGCATAATTCTATCCTAAAAGCTGCTAGCATGCGGATGGGAGAGTTGGGTGATGTTGCAAACTAATAAGGGAAAAGAACAATCGCTTGGTCATGGTCTTTTGCAAGTCAGCACACTGGAGAAACAGAAAAATATGCTTTAATATGAGAGTTACACAGCTAGTTCTCGACTCACGCTAACTTAGGATATATGGTTCCAATGAATGCAGTTTAATACGTGTTAATGTGCTCAGTTAGGCAAACTATAAACGATTATTTCTTACAGTCGACATTAGTTTATACATATGAAAATTCTCCATATTTATGAATACGCTTCAATGAATATTTTATTAATACAGCATTGTTAGACATAAGCATTTCACGTCTATAATATGTAATATTTAAACTACGCTCTCTCAATACAAAGACATCACGTTCTGTGTGCCTAGCTTTGGACGATGTGTACAAACTACATGGCAGCAATACTTACAAGGAATATGTACAGGGCCTTCCCAGTACATTGTCGCTTAAGTGTAAATCCATGTTAAAAGTAACCATTAGAAAAAGATGCCAAGCTAAAATTTTCATCCTAAAATGAAGAATCTATGCGGGCACTATCATGCTTCGCCACCGAAGAGGAGGTCTAGTGAGGGGATCCCAGATTTCAGTGGCATGTTTACAAAGCTTGTTTGCTAGCAAGATGGTGAGAAGCATGTATGCAAGATGTTGCTGGGATGCTGGTGTGGTGTGTGGTGTGGTGACAGTCCGAATTGGTGGTAGGAGGGTTGGTGCATGGGGAGTGTGTATTGGTGAGTCACCACAGGCAAAGCAGCAGTGGATGCAGGTGAACGGTCCTACTGTGGAGTAGGGTGTGGTGATGCAGCAGTGGGTGGCTAGGCGACTAGGTCAAGTGATTGGAGGGTTTGTGTTGTGTAGCATTAGGGGTTGATCGGAACAGGGGTCATGGCACTGGGCGCAATCGAGGCATGGACTGTCACACAGCAGCTGCCACCAGGTAGGTCCTGGAAGGGGAGAGGAGCACAGGGGGTCGTGGGCAGAGCTACTTCAGGCAGAAAGAAGACAAGGGAAGAAGAAAGAGCAAAAAGTGGAGGAGGGAGGTGCTGAAAAAGGCAGGAAAGGCATATTAGAAGGAGCCAAAGAAGTGAGAAAAGATAGCATAAAGCTGGAAAAGCCTGTTGAGAGGCGAGAAGAGAGAGGTATTAAAGTGTAAAAGAGAGAAGAAAGCCCAAAAAGAGGCAAACAATGAGAGAGAAGCCCTGAAGTGGGAGAGCACAGAAAGTGAACAGAAACAGAAAACAGGCATGAGAGAGAGAAGGATTGGAAAGTGCATGAAAGAGAGAGAGGCAGCAGAAGGAGTGAGGCGGGAGCCTCGACGAGCAGGGCCAGGTTTTAAAGGGCCTTGACAGGTTGGAAGATCAGTCCCAGGTAAGTGCGTGGTTTGCTGAGGTCAGGCACCTGCCCCCCACCCACAAAGTTAGTATTCATGGTGAGTAGTATTGAGAGTTCTAGAGATGACTGTCAATGTAATCTGAATTTCTCACAATTACTTTCAGTGTTTCATAAAAATGAGCAGACCTCATTTGCATGGAGAACCTTGGCCTCCCTGGAGAACATCCAGAGCGACAGTCACATATGTGCAAATTGTGATTTTATGGACGCGCACATGAAAGAGTTTCACAGCTATCAAATTAGTCACAGTGCAAAAAGAAACACAATTCAGTGCTTAAAATTGACCTAGTGGGTTTTGTGTGGGGAAAATGGAGAAGTGAGGAAATGAACTGAAGTATAAGCAGAAGGAAAAAGTGAAAGGCGGTGTGAAGATGAAAATGTTCATGTGTGAGATATGCAGGTGATGGATGTCAGCAAGATAAGATGTTGAGGGAGAAGCAAACCTTGCAACAAAGTGAGAGATAGCTGCAGAAAGTAGCATAAAGTGGAATAGAAGTGATTGAAAACCACCTACCCTTCCATATATCTTAGCAATATTTAATTCAGTCTCAGTTTTTTAGAATAAAATATGTTTAGTTCTAATTGTTCACAACAAAAACATTGTTACTGCACATTAATTTGATACTGTTAGCAAGCGTTGAAAAAAAAAAAAGCTTATTTCTTTAGGTTTTGTCCATCGTTGTGTTACATGTCTGGATTCTATAAAATCAGCTTACAGAGAGGCACCCAGATACTGGCCAGGTGGCATGCTTCTTTGCCAATATTCCTTTCACAGACTCCACACCTTTTTCATCCCACTAAAGCACTGTCTGCTTGAGATGATAACTACAATGATCACATCATTGCCCACCATTGGAGATTCAAGTGTCTCTTAGGTCTGGAGCTTGGCCAGGGGACCCAGAGCTTCAACAATTGTAGTCAGCTCTGAAGTGAACTGTTCTACCTACAGCACATTTTTCCTCTCGCTGAATCCAAATGTGGGGATGTGGATATGAAAAGCATCTGTCGAAGGATTTGCAAACCAGTTATTTTATCTGGCTCCGTCGGCCCATATAAAATCCTCCTTTTTTCACTTTTACCAAGTGCAGATTGAGTCTTCAAAATCCCCAGCACTGCATCAACCACTTCCCTGAGGCTTTGCTTGAACTGTCACCCACCAATCACTGCAATATGACTTTGGATCACAAGGCAGTGTATGCTGTGGTTCCATATCTGCTCTGAGAATAGCAGCACAAACAGGGACACTTTACTGCCAGTTCATTGGCATCCCAATGATTAGTTCTAATAGTGATTTATGTTGTGTCGTTTTGAAGCACTGTATATAGTGAATGTTCTGTTCGGGCACATAGTTAACACAGTTGATGGAGTCATAATTGCATGTCTGACGTTCAAACTGGAGCGTACACGTTAACAGCAGGCTACACATCATTCTGTGATAGCCTCTGCTATCCCTTGAGTCAGGCAAAAATACTTTTGTAGCAGACTGCAGTATCTTAGGCCATTTTGAGAGTTTGCTGGTGTCAGGCACATATCTTTTCTGTGTCATACAGCAGTTCCTTTGGTGGTTGCACGCGGTTTCTGGAGAAGACAGCACTTGTTTTCTGCCGACTTCAGTAACATAGGGCCTAATTTAAAGTATGGCAGATAGGACACTGTCACAAACATGATAGACCTGTCTGTTGTAATACAAGTGCATTGTATTCACTGGCACTTGCAATAAGGCGGGCTAGATATCAGTCAGGCCCTCAGTCTGCTAATAGTCTTCTGAATTCCAGGGAAGCAAAAGCCTTTGCTAGCATCTTTTCTGAAGTTTCCATGTATCTCAAAATATATGAATAATGTAAGACATGCAAATCATCTTCTACTAAATTTGATAGCAAATATTTGGGTAAAAACACATTTTAGTGTAACTTTTCGTTTGTTTTAAAACTGATATGAGATGCCCCTTAGCGACATACAGTACATCCAATTAATGACTCCCTGTGCTCAATTGGGTTATAGATTCATTGTTAATAATGGTTTTCCTGTACATTGAAGTTGACTTCAAAACCATCAGAAATAGATGAGTTGGATGCGGACAGCACATCTGTTTGATCAATACGATGGTGCTACAAATGTTTGCTGTCTTCCACACAGTAATATTATTGTTCATAAATTTAATAAAGAACTACAAAGAAAACAAGCATTTGCAATGCAAAGGGTCTCATATTTCTCCGAGTTAGGGCTATCGGCAGTTGCAAACTCCCAACCGTACTTTTCTTGCCACAATAAATGGAAAAAAAGAGCGCGATCGCGCTGCTACAGTTCACTCATAGGGAATCCTATTGGCAAAAGTGCAATTATCTACGTAACCGGCAAAAGTGCAATTAACTATGTAACTTGGTCGATGTCATGCAGAGCGCTTGATTTTTGCCAAGCGAGATCGCACTGCGAAAAAAGATAAAAAGTAGTCCACAAACCGGACGGAAAACAGCTAGCCTCGTATGTTTTCAATACTTGGTCGCTGCGCTCGAGGTGGGCTAACCACAGTAAAAAGGCATGACTTTTGCATGCCTTTCACTAATGAAAGCAAGCAGATTTTAAAAGGCAAACCCACGAACCAATGAAAGACACTGACGTGACATGGACTGGGCTCCGAGCCCTTTTCTAATTACTAAAGCATCTCGCAAGCGAAACGCATGTGCAAGCACATGCTAGCGCAGGCTTGATCCTAAAAAGTACAGAAAACAGAACCCAATGTGACATGTTGCTCTTTTATTTTAAAATTGACTTTGTCAGTTCACTGTGTCACCATTGCATCACTGGCTGGTCTAATGTTGTATAAAGCCAAGTTGCTAGACATTCTGGGGTTTATTTACAAGCCCTGTGTGCCGCCGGTGCATCACTTTTTGTGATGCACCAGAGGTGCATAATGCAGACTCATATCTACAAGGCACACAAAACCACTTTGCATGGCTTTTCATGGTCTTGTACATATGGTGTAAGGCAACACAGAGCAAGTCATTGCTTTGCCTTGAACTGCATCAGGGACGCATAGCATGAGCTTTGCGGTGGATGTTCCCATGCAATGCTCATGGGTTTTGGCACATTCCCATATTCACAAGAATCTGTAAACCTGGGAATGCGACAAACCCAGGGTAGGCATATGAAGGAGAAATATCATTATTTCTCCTCATTGTTTCCTCTTTCAACTTGTGATGAGTTCTGCAGCACATATAGAGAGAGGAAAATGCCTCTCAGGATCGTTTTGTAGCCATCCCTGACGGCTACAAGATCACCAGAAGAGATCGCACCAACGGAATCGGCAGAGGAATAGCCATCGCCCACAAATCCACCCTCAAGATCCACACCCACACAGACGACACCCTCAAGACAGCCGAACACCTCCACTTCCAGATCCACACGGACCCCAACACTACCCTCAGAGGAACCCTCATATACCATCCTCCAGGACCAAGAGCCCCCTTCAGCGACACCATCTCCGACCTCGCAAGCACCCACGCCCTCGCCTCTTCAGACTACATCCTCCTGGGAGACCTCAACTTCCACCTGGAGAACAACAATGACGCCAACACCGCATCACTGACCACCAACCTCTCCAACCTCGGACTCCGCCAACTGGTCAACACACCCACCCACATCGCCGGCCACACCCTTGACCCACTCTTCACTGCAAGCAACCACATCTCATTCAGCCACACCTCCGAACTCCACTGGACCGACCACCACTGCGTCCATTTTTCCTTCAAGAAAAACACCGAACACCACCGCACCCCACTACCGCCTCACCGCCGCTGGGGAAAAATCACCAAAGACCAACTAGCCAGCACCCTCGCAAAAAACCCACCACCCGACCCCACCGACCCGGAATCCGCCACCATCAACCTCCAACAATGGATCATCAACTGTGCCAACATCCTAGCACCACTCAAGAGACCCACTGTCAACCAAGAAAAGAAAAAACCAGCCTGGTTCACAGACGAACTGACCACCTCCAGAAGCACCTGCCAGAAAATCAAGAAAAAATGGATCCTCGAGCGAACACCCGACTACCTTGCTACCCTCAAGGAAGCCAACGGCGAACACCACCATCTGATCCGACTCGCCAAACGCTCCCACTTCACAGAACGCCGTAACAACAACGCACACGACTGCAAGGAACTCCTCTGCATCGTGAAGGAGCTCTCCAACCCCAACGCCAGCGTCAACAACGTCCCACCATCCCAGAAACTCTGCGACGATCTCTCCACCTTCTTCTACCAGAAAATCGCAGACATCCACGACAGCTTCAACACCGCACCTCCGCCCGACCACACCCCCAACAACTCCTCCCACGCCGACCGCCTCACCACTTGGACCCACGTAGACGACGCCTAAACCCTAAAGACCATGAACTCCGATCCACTCAGGATCTCCCTCAGACCCCTGCCCACATCACGTCTTCAACAAAGCCGACGTCACCATCGCCCCCAAACTCCGCAAGATCATCAACCTTTCCTTCAACACCACTACCTTACCGGACAGCTGGAAGCACGCAGAAATCCAACCCCTCCTCAAGAAACCTAAGGCTGACCTCAACGACCTCAAAAACGTCCGTCCGATCTCCCTCCTCCCCTTCCCAGCGAAAGTCATCGAGAAGATCGTCAACGCACAGCTCTCCCACTACCTCGAAGACAACTCCATCCTAGACCCTTCCCAATCCGGTTTCAGACGCAACCACAGCACAGAGACTGCACTCCTCGCCGCCACAGATGACATCAGACAACAAATGGACAACGGCAAAACTTCAGCCCTCATCCTCCTGGACCTCTCTGCTGCCTTCGACACAGTCTGCCACCACACCCTACTAAATCGCCTCCACGAAGCCGGTATCCAAGACAAAGCCATCAACTGGATCTCCTCTTTTCTCTCCGGCAGAACCCAGAGAGTCCGACTCTCACCCTTCCGCTCCGAAGCCACCAACTTCATCTGCGGCGTCCCCCAAGGATCCTCACTAAGCCCAACGCTGTTCAACGTCTACATGGCCCCCCTCGCACAACTGGCCCATCAGCACAACCTCAGCATCCTCTCCTACGCCGACGACACCCAGCTCGTCCTCTCCCTGACCAAAAATCCTCACACCGCCAAAGCCAACCTCCACGAGGGACTGAACTCCATCGCCGAGTGGATGAGCAACAGCCGCCTGAAACTAAACTCCGACAAGATGGAAGTCCTCATCCTCGGCCGCTCCCCATCGGCCTGGAACGACTCTTGGTGGCCCACCACCCTGGGCCCCGCACCCACCCCAGCCAGCCATGCACGAAACCTCGGCGTCATCCTCGACTCAGCTCTCACCATGTCCAAACAGGTCAACGCAGTCTCCTCCTCCTGTTTCAACACCCTCCGCATGCTCCGCAGAATCTTCAAGTGGATTCCAACAGGAACCAGAAAGACAGTGACCCAAGCCCTCGTCAGTAGCAGACTCGACTACGGCAACGCACTCCACACAGGCATCCCAACTAAAGACATCCAACGACTCCAACGCATCCAGAACGCATCCGCCCGCCTGATCCTCGATATACCCCGCCGATGTCACATCTCCCACCACCTGAAGGACCTCCACTGGCTCCCGTGGACAAGAGGATCACCTTTAAACTCCTCACCCACGCACACAAGGCACTACACAACACCGGACCCACCTACCTGAACACCAGACTCAACTTCTACGTTCCCTCACGCCAACTATGCTCTGCCAAACTCGCCCTCGCCATCGTCCCCCGAATCCAGCGCAAAACCTCTGGCGGCAGATCCTTCCCCTACCTCACCTCCAAGACCTGGAACTCACTCCCGACCTCGCTACGCCAGACCCAGGACCTCCTCACCTTCAGGAGACTCCTCAATACATGGCTCTTCGAACAATAGCAGCTACCCCCTCCTCCCCCTAGTGCCTCGAAACCCTGATGGGTACATAGCGCGCTTTATAAATCTAATGATTGATTGATTGATTGAAGGTGTCCCTTCCTGCTCAAAAACAATCCTGCTGACAACGCAGACATTCTTGTGCAAGGGTGCCTGCATTGGCACTAGGCAGCAATTTGAGCACCAGCACAGTGTGAACGGACAGAAATGCACCATTTACATTGCATTTTTGCCTTTTCCCTGTAGCGCAGGAAAGCACAGCAAGGTCACTTGTTGCTCCACACTGCACCACTGGGCTTGTAAATATGCCCCTCTGTTGTATATTTTGCGACATTGCATGAGCAGCATGAAATGTTGGTGTATATTTACTAGTGTATTGTGCTGCAGGAGTATCACTTTTTTTATGGTTTGGCAGCGCAAACCTCTCAACCATATCTATGAGTCCACAAAAGCCACTTTACCTGGTTTTCATCCATCATAGATATGGATTAAGAGAAAGTGTCTGCGTTGTGTTGCTCTGCGCCATGGGTGAGTTCCATGGGCATTTACAACCTGAGGCAGTGACAAATCCTTGCGCCTCCTCAGAGCAGGTTTAAGAAGCAGAAATATTTTCAGGATTGTTTTTGTGCAAGAATGTGCCCCCTACAACATAAAACCAATACTGCATGCAATACAGGCATACTTGCACCATGGTGCAATTGTGCCTGTGTTAGTGTTAGGCAGCCAATTGTGTGCCAGAGCATGGGGAAAGGACAGAAATGAACCACATTTTGTGAATAAGGTGCATTCTGCCCTTGCACATTGACGCAGGGCAGCACAGCAAGAAGACTTATGGCTCTGACGTACGCCAATCCCTTGTAAATATGCCTCATATTTTGCCAGTACCTTGTGTGAAAGGTTCACACAAGGGCACACATGCTAAAAAAAAATCACGCAGCATATAGGAACACTTTCTACAGAAAATATAATTCTGAATGACATTTTCTGTACAATTCGTACCATTCTGCATAAGCAACAAACGGTGCAAAATTGTGCATGGTAAAGTTTGATAATATCACTTAATGCAAAAGTGGCCAATTTCTCCAATTTCATAAGTGTAATTAATATTTTTGAGACTGCAAAAAAGATGCACCAGCCTAGTTATCTATGGCACCATTGTGTATCACTCAAGTGCTGATTAGAAATTTGCTACTGTTTACCCTTCAGGGAATAGCTACATTTGTAGATCTCGCTCTACCAAAACAAGTATTCGCATAGCCAAATAGGTCCTTGTTGTTTAAATTCTATTTGTTCATTAATGAAATCCATATATTGATTTGAGATATGTTTTGCCGCACAAACAGAAATCATACATACAGGCTCCCAAGTGGATACAGACCACATCCAGAACCAAATATACACCCCTGAAATTTACATGTAGTAAGCAACAAACATCTGTACAAGTACACATGCGAATGCTCCTTACATGTGTGGATGAATGCACATTTTTTTGCATGGAGGATGGTGAATGATGGACACTTGGAGATGAACTGATCGATGAAATGCTGAGAGTGAATTAGTGTGAAGGAGCAGATTAATGCATATGAATGCAAGAACAGATAGCGTATACAGCTGGGTAAGTGTGATGTTTTTAGGTTGACTATCAAGGTTTGTGGTATCTTAGAGCAATTTGGATATGTCAGGTGTAAGTAGGATCAGTGAGGTGTCTTACCTGCATAACAGAGTTTGCTCTCGTATGGAGCTCTCCTTGTTTTAGATTTGGTATCCATGATAAGATTACCTGAATATTATGGGCCATTTATTTTAAGAACCGGATTAAGATAGACACAGCTACAGGATGATGATCCTGAGAATTACAGTATTTCAGTGAGATGTTGAGATTTCACGTTATATATAAACCGTCTGCATTAGTAAGACAATAAATTTGGCTGACATCACATTGAGGAGAAAGGTCAGTTAGTTGCAAACCCACTTTGGATGTGAAGTAAGAAGGATTGCAGTGGCACATTTAGGAACTAAAGGCCTGGGATTCGAAACAGTTTTGCAGTTCATAACCCTTCAATTTGAAAACTTACAGGGGTTTATGACTGCAGAGCAGTATTTTGTGATTTACAAACTTTTGTGACTTACAATATCCCTTTTTGGGTCAGAAATTACTTTCCGACTTGTCAAAGGGGTTTTGTGAGTCATTCCATAAAGCAATTAGAAATTGTGACTAAAGGGGCATTTTCTTCTAACTGTGGTTCACAATGACATGTGTCAATTGTTTGTGCAGTTGTAAACCAGTTATCAAATATTGACTCCCAATTCCTTGTGGTATCTCGTTCTCAAAAGGGACGCTATCCCCTTTAAGGATCATGTTGGGCAGCCTTGCAGAGAACAAGCACTGCTGCCATGGACAATTGCATGTTCCCCCATGCCTTCCCAAGCAGGAAATATATTATTTAAGTATCAGCTGTTCCTTTAAGGGATATGGACGCTTTGTTTAAAAATGTTTTCCTTTTAGGAAAAATAAAGTCAGGTATAGAGGTCTACTGTCTTTTGCAGGCCACCAACACTGCATTTATAGACTGTTCCTAATTGATGCACATTAAGTAGGTCAATTTGCAACCCTCTATGAATCACTATTTTGATCTTCAGCCTATGATTACAAACGTTACATCCCAAACTGTAAAACAGTTGGTCCATCATGTACAAAGATTCCTGTTACGAAAATGAAAATTGCAACATTTAAAGATTTGCAATTTACATTGTTATGAGGAACCTACAAAAATGGATTTGGTAAATGCACACCACAATTCACAATTAGATCTACCTCATTATCATGAACATCTTTAATTGTTTTTAAATAAAGCAGTCTTCTTTTTGTAAATGCAGCCGGATTTCCTGAAAGGAAAAGGATACATGTAAAAAAAAAATGACAAATTACACCAGCCTTTTTTTAAGCAGGCAGTATTTCCATGTACCACTTCCTGCTCCTAAAAACGTTATTATGAACATTCACAAATGGGAAGGAGTCTCCTGGCGACCCTCTTCCAGTTTGTTAACGCCTTACCACCTCCTTTCAGGGGGTGGTAAAATATTCATGTTTTGCAACCAAATGTCAGTGTAAAACACTAATACATTCCGAAGGAATTGATATCTGGAAGTGACGGCCTCAACGCATCCCTTCCAAAAACTGATTTGGTATTTATTCCCAAACTCAAAGTGCCATTTAGTAAGAATTGGTAGCATTTTAACAAATCCCACACTGGGTTTGGTGAATTCAAAAATACAATTTTGTCATCAGAAAGCTCAGATTTAATGAACTGCAGGTGTAACAACTGTAAAATAACTTAGTACATGAAGGCTTTGGTGTACAATTTGCACATCAGTGTAAATCATACAAAAAATGTCAAAATCAAATTTAAGTGTAAAATCAAACTTAGGTGCAAAATCACCCTTGTAGCTACATTAGAACCTACCCACTCTAGTCAGGGCCTGGGAGTTACACGTCCAAGATAACCTCTGCTCACCCCCTTGGTAGCTTGGCACGAGCAGTCAGGCTTAACCTGGAGGCGATGTGTAAAGCGTTTGCACAACACACAACACACGTGGCGCAAAAAATAAACCACAAAGTAAACACAACACTGAGCTATGTAAAATTAATCTGTATTGCACCAAACATACTTAGACCAACATAACACGTAAGTAATACCCTGCTAACTTAGCAGTTGTCAGAAGGTTACACAAGTTACTAATACTCTGCAAGAATATGCAGTTGTCACATTAGAACACGTAAGTTCTCAGAATTCTGCAACATAAGCAGTAATCAGGAATTATATTAAAAGGTATATGCACTTGTCATGAACAATTCCTAAATACCCATAAAAGGAACCTTAGAAAATATACCACAAGTCATATAATTACATATCAGCTAGGCATGCCCACAAAAGGAACATTAGCACATATATGTAGAACCAATAAACAGTTTAGGAAATAACAAGCATCTACAAGTCTGTATTAGGCTCCTAGAGCCTAGATTTCCTAAACGGTACCTGGGTTTTGGTAGGAGAGGCACTTCCAGTGCCTAATGACAAACAATGGGGCCCCTGGCGATCCTATGCGCAAAACGGGGGCCTCAGATTTCCTTGGGAGAAGAGGGTGGCACACACCTCCTCAATCCGGTGCACGGGCCCCTCTGGGGACCAGGATTACTGGGGGCCTCCCTAGGCCTTCACCGGCCCTCACGAGGGGGGCCCCTGAGTCAGGGAAATCCTTTCAGGGAGGAGGGGGGCACCACGCACCCCCTCCGATTTGAAAACGGGCCCCTCCCGGGACCCGCGAACTCCTGGGGTCTCCCTGGGCCTCTGATGGCCCTAACGGGGGAAGGGGCCCCTGTCAGAATACTACTGGCCCACGAGGGGGGCCAACCAAGGAGCCGGCGGTCCGGGTGAGCCTCCGGTGAGGCTACCGCCTGGCCCGCATAACGAAGGAAAGTCCTCGGGAACTTCCACAAGCGAGGGAGAGGCGTCCTCCTCTCCCCCCGACAGTCTGCGACGTCCTGGCCCAAGGCAGGGCCTACCGGTGCCCCGGGGGTGGTCCACGGAGCGGTCCTCACCCCGGGGGCACAAATAGGAGCAGGCTCGCTCCTTTCTAAGAGAAGAAGGTTTTCCTCATGCCCTGGGGGCACCGGTAAGCGCGCTCCACTCGCGCTTTACCAAATAACGTCCCTGGGCTGTGGCGGTGATTCGGGGGGAATAAATCAAGCGCTTCCAAAGCGCTGAAAGGAGTTTTGAGCCCCGGGCTGCGGTGGTGTCCTGGGCAAAGGCAAAGCGCTTTTAGAGCGCTCAGGGCAAAATTAAAGCCCTGGCTGCGGCGGTGAGATTTCCCAGTTATTTCAAGTTAAAAGCGCTTTTCCAAAGTGCTAAGAAAACGCTGAAGAGATCGGTGCAGGGGTCAGGGGCACAGCACCCTGCCCCTGGGAGCAATCAGGAGCCCAAGGAGCACAGGGCTGGGGGGCCCAACTACAGACCAGCACAAGGGGTGCAGATGGTGGCAGTTCCTTCTAGTGACCAGGCAGGTCACAGGTCAGCACAACAGCAGCAGTCCAATGTGGTTTCCTGGTGAGTTCGTTCATCAGCGTTCTGTGTCCAGTTTCCGGTTCCAAGAATGTTCAAATTGTGGGGGAAATTCCCCTGTACTTATAGTCAGTTCTTACAGTGTTTCACAATGGTAGGGAGAGGAGGTTCTGGTAGTTCCCCCTCTCTCCTTTCAGCACAGGCTCCAAACATCAGTGGGGGGTTAACAACCCTATTGTGTGAGGCCAGGGCACAGTCTTTACAAATGCAGGTGTGCCCCGCCTCTCCCTTCTCTCAGCCCAGGAAGGCTTTACAATATGTATATGCACCTCTGTGTCACCTCCACCCTCCCTGTGTTCAGGCTGTCTGAGAAGTATGCACAAATCCCCAACTGTCAGTCTGCCAGACGTTGATTGGAGACAAGCTGCAAAACACCAAAGTTATAAGCACAGATAAATACGCACTTTCTAGAAGTGGCATTTCTGTGATAGTAATAACAACTACACCTACACTAGCAAGCAGCATTTCTTACCACTGTCACAACCATACCAAACATGCCTACGCTACCCCTCATAAATCAGACAATACCCCTTACACCTAAGGCAGGGCATTTCCAAGGCAATCCTATGAGAGGGCAGCACTCATAGCAGTGAGATACCAAGTTAGGCTGTTTGTCACTACCAGGACAGGTCACACAACATGGCACATGTCCTGATTTCTACATACATGGCACCCTGCCCAAAGGGCTAGCTAGGGCGTACCTTAGGGGTGACTTACATTTAGTAAAAGGAGAGTTCTGGGCCTGGCAAGTAAAGTTAGATGCCAGGTCCCTATGGCAGGAAACTGCGCACACAGGCTCTGCGCTAGCAGGCCTTAGATAGGTTTGACAGGCTACTTCAGTGGGTGGCGCATGTAGCGCTGCAGGCTCACTAGTAGCATTTAATTTACAGGCCCTGGGTATAGGGATACCACTTTACAAGGGACTTATAGGTAAATTAAATATGCCAATCAGGTAGAATCCAATGATACCAAATTTGTAAGAGAGAGCACATGCACTTTAGCACTGGTTAGCAGTGAAAAAGTGCTCTGAGTCAAAATGTCAGCCAACAAAGGTCAGAAAAATAAGGAGGCAAAAGAAAAAAGTCTGGGGAATGACCCTGTAAAAGGGCCAGGTCCAACATGTACCATACCAGCAGTTTCGATGACAGTGCAGCATGGATGGAAAGTAGTATGAGGACAGTCCCATTGCATTTGCCAACTCACCATATGTCCTTCATTAAACAATTATTTCACCGCTTCATTGCACTTCAGTGACTCAGAGTCATCATAGCTCTGACCCTCTATTATGAAATGTTTTTGTTTGGCTTGGCTTCCCTGGCTTTTCTAATATAGTTAGCCAACAAAACCCAAAAGTGAGTGGTAGAAGAAGATAGAACTGTAGTGCTATATTGTGGATGTGTTGTGCTGAATTTAGTAAAAAAATAATGAGGATAGGTGTATCTGGAACCTAAAATGTACAATTTTTTTTTTTCTAGGCCTCTAGTCCACTGCTGTTGATGAACGAGTAGAGAAACAGAACTGGAGTATTTTTTATTGATTTATGTTTGTTAACTAAAGTGACTGGTCTGGAACTAGAAAAAAAGGAGTGGACACTGCAAGTAAAATTTGCTAAGTTTGAAAGGGCCAATCATCTTCAGGACAAAATAATCACCCATCAGGCCTCAAAAATTGCAATTTATGAAAATCATGCTTACAAATTAAATGAACACCCTCCCTCACTGTCTGCCACAACATAAATCATCAATCATCACTCACAATCATTCACTCAATAATATATCATCACTTGTTGATGCAATAGTTACCTTTCCCAACCCAAACACAGTAGGAGGTACACATTTGTATCTCCTCATTGATGCAAGCGACACATTGGAATTTGGCAGCCTTTTAAATCAATGCTCTTTTGGGACAGCCCTTCTAGGTGATGGAAAAAAGGATAGGAATGGTAGGGAGGAACACATTGCCTCCAATGTCCTGAAGTGAAATGGGGAGTATTTTTCACCGTACATTGGTCCAACTCCAATTCAGCAGTACATGTGCCTAAAACTGGTGGGGCAGCATGAACCAGACAGAAACATAATGTTTCACTTGCTATAGCCTTTTTTTTGGTAAAGAAAGAAATTTGACAATAAATAATTAAAAAGTACTATGAAGGCATACTGAGTCATGGAAGAATAGTTTCCCCTAAAACTCAGATGGTTCACCCAGAAGTTGGTCAGCCAACACACTTGAGTCTCACCAATCACCCTCCTCCTGTGTAATTGAGTGGTATGAAGTATTGGTTCATTTTGATCATGGTCAATCTCCCCATGTTTTGAGGAGAGAGACTGGTCCTTCTCACTGTGACAACTGCACCAGTTACACTGAAAACATGCTCACCAAATACACTGGCTACTGGACAAACCAGATACTTTAATGCCAGCCCGCTGAGCTCTGACCACTGGCACATCTTTGCATACTAATAAATCAATGGGTTTTGATCCACATAGACCTCTTTTGGGTCATCCAGATACTCTTGGAACATCACCAGAATTGTCATTGGTGTTGTCACTTGCTGTACCTTTTTTTGCATTTGCATCTGCACTAGACTTAAGACCTGCCACTTCAAACCAACCCAATGCAAAGGTTGGGGCCAATTCTTCTGCTGCTGCTGTTGTGGTTGTTGTCAGTGTTCTTGTTGCTGGTGTTGGCTGCTGTGAGATAAGACTGCCATCTATGGAAGATGAAGGCGCCACCCCAGAACTTCAGAGTGGGTCTCTAATTTTCAGCCGTTTTTCTCCTAGGTCTCTGGCTTGCTCAACAATCCACATCTTGTATTTTGAAACATCCCCTTCAGAAAAAAGGAATGAAAGCGAACAGAATGTCTCAGTACTCTGGATGAATTAGTGTGGCACAGATATACTCTTTGAACAGCACTTCTGTGAGTGGAAACCTTGAAGATACCTTTTTTTTACTGGAGCTGTAGCAGATGCAACAACAGGATAGCTTGGCCCATCATACTTTCCTTCTTGGTGACTTCCTGTGTGAAAACCTCAACGGGAAGCAGCATCTGTGTAAGGTCATGCTTTTCCCAATAGAATCCCTTCCCTTTTGAACGACAGAGTCATCAATCTGTATGTAGTGCTCAAACACGCGTTCCAACATGTAATAGGTTGATTTCTAATGTGGTGACACCTCTTTCATCAGGGCTTTACCTGGTAGCCTGTTAGCATGGTGAATGATCCTCAATTGCTTTAGTGCTTTAAGAGAATGGCTGAAATGAGTGCTGATTCTTCTGCAGGTGGTCAGTATGTTGCTATGTCTTCTTTTTGAGAAATTCCTGAACAACCAGGTTGATGCAATGTGCCCAACGCAGGACCCTGAAACTGCCAACAACTGCCATGCTCTTGTCTATATCATTGCCATAGTCTGTGTCAACAATTCCAATTCTGAGACCTCTGGGTCACATTAATTCGAACACCTTGCTGTTAAAGTCTTTCAATATGTTTGCAGCTGTATGGGATTTCTGCACTGCGAACATGGCTGCTGTTGCATTTCGCTAACTGCCCTTAAGAGTATCTTCAGTGCTGAGACCTGTAGAAAGCTGCTGCCCACCCCTCGCAAAAGAGATCTAGTGTTCAGTGATACACAGTGGAAGAAATGGAGTCTCTGGTTGGCAGTCAGTTTGCACTCTGTCCTAGCAGGGAACCTCACTTTAGTCAAGGTAAGGGAGGTACACAGCTCAGTAAACCCATGCTCACCCCATTGGTAGATTGGCAGAATCAGTCAGGCTTATCTCAGGGGCAATCTGTAAAGTAAATGTACAAACATACACAGTAACACAGTGAAAACACCACACAATCACTCAACATCAGGTTAGACAAATAGCCACTATTTATCTGAGTAAACTGAGACCAAAACAACAAAAATCCAACATACACGAGCAAAGCTATGCATTTTTAAAAATGTAACTTGAATATGGCACTTAGAAACGCAAATGCTTCAATTTAGTGTTATCATGGCATCATGATGGAGAAATTCCTAACAATCCAACGCCAATGGCACCAGTCACAGAGTCACATGGCCCCCCAGAGATAGTACCTTGTGAAAGTCAGGAAACAAGCTGGTGCACAGAGTCAGGGAGGTGAGACATCACTTGATCTGATACGGCATTGGTTTCTTTGCTGCAGAGCAGTGGAGGTGAGGCGGCATCAGTGCGAAGCATCAGTTCCTTGCTGTGAAGCAGTGGAGATGAGACAGTGTCGGTGCGAAGCACAGGTTCCTTACGCTCTAGCAGGGTTGATGTCTGGCAGGTCAAGCATGGTGAAGCGACCTTCTGGTCACACCATGGGACTTCAGGCACCACAGCATAGCCGGGTGTCACGGACGTCAGTAACACTGCACTCAGGACTCACAAAGTCATGGGACGTCAGTGGGACTGTGGCAGTGTTAGGCCTGAGATGTCAGTCAGGGTCATCGCTCTCCAGTGGCAACCACAGATTTGGTTGCAGGTGGCATCATGGGGTCAGGCAGTGGCGTCAGTCCAGGCATCGTCCGAAGTCAGTGCACTTGATTTTCCTAGGTTTTCAACCAGCTTTCACTCCCAAAGGCCCAGAAACTGGAGTAGACACAACCTGACGAGATAGAGTCCACAGCAAGTGAACCCAAAGGCTTGTAGGTGATGACTTTGCTGTCCCTGAAAATTCTTAACAAGAGACAAGCTCAATCCAAGCCCTTGGAGAAACCTCACAAGCAGGATACACAGCAAAGTCCAGACTTTGCCTTCTCTAAGGCAGAAGCAGCAACTGCAGGCCACCTCAGCAAAGCACACATACAACAAAGGCACAGTGCTCCTACTCCTTTTCCAGCTCTCCAGATTTTCTCCTTGGCAGAGGTTCCTCTTGATCCAGAAGTGTTCTAAAAGTCTGGGGTTTTGGGTCCACTACTTATACCCATTTCTGCCTTTAAGTAGGCAAACTTTAAAGGAAATTCTCTGTTGTTGACAAGATTCTGCTTTGCCCAGGCCTGGCCCCACACACAGACAGCAGGGAGACGGAGACTGCATTGCGTGAGGACAGGCACAGCAATTTCAGGTGCAGGTTACAGTTCCTCCCTTCCTACTCTAGCCCAGGAGGCTTATCAGGATATGTAGGACATTCCCAAGCTCCTTTTGTGTCACTGTCTAGAGGGAATTCACGAACAGCCCAACTGTCAGTGTGACCCAGCCATGGATTCCAGAGGCAGGCAGAGGCACAGAATTGTTTAGAAAGAAAATGCCCACTTTCTAAAAGTGGCATTTTCAAACTGACAATCTAAAAACCAATTTTACCAAAAGATGTGTTTTTACACTGTGAGTTCATAGACCCCAAACTCCACATCTCTATCTGCTCCCAATTGGAGACTACACTTAAAAGATATTTAAAGGCAGAACCCATGTTAACCTATGGGAGGAATAAGTCTTGCAATAGTGAACACCAACTTTGGCAGTATTTCACTATCAGGACATGTAAAACACACCAGTACATGTCCTACCTTTTAAATACACTGCACGCTGCCCATGGGGCTGCCTAGGGCTTACCTTTGGGGTGCCTTACATGTACAAAAAGGGAAGGTTTGGGCCTGGCAACTGGTACACTTGCCAGGTTGAATTGGCAGTTTAAATCTGCATACACAGACACTGCAGTAGCAGGTCTGAGCCATGTTTACAGGGAAACTCATGTGGGTGGCACAATCAGTGCTGCAGGCCCACTAATAGCATTTGATTTACAGGCCCTCTGCACCTATAATGCACTTTACTAGGGACTTACTAGTAAATCAATTATACCTATCGGGATAACCATTCATCAATACAATTTAGACAGAGAGCATATGCACTTTAGCACTGGTTAGCAGTGGCAAAGTGCCCAGAGTCCTAAAACCAACATAAACTGGTCAGAACAAATAGGAGGAAGGAAGTAAACATTTTGGGGATGACCTTACAAAAAGGGCCAGGTTGAACACACAGTTGACAACTGGTCCACGTATCTGTCAGTGGATAGTGTGAACAGCAAAGTTTGTCCAACCAATTGAAGTACATCTTAATGGAGCACTGGAACAGTAACTCTAGCAAAATAGGTCCAGGTGGGAACCTTTCATTTTGGGCAAAAATCCCACTCCTTGCACAAATGATAAAGGGAGGAGGTCCAGGCTAACTATAGCCAACTTCCCATGGTACAAACGTACCATTGGGAGATTGTCATCATAGGACAACTCCTCACTTAACATGCCTGTAAAAGTAGCCTTAGATTTTGTTCTTTTTTGGGGCCACTGATGCAGGTGACTTCTGAAATGTAGGAGATGGTAGACTCTATGTGCGTCTTTGGGAGTCACTGAATGCTTATGCTGTAGTATCGCCTTCTGACTCTTGTGCCATTTCAATGTTGCTGAGGTGGATGATACTGGCACACTTCTGCAGACAGGGCTCCTTTGTGTAAAGGAGTCACCCTCTTCTCCCACATCATCTCCCACCATGATTGAAGCAGATTCCCTGTACTCCCCAGGTTCACCACCACCACTTTCAGCAATTCTTTCAAGTAGGTCCTCCCACTGGATTGCATGATGTTTTTTAATATGGGTTGTTTAGCCTCCAGTACCATAGCATGAACCAGGCTTACCTCGAATGCTTCTGTGGCAAGTGGAGCCTATTGCAATGTTAATGTCCAAACTGGAAAGGAGAACTTTCTTAGTGTGACAGTGCCAATGCCTGAGGAAGAACTGGAGGTAGGGGGGTACATTGTTAATTGCCTCTCTGCAGTGCATACTTCTGCTGAGGTAGGGATTGATGCAGGTCTCTGGGTGGGTCTTACAAATAAAAGAGCTGGTGCTAGTGGTGGTACCAGTTCCACATTTCTCTGTGCAGGTTAAATAGAAGAGGTAATGTTGTTCTCTTCTGGGCAGGATTGCATGACATTGACTGGCTCGTCATCCTCTTCATCCCCTTCCATAATTGTAATGCTTTCAGGAACTTTTCTTTTTCCTTTCCTCTCCTAGTGTGTTTCTAGTTCTGCCAGTGGTGAACTCCATGTCCAGATCATCAGAAGGGGTTCTTGAGAAAATGGTGGCGTACTCCACCCTTTTCTTGCTGGAGATCTGGTAGTCAATTTTTCTTAGGCCTGATGTACGAGAATACCATTTTGCATTTCTTAAATAAAGACTTCATAGGAATCAATATTTAAGAAATGCAAAATGCAATGTACTAAGATACCCATTTCCTAATAGCAATTCCTACCAAGTAGGACACGTTATTAGGAAATCACTATGAAGAAACCCCACTGCATTTGAGTCAATGGGACAGTTTTGCATTTCCTAAATAGCAATTTCTTATTAGGAAATCGCTATTTAGCAAAGGCAGAACTAAGGATGGCAATGGGCAAAGGCCTCCCTTGGTGCACCCCACAAATAGGGGTGCACCTGTGGGGCACATATATACCTAAGGGCCATGTGTGTGCTCTAATGCAATACATTTCTTTTTTGAAATTTCACCTCATTACCATCGACTTCAAGTCGATGTTAATTGCATCTCCTAAATGCCCAAGTCACATTTAGAAAATGCATGGTACATCAGAATAGGAATGGCAAATATGAAATCCTTATTTGAAAATCCTTAAAGGCTTTGTACTTAAAAGCCCCGTTTGCATTTCTTAACGGCCCAAAATACTTATTCAGACCATTAAGAAATGCAAGCAGGCTTCGTACATCTGGCCGTAAAAGAGGAGGTTCTTGCTCAGCAAGAATCTCAGCCTCCTGTTCTGCTCCAAATTCAGGAAAATCTACTATTGCTGAATGTGTCTGCTCTGCAATGATTGGTTAGTACTTTTCAAAAGGGACAAATCCAATTTGTCACTGCTCATTGGCGTCGCCATGATTGACGTGCTTTTTTCGCTGCTGACAGATGGAGGCTTGGTCTTAGGTTGCGGTAGTGCCGTTGATAGAAGGGTCTCAACTTCTTCCCTGGAGGCTGGTGCAGCAGTCACCCATTTTTAAAAAAAAGGTTGTAGTTTGCACTATAGATTTGGAAACCTGCTTCTCCTCACTAGCCCTCTCTTGGCAGCACCTTTCTTTGGGGCCATCTTACAGCTGTCATTTAGCAATGGCCCTGTACAGCACAAGCGGATGAGATTCGAGGACTGACATCACATGTTGTTTGGTCACATGGCTTTGTACATGCCTTCCGTCTGGCAGTACTGAGGGTGATGTCTCTTCTCTTGTGCACCTAAAAGCAAACATGCAAGAAAAACATTTAGTGAAATGTGGCATTGTTTTTAGTGAGGTTGCCTACTTAATTTATTATCCTAAATAATTAACAGCAATACATTAAGTCATTTTGAAGTCGAACCACACCACCATAAAATAAAATTTCATTTCCAATCAAGATAACAACATGTAGACGTAACTCTTTGCTTTATGTGCATCTATTCCAATGGAGAAACCTGTGGCAGTCAGAGAGGTGCACAGGAAAAGGTAATAATCCTTAAAAAAGGAAGGATGATGTGCTCCTATGCCAGGCAAGAGGGTCCAGGGGAAAAGTAATAATCCCTAAAAGACAGTGCACTTACTATGGTAGGTGGAGGGCCTATGGTGAAATGGAATAATATACAAAGAAACATAATACTGTTGTGCAGCTGTCTGCCTATGGCAGTCAGGAGGTGGATGGATGGAGGCAAAAAGCCAAAAAAGAGAAAATAAATTAAAAATAAAAAAGTTCAAATTAATAATGTAAAAAAAAGAAAAGGAAAAAAAGAAAATGAATAGCTGAAGTACTAGGGGAGAAGGAGAAACCCACTGGGAGGCAAGGAGGTGCAGATGATAAATGCAAAAAGATGCATGTTATATATAGACCTATTCATCATAATCATATACATAATACACATATACTGCAATGACCCCAAGCATGTCATTAAATTAAAATCAGGGAAAAGTTAAAAATGTATTGAAACAAAAAAGCCATAGACCGCTCCTACAATTTTCCCTAGAAAATGGCTTTGAAAACTGGAATAAATAAGGAGTGGCTGCACAAAATGGCCCCTGGCCACATTGTCAGCCAACAACAGCATGCAAAGCAGCATGGAGAACAAAAAACACATGGAAGAATATTTTAAAAGCAAACTGACTAATCACACAAAATGCCTGCCTGCAACATCATCAAACAATAATATCAAGCAAGGAGGCATAGAGAACAAAGTCTATGACAAAGCACACTGGCTGGCTACACAAAATGGCCTCCGGCCACATGGTTAAACTGACAACAACAAGCACGGAAGCTCGGAGAACAAAGAACACATGCAAGCCTATGGCACAAGCACACGGAATGGCTGCACAAAATGGTTGCCGGCCACATGGTCTAACAACAACAGCAAGCAAGGAGGCTTGGAGAACAACGAACACATGCAAGCCTATGCACACACAAAATGGACACCAGCCACATGGCCAAGCAACACACAAGGAGGCATGGAAAAGAAAACCCACATTTAGGCCTATGGACACTGACCACAAAAAATTAGCCCTGGCCACATGGCATTGGGTAAAAAGATAAATGATGGTCTATGGCAAATACACTCAGAAACACACCGGCCAGACAGAGGATGCATTATACAACTGAAGAAAGATCTACCGTTAATTCAGCAAAGCCAAACAAAACATTAACCAAGCTATACACATTTTACACCCATCCTCCTGTGGCATCAAATATTGCTTCATGTATACACTTTTTGCAGAAACAAAATGCGAAATACAAATAATAGCTCACATTTTGTCAATTAATTCAATGCCAATCCTCTTCTAAATGATGTTTTTTTAAATTGAAAACACATATATCACAGTAATAGTTCTTTCATGAACTGAAGACTAGCACTGGGGCTACTGGATGGATGGCCCGTTGGCAGCCACAAGGTAAAATAAATTGATAATACAAATGTCACAAACATGGAGAATAGGTACTGAACTGTGTAACATTTTTCCTTTGCAAAAGATGAAAAATGAAATGCAAAAAAATAGCTAAGCCCCCTACTGAAACTCGGGGTCACCCACCACAATGAAATTTAAAAATCAAATAAATGTACAACAAAATACTGGTGCATGACCTATCAAACATACAACACCCTTCTACAATAGTTTTTAACCTACTTGTGATATCACAAAAACAAAGGGGCAGATTTAAGAACACCATGTGCCACTTTAGCGCTGCCTTAGTATAATTTTTTTTACGGTAAGGTGGCGCTAAAGTGGTCTTTTCCCTGTGCCATATTTACAAAGTGGCACAATGCATGCATTGTGCCACTTTGTAACCACTTGCGCCACATTATGCCTGTGGCAGGCAAAATGTATGCAAGCGGGGCATTTCCCCATTGGAAGGCCCGGAAATATGGTACAATGAAATTTAAAAGTTTTCACTGCACCAGTTTTTCATTTTTAATGCCTGCTCAGAGCAGGGGTTAAAATGGCATACCCATTTAACTCAATGGGCCTCCTTGCAATTTGCTACACAGCGTCAAAACTTTTCATGCTAGTGTAGCAAAGCGCCACAATAGCGTCAAACATTTTGATGCTATTGTCTAACTACCGCCATGGTGCACCATATCTTAAATACTGCGCACACATGGTGGGGGTGCAAGAAAAGTGGTGCTGCGTCGCATGCAGCATCACTTTCCTTACATTTGGCCCAAAGTCCTTAAATTCATGGTATATATGCATCAGAGAAAGAGAGTGACCATTCCTTCTCAAAATCTAACTGAAAAGTGACCAGGAGATGGGCAAAGCACTGGGAGTAGCCAGTAAGTGGAGTCTCTGAGACACTTACTTCCTGTTTAAAAAATTTTTAAAAAGCAAAAAAAAAGCTTCTTGCACTAAAAAATAACTTGAACGTTGGAGTAGAATATCCACATATACACGTATTTTTAAGTACATTTAGCCACTTTTTTAATAGAAAATCTATTGCAGGTGCAGCCCCAGTCGCTGGTAGTAGGTCACACTTGCCAGTAAAACGTTAAAGGCGCTGTTGTGGCCGCAAGCTGTGCTAGTGAGCTTGAAAACTCGGATGTGCTCGCAAGTGGTCTCAAAGTATTGTGACACTCGCCAGTCAATGCCAACACAACTCTAAAACAAATCTGCGGTGCGTCAGATGGGGGAGTTTATCAGAACTCTGAGTTACACATGTAGTGTGGAGTTCCCGAATTCCAGCAACTCTGTGAGTGGAGTGAATTTGTTCTGCCCTTCCGGGAGTTTTGAAACACATGTAGTAGCAAAAATTAAATTTATTTATAAAATTACTTTCTGTGTCATATCAACAGGAATGTGGAAAAACTCACGAGTCACATTTAGGCGCAAAAACAAACTTAGGTGCAAAACCACTTATAGGTGTACACCACATTTAGATAAAAAAAGCATCCGTCAAGTAGCCTCAGCAAATGGAGACACTTTGATATGGAGATCACACATAGGAGCAAAATCACAATTAGCTGCACAACCAAATTCAGGTGAAAATTGACACTACTTACAAAGTCACACAAAATTTTGTATTACATTTAGGTGCAACATAACTGAGTATAGAGGGAAGATGTGGTATTTACTGGCCTGATTCACAAAGATCTTCAGAAAGGTAAGGTACAAGTCATACTTTTATGTCCTCACTCGTCGGGCTCCTTTGTGTGTATGTATGTACATGCATGTGTTTATTTATGTTGCATCCATATAGGACAAACCTAGCTGAAGGTAGTGCAGCACTGAGTACAATGAAGGGCAAGGATACAGTCAACAAGTGATTTGAGAGGTAGATAGTTTATACCCTGTACTACATCATGATGTACAAATTTGCAGCTCATGAGGAAAGAATGAGGTTCACAAAGGGTGAGATACCTTGATGATACTGTGACTACAATGTCCGCCCTCTTAGATCTACCATGTTGTAATTCCATACAACAAAAAAGGAGGTGATACGGTTTATCATAAGTTATGATCATTTTTAGTAGCACCGGATGGCTTAGTGCACATGTAGAACCAGTCCTGACAAAAGTCAGAGTAACCCAGTGGGCACCTATTTCAAATGGCTGAAACATGTGGACCAAAACTAGGGATGTGCAAGATCATTCAGGTCTCTTAAAACATCTACCACTGTTTTTAAAACTTGACCAAGGTTGCCATTTTTGAAAAAGAGGGTTTTAAATTAAAATTCTGTAGAGCTCAATTTGAAATTCCTGTCTGAACCCAATCGAAAGTTATCACTTATTAAATGTAATACGATGATCCAATGTTAACCTATGGGAGAGATAGTCCTTGCAGTAGAAAAAAGTGAATATAACAGTTTTTCACTACCAGGATATGTAAAAGTTTAAAGTACATGCCCAAATGTTTAAACCCATTACACCATTCCTTATGGGCTGTTCATGGGATGACATATTTATTAAAAAGGAAGGCTTGGATCTGGCAAAAGAATCGCACAGGCTGATATGGCGTGTCTGTGATACGTCTACTAGGGCTGCTTGAATGGGAGGCACAATGGGGGTGTGTAACAGAGTCACCACTGCTATGACCTCCACTACGGAGGTTGGGCCGACAGGCGAGCACCCGGGGCCACTCTGGAGAGTGATATTTGCTAGAGCATGCACGCCAACCAGGAAGTAAAGAGGGCGTACTACGAAGAAGGAGGCAGAAGGAAAGACGCAGAGAAAATTGTGGTTTGGGTGTTGGATGCTGTATCATGCATGATTTTATTTTGTGCGTTTTTGTTACCTTTTACCTTATCAGTATAATGCCAGCAGTACTTATAAGGTCCTTGTTTTCTTGGAGAACTGGAATGCTTTTTTCTGAAGCCTTTATAGGACTTGTAGTTTTCTAAATATAACTAGGTAAATTACACTTTCAGGTGCATTTTAATGAATAAATGCACTTACAACACCATGACTAGTCAACTAAGGGTCTGATAAGTATTCAATGGTGAAGGAATGACATGTCCAGTGTTGATATGTGAAGGCTTTGGGTGTTGGATGCTGTACCCTTTATGCTTTTTCAGGGAATTCTTTCCTGGTTGGATATTATATTTTTGTAACATGAAGTAAAGACAGACTTTGTGACACTTCTCTCACACAAATTGATACAAACATATCCAAGGGAGATGAAATCCATACATCTTCTCAACAGGGGCATGTATGTCATTTCTAATATTTGGGCAGCTGTACTAACTCTGCACATGTGATTACCAGGGTACAGCACAAATCGAGCAGTCTTGATATGCTAAATGTGGCACTTGCCATGTAGAGTGTCTGATGTTGTCAAGTGATATTCATATATTCTGATTCACATCTTTGTAAAGGTCATATCCAAGGCCTCATTTGTATATGCACGCCCAATTGTGCATGTATGTTGTGTTTTAATATGTTACACAGCAGGCTACATCTGATAGTAAGTGTAAGACTGTTGAGACTGCACATTACTGGATAACCCTGGAACCACTTTTAGGTGTAGATATATCCATCCAGATTGTGTCCCATCTCCACTTAAACTTACATTGGAAGATAACTATGTTTCAATGTTAGGAAACTCAAATTGCACTAATACTGAGGTTGAGGGTCACTAAATACTGAAGAGTATACTGGCCAAACCTGAGAAAGCTGGTATTGAGTGAGTAATTTCAGGACACTACAGTGATAACACACATACGTTTGGGTCTAAAAAACACATATGTGGTCATTGAGATAAAAGTAGTTGAAAGTCAGAACTTGCTTCATGTTGTCTTGAGCTTTGTTATGAATTGTACACCAACTAAGTAATTGTTTGCATTCTGTTTTAGTGGACAGAAGCCAACACCAGCAACATCATCAGTCCAGGTAAAGACACTAAAAGGGTGGTACTGCGATAGACACCACCAGCCAGGGGGAGAAAAATGTGGGTCTCCCCCTCACCCATAGAACCTGGATTTTGAAATGGTGTCCCCAGGGTTGGCCACATCACCATCTGTGCCTACCACTGATCCTTCCCTAACTCCTGGGGCCCCCTATTCCATCAGGGCCCACAGTTGCAGCCCCTGACACTACTCCCCCTCCAAGTGTCTGTGTGTAAGAGCTGAGGGAGACATCTGCCACCAACCCTCCACACTCGTCACATTAAACCCATGCATCCCATGCACCCCTCATGTTCAATCCATGTATCACAGGAAGTGATGGGGGCATCTAGGATGAACAGAATGTGCCCTCTTGGATCTTACAGGATTTCAGGGATGAATTTTGTATGTTCTGAGAGGCACATTCCATTAAAATGGCCAACCTCACTGCCTTCATCACTTCATTGGGTGAAGCCATATTGGCCGTGTTGGGTCAATGAAAAAACCACTGTTGTAGTGTCTCCCAGTACATCTTCCCTCTCTGTTTCCCCTGCTATCCCTTTTATCCCTCATGCTTACCGCTCCCATGGGCCTTCTGGTCCTGCATTGGCCAGCCAGAGTGAGTCCACAAGAGCAGAGGTTTTGAACATTTTGGTCAAAGAGAACAGTGAGGATGACACATGACTGGACATTGCTTGGACTGTGAAAATTTTCTTACCCATTGTAAATAGAATGGGTCCCCTGAAACTTCTTTATGTGCTTTATTGATTTTGCCCACCCCATCCAAGTTTCCTTGCCCAATTTGCCATAAGATTTTCTTTGATTTCCCTTTTCTCGTTCCAATGGACAGATTTTTTATTTTATTTATTTGCTATCATATATATATTTTTCTTGAACATCATCTCTGTCTTGTGTTTTTCATTATATATGCTGGATTCAAAGAATGTAAGTCAACACTGGTAAGTGTTTAGGTATGTTTTTAGTATAATTCCTAGGTATACCGATGGTCCTACAAATCTAAATGTCTTACTCACATTTATCATGCATATAAAGCATACAAACAGAGTAACCAATTGGCCATCAACTATTATTCTACTCAGTATTGAAATGTGAAAAAAAAATATTTTCAGTTACAAATATTTGTAGTATATATATATATTTTATAGTGATCATGAGGAATCTCTTTTGCAAATTTGCAATAGTGGTGGTGAGGATTTCTGTGAGTAAGTGCATTTACTGTGTCATTGCAGATGTGTGGGTGAATGTGGCACATCTGCCTGTACAGTTGGTGGGTGTGCCTGTACAGAGGCTGAGGGTGTCTGCACAGTTGGTGGGTGTGCCTGTATAGGGGGTGAGAAAGTCTGTACAGGAGGTGATTATGCCTGTACAGGGGGTGAGGGTATCTGTCCAGTTTGTGAGTGTGCCTGTACTGGGGGTGAGGGTGTCTGTATAGTTGGAGGAGGTACCTGTGCAAGGGTAAGGATGCCTGTACAGGTGGGAAAGGTGCGACTACAGGGGGTGAGGGTGCCTGTACAGGTACGGAAGGTGCCTGTATAGGGGTTGACAATGCCTGGGCAGGTCGGTGGACATTTCTGGGCAGGGGGGATGTGAGGTTGCAGGAGGGAGTATTATTATGCAGGGGGCATGTGCAAGGGGTGATGCCTGTGTACATAGGGCAGTGCTTTTGCAGGTTGTGGTACTGGTAGCTGGTTGGGGTATAGTGGAGTTAGGTGTGTTGGGTACCCTTCATTTGTTGATTGTGAAAGAAAACTTTTAAACAGTTGCAGCATGCCCTCCATCATCTTCATGGCCAAGACATGGCATCTTGCACTCTCTTTCCCAATATTGGTCTGACAACATTTTGCCTATTTGACATGTCTTGGCAAGATTTATCAATCATGTCTAAGACATGGGTCTGTCTTTCAATTGTCCGAGGAATGTCCTGTAGTGAGTCTAACTTGTTTGACAGAGTAGCCCTTATGCCACAAAAGTTCCACCTCACATCAGTCTGTTGTTGGAAACATGCATCCTCCCACTGGCCACAATGATCATCTGCCAGCCCCTTCCACATGGGACGACCTCTGATATGAGCACCGGGTCCATGAGCATATGGAGAGGTGGCATGTGGGAGGCTGTGGAGAGCTGATTGATGTCTAGGAGATACCTGCTCCTCACCCAGGGTGTTAGGTCCCTCAGATGCCTGAGAGAAGGCCAGGAATGCAGTTTAATGGGAGGAGTGTGCAGGAGAAGTAACAAGCCTAGCTTGGATGTGAGGACTGTGAAGAGTTGATGGTTTTGTTGGGATAAGTGAATGCTATGGCTGTTTGGCTGACTGCTGGGATTGGGCAATCATCAGAGGTGAAGTGGGAGGCACAATGCTGACTGGGCGTGATGAAGGCTTCATTGTTTTGCCCAGTGGGCCAACAATGCACTTCTGATAATCCAGGTCCTCCTCCACGATTAGCACCTCATCATCTTCTTCCTCCTGAATCTCCTCTTCTTCAGCATTGCTGGCCACTGACATTACTGCTTGGAGGATGATTAGTTTCTGTCCTTGTAGAGCCCACCGCCCTCCATTGGTAGATGGTTCATCTTTATCAAGTGACTCATTGTCCTCAGTACCTGAAAAACAGAGGTTGCAACATACTAAGGGGGTCATTCTGACCTCCGCGGGCGGCGGAAGCCGCCCGCCTGGCGGGAACCACCAGAAGACCGTACCGCGGTCGAAAGACCGCGGCGGTCATTCTGAGTTTCCCGCTGGGCTGGCGGGCGACTGCCAGAAGGCCGCCCGCCAGCCCAGCGGGAAACCCCCTTCCATGAGGATGCCGGCTCCGAATGGAGCCGGCGGAGTGGAAGGGGTGCGATGGGTGCAGTTGCACCCGTCGCGATTTTCAGTGTCTGCTTGGCAGACACTGAAAATCTTGGTGGGGCACTGTTAGGGGGCCCACAACACCCGTTACCGCCAGCCAGGTTCTGGCGGTCAAAACCGCCAGAGCCAGGCTGGCGGTAAGGGGGTCGGAATCCCCATGGCGGCGCTGCCTGCAGCGCCGCCATGGAGGATTCCCTTGGGCAGCGGGAAACCGGCGGGACACCGCCGGTTTCCCGTTTCTGACTGCGGCTGTACCGCCGCGGTCAGAATGCCCATGGGAGCACCGCCAGCCTGTTGGCGGTGCTCCCGCGGTCGTTGGCCCTGGCGGTCCATGACCGCCAGGGTCAGAATGACCCCCTAAGTATTTTCAATTGTATATCATGTGCTACAGCACAAGGATTGGGTGAATTATTCTTTGCAGCTATCTGGTGATCTGCATGGGACCTAGTTTGTGTAAATGTACACATGCCAGCTCACACAGTAGCATTGAGGCGTACAATGCAAATCTGCAATGCAAAGTCAAACTCACCACCTCCAACCACAGCTCTGTGTGGTATTGAGATCCTGTGATGTCAGCCAATGAATCTGGCTTCTTGAGTGTGTGACAGAAGAAATGGTCCTCGATCCAGCAGCTTCAGAACAATGTGACACCAGAATTAATGTTCGGCATGAAATATATGTGAACATGCAAAAGTAACACAGATATCACTGATTATGTTAGGAACATATCATACACCAACATCAGATGCTTAAAAAAGTGACAATATCTGCTACTATCCTTTCACAAGGAATTGATTATTGTGCACTATTTGGGGATCAATAGTTTACAACACTATGGGGGTCATTCTGACCCTGGCGGCCGGTGGCCGCCAGGGCCACCGACCACGGGAGCACCGCCAACAGGCTGGCGGTGCTCCCACGAGCATTCTGACCGCGGCGGTTCAGCCGCGGTCAGAAGCGGCAAGTCGGCGGGCTCCCGCCGACTTACCGCTGCTCGGGGGAATCCTTCATGGCGGCGGAGCGCGCTCCGCCGCCATGAGGATTCTGACAGCCCCTACCGCCATCCTGTTCATGGCGGGAAACCCGCCATGAACAGGATGGCGGTAGGGGGTGCCGCGGGGCCCCTGGGGGCCCCTGCCGTGCCCATGCCAATGGCATGGGCACGGCAGGGGCCCCCGTAAGAGGGCACCGCAAAGTATTTCAGTGTCTGCCTTGCAGACACTGAAATACGCGACGGGTGCAACTGCACCCGTCGCACCCCTGCAACTACGCCGGCTCAATTCTGAGCCGGCGTCCTCGTTGCAGGGGCATTTCCTCTGGGCCGGCGGGCGCTCTTTCGGAAATGTTTAAATGGCCGCCGCGGTCTTTTGACCGCGGTGCGGTCATTTCACGGCGGTACCTTGGTGGACGGCCTCCGCCGTCCGCCAAGGTTAGAATCACCCCCTATATGCCACATTTACGTGATGGACGGATGGTAGTAAGTCTGACTGTGGCAGCCAGAATGTCTCTCAAATCACTGGGTAAGGTACTTTGGATTACTGAGGATGTCCTGACAGCAGCTGTAATGTATGATACATATCCATATTTCAAAACAAAGGATGGTGTGAATCATTTTACATGTATATGTCAGAGGTATTCCAGTGGTTCCCAATCTTTTGACTTCAGTGGACCCCCACTTTATCATTACTGGAACCCAGGGACCCCCACTGAATCATTATAGGAATCTGGGGAGCCCCCAAGGAGTCATTACTGGAAGCCAGGGACCCCGGCCTAAACATTGTTGATGATTTGAAACTGAAAAACAATACATAAACAATACAGAAACAAGCATTCATCAAACACATACACAAATGATGACACATTTTGTTTAATTTGTAAACAAATATAAATACAAATAATTTTAATAGAAATGGTGGAGCTTTTCTAAATTCAATCAAAGTCACACATCACTGTTTTCTGATTGATGCCCCTTCACTGTTCCCAAAAATTAATCTGAGGATTCTAATTTCATTTTTAGCATTCAATTTGAAATTCCTTGACATGAACAGTACTTCTTAAAATGTTCAATTGTACTTTTAGCCACTTCATTTACATACACTTTATTAATCTGTTAATATTATTAAATTTTCTAAGCCGTCGCTGACCCCCAGAGGAGCCTCTGCGGACCCCAAGTTGTCTCCGGACCACAGGTTGGGAACCACTGGTATAGACTTTCATCCCAGTTGTGGCTTAATATAGGCAATTCAGTACATACTGTCTCTAGTACAAATAAAAGTAGAGCCATCCTTTCATTAGCCAATATATTATGAAGTAATATACTCTTATCAGCCACATCTGAGCTTATGAATATAAGTGACAACAGGGATATTGGACACATACCACAAACTGCTGACATGTCATCATATTTTTATGAGCCTTTGATAAAGTATTTTAAGTGTACTTACCAGGGTCTACCATCCACCCTGTGTGTAGTGCCTGACCATATGTCATACCCATACTTGGAGCAGAGACTACTGTAGTAGATGTTTTTCTGGCAATATCACAGGGCTAAAATGATAGTATATTTAGTTTACATTCTAGTTGACATGTAATGAACAACATATCCTAATTCAGTTCACATGTTTGAGGCTGTTGACAGATTCTATGTAAAAAAAGAATATATGGTTTGCCTCATCACAATGTAGTAAATGGAACTTCTTCAGGGCATAATGATGAAACAGTTTGTGCTGGTGGTATGGATTGATGTGCCCCATGACATTGCCTCCCTGCAAGTGCAGTGGCCTCTGCTCCAGTGGGTGAATGTACTCTGGTTGTCTGTGGCACTAAAAAGAAGAAGTCAACAGACAATACAAAAACACATGATGATTATATACAACTTTTCTCATATTTACTCAATTGCATTTGAAGAAAACTGTGATGGTTACTAAATCAGGCACATTTTCTATGGACACATGCCAGTGTAAAATGAAATCACCAGCAGTGATGGGCCATTGTTTGAGAATGAGGATTTGAAAGGTAACATTCCCATCACAAAGGATGCTGTTACTTGTAGTGCAATAGACAAAATGAGACACAGGGATAGCGCGTCCAATCCTCATAAATTACTTATACTTGGACACGCCGGAGGTCGGTGAACCTTTTAACCGGGTTGAGTTCTCCTCATCCAAGAATAGTCGGATCCCTCAAATCAATAACCATTTATAATCAATGACCAATACTCAATTAGTAATCAAACAACAATGAGGAATCAATAGTAATCAGTAATTTGACACACCATGACCTTTCATTCATGAATAACCACACCTGTTTATTAAAAGTTAATGAGTTTATTTCCCTATATTAACAAAGCTAATACAATGTAAGTAAGTCTCAAAATCAAATGATATACGTACACGAACATTACTAGCTGTCCATAGCGACGGAAGAAATGCAATCTACGCAAAACCTGGATTATAATGCACTCAGTTATAGCAATGCAAATCACTAATAAGAGTAACTGAATTTGACTAATTTTATACATCGTCAGCATAACAAGATTTCAATTCAGCATGGTGCATCAAATGAATACCTCAACTAACCTCTGATTAGCATTGGCATGTGGGGCTTCATGCAAAATGGATTTAGTCAACATAAATTTAGAAAAACTTCTAGCTTAGGCTCTGTCAAAATTAAGCAGTTGGTACCTAAGAAGGAAAAACACAATGCAAAATACATTTTATCCTTTTATAATTACCAATTACAATCAGCATTCAAGGTAAGTCTTCGTCCTTCAGGTACCGGTTCGATCAGCATGGGGCAGACGTCAAGGGGGCAAAGTTAAAGGCAAGTTTTCCTTGCAGCGACAAGGAAAATGGGGCAAAAGTCATCGCATGGACATGACGGGGTAAAGTTAAAGTTAAAGTCTCTAGGGTGAGAATTCTTAAAGTCTCTCTCTCTGGGATAGAGAAAAAGCATCAATGGGTCATCAAAATGGCTTCTTGAATCTTGCTTCAAAAATGGCATCAAAGAAAATGGCTGACTTCTCTTTGTCCGGTGGGTTTAAGTAAGAAACGTTCCAAATTCTTCAGGGTCTTCCATTGGAGGGTCCATTGGGTGGTTTCTCTTTGACCAATGAATAGTGTCTTTCTCTTAGTACTCATTTATGCATAAGGTGTCCTTGCAGTTTTGGAACGCAAGTAGCAACAAAGTTTGCTAATTATTTCTGTATCAGTATCTTTATTGTCTGCACCTGCAGAAACTGACCTTGCTTCAAAGGGGATGAAACTTGCTTAGCACGAAACCTTGAGATAAGTCTCTTAGTCATTCTACTGGAAAAATACAGCTTGAACATGTCTTTGTTAATACAAGTGAAAACCACGCAGTTAAATTGGAGACCAGGCAACTAGGCCAAACCCTCTGCTAAATTTAAGCTAAGCATATAACAGTTTCAACAAGAAAATCATAGAATACATCTGCAATTATGACGGATTACTACATTGTCGATTCTTCTTGATCAATTAAGGTCGTTTATAATAATGGCGAACTACCTCGTGGGCACATTTTCCTACATGCATTATTTTTCTTTGCTAAAATCACATTGTCTTATATGATTTTGTTACATGATATATGAATGTTGGTTAGCCTTTCTTTTTCTGCTTCATCACAGTGAGACTAAGGGCCAGATGTAGGAAAATCCAATTTTGCGACTTGCAAATTGCGAGTCTGACCGACTCCCAATTTGCAAGTGGCAAAATCGGATGCAGAATGGCGTCTCAGACACCTTCTGCGACTCGCTATGGGGTCATCAATATTCATGAGGTGGGTTGCATTTTGCGACCCCAAAGCAAGTCCCTGCACTCACAGGGATGGTGGCCTGCTGTAGTCAGCAGACCTCCATGTCTGTGACTGCTTTATAAATAAAGCAGTTTTTTTTTTCTTTTTGCAGCCCGTTTTCCTTAAAGGAAAACGAGTTGCAAAATGAAAAATAAACCGAAACCATTTGGTTTAGTTTTTTTCAGAGCAGGCAGTGGTCCATAGGACCACTGCCTGCTCTGAATAAATATTTTTGTCGACATTCACAAAGGGGAAGGGGTCCCATGGGGACCCCTTCCCTTTTGCGAATGAGTTACCACCAGTGTGACACTGGTGGTAACTGCGAATTGGTTTGCGACCGCATTCGCGGTCACAAAGCAACTCTGAATTGCGATGTGAGTCGCAAATAGGAATGGAACACCCCTTCCTATTTGCGAGTCGCATTCCCAAATTGCGAGTCGGTACCGACTCGCAATTTGGGAATGAGCATTGCGTTCGGCCGTTTGCATGCCGCAAACTGCGATTTTTGCAGTTTGCAACATGCTAACGGCTTACTACATCTGGCCCTAATTGAGATTTGGAAGTTAACATTTCTGTCACAAATTATTCTGGGACCTGTAGTGTAATAAGTAAAATGAGACACAATGAGACAAATTAAGATTTGAAAGTTAATATTTCCAATACAAAGTGTTCTGGGACTTGCAGTGACATAGACAAAGTGAGAGTGTGAATCACAATGAACATTTGCACAAATTTGAAGTGACTTACATAGTCACATTTGCTGTGTATTGTACACATTTACCATTTGAATTAATTATGTAAATCATCATATATTACCTGGAACGACAAGAGGGTCATCATTAACAGGCAGCCCATCAAGCAGGGGCTGGTGCAGGGTGAGGAAGGCATTCTTCTCAAGTGAGGTAATACAAAGACAGATTCTAGTGTGTCCCACATGGACAGCCCTGACCACCTCTATCCTTCTGAGCTTCCCCTTCATCCACCTCCCATCATCCAGCCACTTCTTTTTTATGTCTTTGATGGACCAGACATCCTTCCCCAATGCATTGACTGCAGTAGCCAATTGCTGTAATAGAGTTACCTTCTGTGTTGCACTGCTGAAGTATGGGGTACACAATGCAGTTTTTTTGTAGTTCCTCACAACAAATGATACAATCATATTGGTCTCCTCCTCAGTGTAGTTCTTCTTCCTCCTCATATGTAGCATGGTGATGGTAAGGCAAGATGCAGTACAGGCAGGTGAAGTGTGGGTGTGGAAAAACCAGAGAACTGTGTGTGTGCTGCTTTTATATGGTTATAGTGCATGCGTTGTAAATGACATTAATTGTCTGTTGGTGCATGAAATTACGCTTATTCCACCAGACTGCAAAGATTCCACCAAGTGTGGAGATTCTAGCTGAGTGAAGACCCTCCGCAGTCATAAAGATATGACCCATAAGTCCCTTTGTGAATACTAAAAGTAGTGAAGTTAGACTTTTGGTCTAGTTTTTACATTTGTGAATCAGAGTCAAAATGGCTAAGGCAAGAAAATACCATCTTCATACAAGTGGCATTTTCAGAATTACAATTTAAATCTATTTTCACCATAAGTTAGGATTTTCAATTGTGATTCCAGTGACACCAAACATTAAGGGGTCATCTCTTCTCATTTGGAAGATATACGTATAAGATGTAATAATAAGGGAACTACAATGTTAACAGATGGGAGAGATAGTCCTTGAAGTAGTGAAAAACTAATTTTAGAGTGCTTCACTACCAGGGCACGCAAAAGGTAACAGCACATGTCCTACTTTTTAGATACACTGCCCCCTGACGGTTATATGTTGAAACCACGAGTCCTTTAAGCACCCATGGCTCAACGAGTTCGGAACAACAAACTTGTTGGTATCACTAATGCCTTTACCAAGAATGCCTTTACAATGATGTTTTGTTGTAAAGGCATTCCTGGTAAAGGCATTAGTGATCAGCATGCTTCACCCCTAGCCCCCACCCCTAAAAATTACTGCGACCCCCCACCCCTAAAATTACCCCAACCCCAACCACTCTCCCCTAAAACCTAAAGCATCCCAACCCCCAACCCACCCCTTAAACCTAAAGCCTGACCCCCCAAACCCTAATCACCCCAAGCCCCCACCCCACCCGCAAAAACTAAAAATACCCTGAGTCCCCACCCCCTAAAACCTAAAGCACCCCAACCCCCAACCCACCCCTAAACCTAAACTCTGACCCCCCTCCCCCCTAAACCCTAATCAGCCTGAACCCCCACCCCAACCCACCCCAAAAAAACAGCACCAGTCCCAGCCCAACTTACCTCCTCCTTCACTGCGTTGATTCCCTTCTGCTGTGCCTTAACCACGCACGTACATGGTTCACACATGCGTGGTTAAGGCACGAAAACCAGGAAGTCATGGAAAATGAAACCATTGTTTCACTTTCGTTTTCCACGACTTTGTGGTTTAGGAGTCGCCGTTCCGGGTGTTCCCCGCCCCCCCCCGAGGAGTGCTTATGTTGATAACAAGGGGAAGGTTTGGACCTGGCAACAGATTTATTTTGCCAGGTTGAAATGGCAGCTTAAACAGCACACACAGACTCTGCAATGGCAGGCCTGGGCTATGTTTAAAGAGATACTTCAGTGGGTGGCACAACCAGTGCTACAGCCCCACTAGTAGCATTTAATTTACAGACCCTGAACACATGAAGTGTACTTTACTATGGACTTATAGGTACATTAAGTATTCTAATTGTGAATAAGCCAATATTACAATTTTTAAAGGTTTGTGCACATGCTTTTTAGCACTGGTTAGCAGTGGTAAAGTGCTCCGGGTCCAACAGCCAACAGAAATAGGTCCAGAAAAATAGAGCAGTAGAGGCAAAAAGAATAGGGGAAGACCACCCTAAGGACTAACAGTACTGCAGGTGCTGTAGGTCAGGTCTGAGATGAGTCGCACACTTTGACTCTTTTAAGCCAATTTGCTAATCTTTTCACTGTGGAATGAGGACATATCACCCATAAAATGACAACTCACTCATGTTTGTGCAATCTGTAGTGACTTTGCAATATGCTTGGCTCTATGTGATCTTGTTTAGCATTATTAACCTGTTTGCATTTAATTTTATACAATGAAAGCATTTCATGTGTGCCAGCTCATAGTATATCGCTTTCCAGCAAATGCAAGTGAAATTTGTGCTATAAAATCAACTATTTACTACACATTTTTTGGAAACACTACATCAGAATCTTCATGTTCCCTTAAACTCTGCAAATCAGATCAGGTATTATAACTGAATTTAGTGATAGTCCAGACAGTCAATTGAGGAACCACTGGCTGACTTGAACCATGCCAGTGGTGGAAAAGGGTGGTGGCCTTGTGAGAAAAAATGTAAGCACCAAGTGCTACCAACACTAAAGTTGACCCTGAAAACAAAATCACAACAGAGTAAAAAGGAAGACCCACACTGGAACATTCCTGGTGGAGAGGTTAAAATACTAAAATCCCTATGGCGAAATGCCCTTGGGCCACAAAATCAGGTCTAGGTATACACATGAACACAAATGTATTTAGGTGAAAATGCAACTCATCAGAAGCGTGGTATAATACTTTGATGCAAAAGTAATATGAATGAGTTGATTACATAAGTACAGAACAAATCATTTATTTTGTTATTTTTTAGTTGAATACTGTGGCTTGCATACTACTTGAAAGGAACACCTGATGGTAGAGTGGTTCATTTTGTTACACAGGATGCCTTTGTGCTCAGATCAGCAACCAGTATTTTTGTTTATTCTCAGTTTTCATTTACCCTCACACATAGGGGACATTTACTAGGGTTCTGCATCAGGTATGCATAACATTTATGATGCACCCTCAACGCAAAGCCTATATGACATTTAATAAGCCATGCCTTGCATGACTTTGTGACGTATAGGAAATACAAAGTAATGTGAGGCAGCTTAAAGGGATAGTGTTCCACGGGTGGAGCATAGGTGTTACAACGGATCCACTCATGGATTTTAGTGCATTCCCAGATCCTCAAAGACTTAAACACCTGGGAATGCACCACAACGCTATGCCTACTTGAAGCAGGAGTAATGAGGAGAAATATTTTTATTTCTCCTCATTACAATCTTTTTTCACATGTTTCATTCTGCAGCTCACATAGAAAGAGGAAAATGCCTTTAAGGACTGTTTTTGTGCAAGAAGGTGTCCTTTGCAGCACAAAACTAGTCCTGCCTTTAAGGCAGGCACCCTTGCACTATTGTGCAAGGGTGCCTGCATTGGTGCTAGGTGGCTTCAAGTTTGCAATGCACTATGACAGAGCTGAAGAGCACCATATCTTAGTAGATATTGTGCTTTTTATCTCTGCCCCATTCACACAACTCAAACAAACACAAACGATGTACGGAATGTGGAACCAATCAAACATTCACCCCCAGTCAAAGATCTGGGTTTAATCCATCAATTATTTTGCTCACCATGCCACCCCAGTTTGGACCCAGCCACTTGCAAATCAGTCTGGAACTTGTTCTCTTCACACAACACAAGACAGCTACTTGTCTTGCTGTGTTTGTGTGAAATGTAAATAAATATGCTCCATAATGTTTAAAGAAAGTGATAGTAGACAGGGGAAAAATACTTGGAAGTGGGCTTTTTTTAAGGTCGCCCATTGTTTGGACTATTTTGATAATAGAACTTAAAATTAATGCAGTGTTATAATTGTGCAGTGACAAAGCAGGGATTCTTCGGTCTTAACCTATTTGGTGCGGGCGTCGTCCACTACCTCCCTGGTGCAAGTCATGACCAGTGGCCGACACCAGGGAGGGGGTGGATTTTTTCTTTTTCCAAAAAATCCACGGGAGACACAGAAGATCTTCTGTGTCTTCCCCTGGTGCCCCACCCGCCCCTTTGTGATATCACTGTTATGTTTTCACTATCAGAGCAGTAAGTGGCCTTGCAGCCACTTCCTGCTCCAAAGGGTAAAACGGCCCCAAACGGCCTTCCAGATGTTCGGGAAGGCCTCATTTGAAAGGGGAGACTCCTCCCTTTCAAACAAGGCCTTCCCAAACAGGCCCCCAGGAAAACCAAACCCACATATAAAAGTGATCTACAAATATATATTTATATATATATATATATATATATATATATATATATATATATTTACCACCAGTTGTCTTGCAGTTGCAGCTTAGGTCTTCAAGGCAATGCACATACTTCAACTGACGCATTTCAACTGTAGCTTTTAGGCAGCAGTAAAAAAGGCAAGTAAATCTTCTGATTATGTTTCTGCTGCAAAGGATCAGCCTTTTGTCTAGTGGCAGTTTTGGTGCCATAAAGTAGCGGAGAAGGTTTATATGCCTACTGCAAAGAGCAAATCTGTATTTTATATAAACAGCTGAGTACATTAGAAAAGTCAGCTATTACCTGCGCTATCATACAAATTAAATGTATGTGCGGGGCGGCTATGGAGAGATGAAACGCACTTTTGCTGGGCGGGAGTCCGAGGAGGAGGACATGGGAGTGGGAGCACCAATAATGATTGTTGGACTGGGCGCTAGAGGTGCTAAAGACTATGATGATTGATATGTGACAAGGTGTTTTTTGAGTGTCTTGAAAGAATGTGCTGATTGAGGGAAGAAGCGCAGGTAAGGTGATCTCTACTGTTGCATGTATCACACACACACCGCAATTTTGTGACTGTCTATGTAGGCTAGTGTTTTAGAGCAACAGTTTAGCCAGTAGCAGAGATGGCATCTTGTTGGATGACTGCTGCTTACACCCTCACTCATGTTATAGAGGACAGCTCTGACATCGGCTCGGAGACTGAGACAGTAGATACTAAGACAGCATCTGAGGGGTAGGACAATGGCGCAAACTCTTGGAGTGATTTTTCAGTTGGAGGAATCCCATTCAATAACTCCTCTTCCAGTAATTATGAGGGAAGTGATGAGGACATTCTTGCTGTCCCTTAGCTAGCAGTCTGAACAACAGGACAATAGCGGGTTAGCCCAACCCAGAGGGCAGGTGAATGGGGCGGCAAGCACAGAGAGAGAGTACCCTCTTGGGAGCTCCCCAATTTAGTTCAGCCCCAAATTCCACCGCCCAAATCATATTGTGGAGACATCAAAATCATTTATCACAAAACAAACTGGTTTCGTAAGGCAGGTATCTGTGTATTTGGTCCGGGACTTGGCGGCCATATAGGGAAACATACTAAACCCAGACATTTCTGGAAACTCGACATCCAGGGAAGTCAACAGAGGTGTGACTTGTGTGGATTCTCCAAAGATTTCTTACCCAGAATACCCTGCAAAGCTGAAATGTTGAATAAAAATTCAATTTTTTCTTGTATTTCTGTCACACAAACTACATGAATATGCTGGGATCCACAAAACTCCTACCACCCAGTGATTCCTCACCTGTCCTGATAAAAACACGACCCCACTTGAGTGTCTGTACCTAGTGCCTGCGTCAGGAATGGAAACAGTTGTCTCATGTAGGGACCAACATTGACGTTGTGTGTTCTATTCCTGTCCAGGGTACTAGGCCTACCCACACAAGTGAGGTACCATTTTTATCAGGAGACTTCGGGGAATGCTGGGTGGAAGGAAATTTGTGGCTCCTCTCAGATTCCAGAACTTTCTATCACCGAAATAAGAGGAAAAAGTGTTTTTTTTTCCCAAATATTGAGGTTTGCAAAGGATTTTGGGTAACAGAACCTGGTGAGAGACCCACAAGTCACCCCATCTTAGAGTCCCCTAGATGTCTAGGTTTAAAAAATGCACAGTTTTGGTAGGTTTCCCTATGTGCCGGCTGAGCTAGAGGCCAAAATCCACCGCTAGGCATTTTGCAAAAAACAGGTCTGTTTTCTTTGGGAAAATGTGATGTGTCTATGTTGTGTTCTGGGGTATTTCCTATCGCGGGTGCTAGGCTTACCCACACAAGTGAGGTACCATTTTTATCGGGAGACTTGGATGAACGCTAGGTGGAAGGAAATTTGTGGCTCCTCTCAGATTCCAGAACTTTCTGTCACCAAAATGTGAGGGAAAAGTGTTTTATTTGGCAACATTTTGAGGTTTGCAAAGGTGTCTGGGTAACAGAACCTGGTGAGAACCCCATAAGTCACCCTATCTTGGATTCCCCTAGGTATCTAGCTTTCAGAAATGCACTTGTTTGGTAGGTTTCCTTAGGTGACGGCTGAGCTAGAGGCCAAAATCCACAGCTATGCACTTTCCAAAAAACAGCTCTGTTTTCTTTGGGAAAATGTGATGTGTCCACATTGTGTTTTGGGGCATTTCCTGTCACAGGGGCTAGGCCTACCCACACAAGTGAGGTACCATTTATATTGGGAGACATGGGGGAGTGCTAGGTGTAAGGAAATTTGTCGCTCCTCTCAGATTCCAGAACTTTCTGTCACAGAAATGTGAGCAAAAAGTGTTTTTTTTGGCCATATTTTGAGGTTTGCAAAGGATTCTGGGTGACAGAACCTGGTGAGAGCCCCACAAGTCACCCCATCTTGGTTTCCCCTAGGTGTCTAGTTTTCAAAAATGTGCAGGTTTAGTAGGTTTCCCTAGATGCCGGCTGAGCTAGAGGCCAAAATCTACAGCTATGCACTTTGCAAAAAACAAGTCAGATTTCAATGTAAAAATGTGATGTGTCCATGTTGCATTTCCTGTCGCGAGCATTAGGCCTACCCATGCAAGTGAGGTACCATTTTTATCGAGAGACTTGGGGGAACACAGAATAGCAAAACAAATGTTGTTGCCCTTTGTCTTTTGCTACATGTTTTCCTTCCAAATATTAGACAGTGTGTAATTGCCATTTGAGAAGTGTCCTGTATTTCACATGCTAGTATGGGCATCCCGGAATTCAGAGATGTGCAAATAACCACTGCTTCTCAACACCTTATCTTATTTTTCACTCTTTATATTTCAGTAAATGAATTGCTGTATACCCGGTATAGAAGGAAAACCCATGGCAAGGTGCAGCTCATGTATTGGCTCTGGGTACCTAGGGATCTTGATGAACCTACAAGCCTTATATATCCCCACAACCAGAAGAGTCCAGCAGAAGCAATGGTATATTGCTTAAAAAAATCTGACATTGCAGGAAAATGTTACAGAGTAAAACATGGAGAAAAATTGCTGTTTTTTTTCAGCTCAATTTCAATATTTTTTTTATTTCAGCAGTTATTTTCTGTAGGAAAACCTTGTAGGATCTACACAAATGACCCCTTGCTGAGTTTATCATTTTGTCTACTTTTCAGAAATGTTTAGCGTTCCTGTCACTAACTGGAAGGAGGCTGAAAGCACAAAAAATAGTAAAAATGGGTATGTCCCAGTAAAATGCCAAAATTGTGTTGAAAAATTTGGTTTTCTGATTCAAGTGTGCCTGTTCCTGAAAGCTGGGAAGATGGTGTTTTTAGCACTGCAACCCCTTTGTTGATGCCATTTTCAGGGAAAAAACCACAAGCCTTCTTCTGCAGCCCTTGTTTCCCATTTGTTTGAAAAAAAAAACATTTTCACTGTATTTTGGCTAATTTCTTTGTCTACTCCTGGGGAACACACAAACTGTGAGTACCTTTAGAATCCCTAGGATGCTGTAAAAAAAGGACGCAAACTCAGTGTGGATAGCTTATGTGGACAAAACGTTATGAAGGCCTAAGCGCAAACTACCCCAAATAGAAAAAAAGGGCTCAGCACTGAGGGGGGGGGAATGCCCAGCAGCTGAGAGGTTAAAAGTTGAGTATCATCATCAAATAACTCCGGCATTGGTCATATGAACCCTTGTTAGTCAACATGGAGAAGGGATAAGGAGCTATGATTTACCTTTGTTGCCATAACAGTGAAGATTAATTGGGAGGGACTTCACAGAAAATGACAAATAGGTTTACAATGAGTTTAAATGGATTTATTAACAAATGAGATCTAATCAAATCATTAGTTCAGTAAGTATTAGATTTCAGTCATCACTATTAAAAATAGAAATTATCTAATAGATGACATTTCAACATAAGATAAAATAGAACATTGTTAAGAATTACAAATAGAATGCACAATATGCAACATGTTTGTTCCATAAAGGAAAATCTCTACTATGAAATAAAGAGGGCTGCATGTAAATGTCATTTATTTTAAGCAAAGCAAAGTAAGGTGTCAGCTTCAGTAAACCGTATGAAGGTTTCTGATGAGAGAATAGGAATGCATAGGCATGAACACTTAGCACTGAGGCAGTGGAGTTTAGCAGAGTCTGGAAAGATCTTCACAGTTTGGAGTCTGCAAGCAGCCGGTGGAGTTCATGAAGTTTTGCCACTCTGAGCTCAGCTTGGAGCATGGAGCTCTGCAAGAGCTCTGCCAACCACTGTGAAGCAGAGTTTACTGGAGTCTCTCTTGATCCAACCTGAGGAAACTCCCACTTCAACTGCAAGACCCAGGGAACCCTGCAGTACACATCCAGTAGGCAGCCAACATGTTGTTATGCCGTCGGTAGCACTCGGGAAATAATGACCTATGCCAGCTGTTGGCAGTGTACACTGCTGGGAGGAGCTGGCTCACTCACAGACAATCTGAGCAAAAGCCTCCCCTTACAACTGGTGAGCAATAAAAGATCACTCTACACAAGATGAGCCCTGTCCCCAGTTCTCACAGAAAGAAGAATAGAAGAAGACTGAAGAGAGGCTCGTAGCGTGCAAAGTGTATCCATAGAAATCCTCCATTCTGCTTTAGGAGGTGTAACAGAGCCACCTGCCAAGAAACAATGTTGCCATCTTTTCATTCTCTTTTCAGTGTGTGCATGCACCCTGACCATCAGGACTGTGGTGCTTCTGGTGTGTTTGCTCTTCATTAGAAGCAGGCAGAGGTTTGTGAAAGTAAAGTACGCCTTTACTTCAGGAAACACTGTTAGTTATTTATGAAAACAGATTCCTGAGCTTTTTTTCAAACCCATTCCTCAACATTCTTTACTTCTGAGAACTTACATATCCATGGCCACCCCACCTTTACAGTGATTAAAATAGATAGTTTTTATAAAAGGGGTCTTTGGTTGTTAGTCAGGTTACACCCTGTCCAAGCAAGGACCCTCACTCTAGTCAGGGTGAGTCATACACAGTCCAAATTATCCTGTGCCCACCCTATTGTAGCTTGGCACTGAGCAGTCAGGCTTTACTTAGAAGGCAATGTGTAAAGTAATTTTGCAATAAATAATGCAATAACACTGTAGAACACCACAAAAATACACCACACAGTGTTTAGAAAAATATATAATATTTATCTGGTAAGATGCAGGTCAAAACGATTAAGATGCAATAAGTATATGTTAAAATATCACTGTAAAAATGATATAAAGTGTCTTTAGTCTCTTAAAAGCAACAAATGTCTCTTGCAAGCACAAAGTACCTGGTTTGCGTTCAGAATCTCTGCAAGGAACTGCAGAGGAGGAAGTGCGTGTAAAATAGGGAGGTGTGCGTCAATTTCTCGGGCCGCACACAGTGATGTGTTGTTTATTTTTCACGCAGGGAAGGCTTTGGGTCGATTTCCAGCGCTCAGACTTGGATCCTCTTCGGGTTGCGGGGTTTTCGGACGCCGCGGGGACGATGCATTGAAATCCGGCACTGACAGGATGAAGTCACAGGGGCTGCAGCGATCCGCTGGGCGTTGCGTGCGTGGAAATTTCTACTGCACGGCAGGTGCTGTGTTGATTCCTCTCATGAAGTCGGGCTACATTGTTCTGGCTCAGCTGTGTGTCGATCCAGTGGACTGTAGGTTGAATTTTCAGTCACTATGCTAGTGCTGCGTTAATCTTCCCCCTGTGAAGTCTGTCTGCGTTGTTCCGGTTTGGCGTGCAGTGATTTTCTCACCGCAATGCAGGCTGTGCATTGTTTGTGGTAGGTGGTGCATTGATTTTCGCTGCACTGGGAGTTCTTCTTGCAGGAATGAAGTATTTTTGGTACTGAGACTTCAGGGAACAGGAGGCCAGCTCTATCCAAGCCCTTGGAGTGCACTTCTTCAGCACAGCCAGAGAACAGCAATGCAACAGGGCAATGGCAAGGCAGCAGTCCTTCTCAGAAAGCAGTCAGGTGAGTCCTTTTGGCAGCCAGGCAGTTCATCTTGGCAGGTTGCAGGTCATGGTTCAGGTTCTTCTCCAGGAAGTGTCTGAGTTGGTAGGGGCAGAGGCTCTGTTTAAATACCTAAATGTGCCTTTGAAGTGGGGGAGACTTCAAAGAGTGGCTTATAAGTGCACAAGGTCCCCTTTCATTTCTATCCCGTCTGCCAGGGTCCCAGTAGGGGGTGTGGCAGTCCTTTGTGTGAGGGCACGCTACTGTCCTTTGACATGTAAGTGTCAGGCCCTATACCTTCCCAGCCCAGGAAGGCCTATTCAATATGCAGATGTATGCAAGTGTGACTGAGCATCCTGTGTTTGGGGTTTGTCTGAGAGAATGCACAAGGGTGCTTCCAACTAAGCCTGGCCAGACGTGGATTGTAAGGCACAGAAGGATTTAAGTGCAGAGAAATGCTCACTTTCTAAAAGTGGCATTTCTAAAATAGTAATATTAAAAGCAACTTCACCAGTCTGCAGGATTTCATATTACCATTCTGGCCATACTAAATACGACCTTGTTATTCTTTTCAGATTAGAAGCTACCACTCAAACAGTATATGAGAGTAGCCCTAATGTTACCCTATGAAAGGAGCAGGCCTCACAGCAGTGCAAAATGAATTTAGGAGTTTTATAGTACCAAAACATGTAAACTACTCTGTACATGCCCTGCCTTTTGTCTTCACAGCACCCTGCCCTATGGGTTACCTAGGGCCTATCTTAGGGGTGACTTATATGTAGAAAAAGGGGATTTTTAGGCTTGGCAAGTACTTTTAAATGCCAAGTCGAATTGGCAGTGAAGCTACACACACAGGCCTTGCAATGACATGCCTGAGACACGGTTAAGGGGCTACTTAAGCAGGTGGCACAATCAGTGCTGCAGGCCCACTAGTAGCATTTATTCTACAGGCCCTAGGCACATATAGAGGACTTTACTAGGGACTTATAAGTAAATTAAATAAGCCAGTTGGGTATGATCCAATGTCACCATGTTTAAAGGGAGAGAGCATATGCAACTTGGCCCTGGTTAGCAGTGGTAAAGTGCGCACAGTCCTAAAGCCAGCCAAAACAGTGTCCAAAAAGTGAAGAGAGGCAAACAAAAAGTTAGGGGTTACCACCTTAGGCTGTCAGGTCTAACAATAGACAAGTGCAGTGCGCATTTAAAGTGTACAAGCAAAAAGCTAGCCAATGGGAATGCACTTCAGGGTTCTAATGTTATATCGCTTGCACATGTTTATCACACCAAGGGCCAGATGCAGCAAAGTTTTTTCCCCATTCTGTGTGTGTGGGAAAAAGTGTTTGTACATATGGCCCCAAATTCCATTATGGCCTCGCAGTGCATAGTTTGTCTTTTTTTCGCCACAGAGATGTTTGCCTTGGGTGGGTGGGTGTGCTGCTCTCAGCAGTCTTGTCAGTGTCAGCCAGACCCCTTTCCCTCAGCTGCCAGCTAGTAATTATGGTAGACGCTGTTGTGAGCAGCCCAGGTAACACAAACACACTTTGATCATTTTTATTACTTCAGAAGAATGCAGAATGCCGCTTGACAGGCAGTACGGGAGACAACTTGCTTTCTGCACCATGGAAGGCAAGTCGCACCCATAAGTACCAACCTGAGTTGGTGGAAGCTCTGGTAGTGTGCAGATAAACATGCACACAGATGGCATCGTACAGTGTGCTGTGCCCTGAGTTTGAGGTCGGGACTGCATGAAACATGCCTAAAGCTGTTGCATAGCATAACGTGTAAGAAGCTCACCAGGAGGGTGTCTCAGCATGGAATGACCGGCGTTTATTTTAACCCGACCCAATGGTATTATTTTATCAACCTTTGGAGAACGAAAGGCCGAATGAGCCCAGTGCAATTTCAAGCTATGACCATCGCAGATCCCTGCAGTGAATCATTTAGTCCACTGAGCCATCAGATCTGATATGCCATGATTAGATTGAGAGGTTTCATGCATGAACATGTGTCAGTCCGACCTTTTGACTAAAATTCAACTTGCGCACGAACATGTTGAGTTTACTGGAAATGCAAAATGAAAGGTCGGTCTCCTGATTAGAGAAACAGGGACTTCACATACCAGGCATGCTTCAAGTAGATTAGTTTGTGGTGAAACGTGAAGCATGTGAAGCACACAGAGTGCAAGATATGCAAGATGTGTATGACGAGTTGTTACTGGTGAAAGGACTAGTATGTTGTGTCCGGCGCCAAGTGTGTGTTGTCCAATGCTAAGAGACCATGTAGTTCTTCGTGGAGGATGCGGCTATTGTGAGACATACAGCACAATACAGCTGTGATGAGGCAGGCAGTATGCAGTGAGACATGCATTACTGTTGCAGCAGTGGTGAGGCAGGCAGTGTGTAGTGAGAGAGTCTGATAGTTAAGCTAACACATGCTGCATGTAGTGAGGTACGATGTGTGTTCACACCTGCAGTGGTGAAACAAGCAGTGATGCATACTGTGCACGTTGCCAACAGATTCTGGGGTTCATTACAACATTGGCGGTAAAAGCCGCTTACTGCCGTGCAGAAGACCGCCAACACACCGCCGTGGCCGCGGAAATCCGCCACAGCTATTATGACACACATCCCGAAATCCGCCAAAAATCAGACACCTACACAAGTCCACCACACCAAAGGCCAGTGATAAACTGGCGAAAACAAAACTTCCACCGTCACGCCAACAGAAATATGCCCACACTATCACGACCCACAAATCCACGCGGCAGCCTTTCAACCGCGGTATTCCATTGGCGGTACACACCGCTGCGCTCAAAATACACACACATCTCCAAAACACCACCACATTGGACAACTCGAAATACACACACCTGATACACATACACACACCAATCCCACACAATCAATACTATATAAAACACACACCCACATCACCCACAAACCCCTACGACCAAACATTTAGATGAAGGCCAGAGAGACAGCACAGCATAGACAACCCCACCATACAGAGGCACCCAACACCATCACCCACACTACTTCCACACACAAAACACCACACACCACTACATATCACCACACTTATCACCACATACACCACCCCACACATCACCTACACCACCCCATGGCACGGCACAGACACCCCAGGTTCTCGGAGGAGGAGCTCAGGGTCATGGTGGAGGAAATCATCCGGGTAGAGCCACAGCTATTTGGATCACAGGTGCAGCACACCTCCATAGCTAGGAAGATGGAGCTATGGTGAAGAATAGTCGACAGGGTCAACGCAGTGGGACAGCACCCAAGAAATCGGGACGACATCAGGAAGAGGTGGAATGACCTATGGGGGAAGTTGCGTTCCGTGGTCTACAGACACAACATCGCGGCACAGCGGACTGGAGGCGTCCCCACCTCCTCCCCCACAACTAACAACATGGGAGGAACAGGTCTTGACTATTATGCATCCTGAGGGCCTCGCAGGAGTCGCTGGAGGAATGGACTCTGGTAAGTCAAATCTTAACTATCATATTCCCCACCCTACCTGCATGCTATCACAGACCCCCACCCTCACACCCTCCCCTATCACTCCAACTCCTCACATATGTACTGCCAACACAAACCACCCATCCCAACACCAAGCCCTGCATGACACAACAAAGCATGGACAAACATCACTAAAGCATGCCCACTGCACATACCCATAACACCCCCCTCAACCTTTATCACACAAGCCCCCACACAGGAATGCTAGCACTGAGGTACATGGTCACCCACCCATTGCACACCATGACACACACAGATGCAATAATCATGCGTTTACACCCCTGCAGGACCACTACCCAACGTCACCAGACAGGAGGGTCCAGACATCTCTACCCCACCTACAGAAGAGGCCCACAGTGATGACAGCAGCTCTGTCCAACTGGATCCAGATGACCAGCCCAGACCATCGTGGGCCTCGGGACAGTCAGTTCCCCACACCCAGTCACAGGCCACCACAGACCTTCCACCCTCTGGTAACACCAGCACAGCACCCACCCAGGGGGCCCATACCTCCGTACCCAGGACACGTCAATCAGCTGTGTGTCCACCACTACAGGGAACCCAGGATAACCCACCACCCCAACAACAACAGGGACCTGGGGCCAGTGGCAGTGGGCACATGGTCCAGGGGACGGAGGTCCAGGAACACAGGGGAACTGGGGGGGCTGCTGTGCGACAGGGGGAGGACAGGCCTAGGGAACCCACTCTCCACAAGGCCCTCTCCTCCATCATGGGAGCATATCACCACTCCCAGGAGACGATGGCAACGGTCCTGGCCAGGTTTCAGGAGACCCAGTGCCTGCAGGAGGAACAGTATTTGGGGTTCAGGGAGGAACTCTTAACCATCAGCACCGCCCTGGGCACCGCTCTTAACCATCGTAGGGGTGCTGAAGGAGATACTTACACCAGGAGGGACATTGTGGCACTACAAGGGGCCCCTGACACTAGCATGGACGATGAACTGCCCACCACCTCCACCAGCACTAGTGGACAGGAGGCACCGCCACAGGACCACCACACCAGCACCCCACCCCCTGCAGATGGAGAACCACCCCGCAAGCTTTCCCTGAGATCCAGGAACAGGACAGAGCACGATGCCAAGACCCCCGCCAAGAAATGAGACCACCCTTATTGTCATCCCACTGTCCCACTTTGTAACCCTGTCCATATTGGAACTACCCCAGCTCCACTTCCTATGCCCATATGGGCAGTGCACCTGTGAGACTAATTGACTGGACTCTGCCATGGACATTCCTCCACCATCACCCTTCACCATTTTACCACTCCCCTCCAATATTTAGCACTACAATGAACACCCTTGAAACACAAAACAATCTGGAGTCAGTCTGTGATTTTGAAAATGTGTATTAGCAGTGACAGTGACAAAATGCTGTTTCAAATTGAATGTCAACATACCTATGTCACACATCTCAAGTCCATGAGGAATGTAAGTAGATGACACACGTTGGTAACCACACCTGTGAAACCGTAATGGAAATGTACAACTCAGTTACCATATACTGGTTGAAATCGACAGAGAGGATAGAGGTATAAGTGTGAATGTACTTGTAGTAGGCAGGAATGTGTTCTCACCTGTGTGTCACTGGAAATATTGCTGGATAACTGAGTCCCTGTTGTCAATGCCTTCTTCCTCTGCTTCCTCCTCATCACTGTCCACAGGCTCCACAGCTGCCACAACACCATCATCTGGACCATCCTCCTGCAGAAAAGGCACCTGTCGTTGCAAAGCCAGATTGTGAAGCATACAGCAGGCCACGATGATCTGGCACACCTTCCTTGGCGAGTAGAATAGGGAACCACCTGTCATATGGAGGCACCTGAACCTGGCCTTCAAGAGGCCGAAGGTGCGTTCGATCACCCTCCTAGTCCGCCCATGGGCCTCATTGTAGCGTTCCTCTGCCCTGGTCCTGCACAGTGCCAGGGAACATAGCATTTACCTGGGAGATGTACTGGTCTGCCAAACATACCATCTGGACATTCATCGAATTATAACTCTTCCGGTTCCTGTACACCTGTTCACTCCTGTGGGGGGGGGACCAGAGCTACATGGGTCCCATCAATGGCACCTATGATGTTGGGGATATGTCCAAGGGCATAGAAGTCACCTTTAACTGTAGCCAAATCCTCCACCTGAGGGAAAACGATGTAGCTACGCATGTGTTTCAGAAGGGCAGACAACACTCTGGACAACACGTTGGAAAACATAGGCTGGGACATCCCTGATGCCATGGCCACTGTTATTTGAAATGACCCACTTGCAAGGAAATGGAACACTGATAGCACCTGCACTTGAGGGGGGATCCCTGTGGGATGGCGGATTGCTGACATCAGGTCTGGCTCCAACTGGGTACACAGTTCCTGGATTGTGGCACGGTCAAACCTGTAGGTGATTATCAAATGTCGCTCCTCCATTGTCAACAGGTCCACCAGCGGTCGGTACACCGAAGGATTCCGCCATCTCCTCACATGTCCCAGCGGACGGTGCCTAGGAAGGACAACAGCGACCACAGAGTCAAACAACTCAGAGGTATGTACCCACAGTCTACATAGAACACCATCCATACACAGAATCTGGCCTGTATTTGTGTTGTGCGACAAGGCCTAGGTCTGTGTGACGCAGTTGTGAATCAGGCCAGGTGGGCCCCTGAAATGGCGGCTGCCTGACCTCTAAAGTGGGACAATGGGATGTGAGGTAACTGCGCTGGCGTTGTACACCATTGCGGTAGGCAGTCGGAGACCGCGGCGCAATGCTGCATTGGTTAACATTGGACCCTATGGGTCCCAGGAGCCAATGACGATGTACACCGGCGGTGATGGTATGCACCGCCGTGGACGTGACCGCTGCGGACGTGATCGCCATTTTCTAGCTGTTCAATCACTCGATACCTGATCTTCAACAGGAGAGGACCTACACTGCAAGTGCTGCTGTGACCTCTGTCTGGAAGAGACAATTGCTCGTGCGTCTGGGGAAAAGGCCCCTGCCTTCACTGCAGAGGAGTTGGAGAAGCTCTTGGACGGGGTCCTCCCCCAGTACACACTACTCTACGGTCCTCCAGACCAACAGGTAAGTACACAGGGAGCACGTTGTATGGGCTATGCCTGTGTGGAGAGGGCTGGTTGTAAGAAGGAAGGGGGCACAGTTCTGCATGCATGAAGGACTGTGAATGCATGTGCCACATGGCAAGGGTAGGGATGTGGGCCACTCACTTCGATGGTGCAGTTGGTAATGACTTCTCTTCTTCCCCTGTACATTTCATGTAGGTCAGTGCCCACCAGAAGAAGGATATTTGGCGTGCCATCGCCAAGGACCCTAGGGGTCCACCACAGACGGAGCACCCACTACCAGAAAAGATGGGAGTACATTCGCCGCTGGAGCAAGAAGACGGCAGAGGCTCAGCTGGGGATGCCCGTCGAACCATGACCCCCCTGATGTTCTGGATCCTGGTTGTGGCCCACCCTGAGTTGGATGGGCGCTTGAGGGCATCACAGCTGACACAAGGGGGTGAGTACAACAACACTCAGCGGACTTTGCATGCAGTGAAGGTGTCTGGGTGGGGGAGGAGGGTTGTGGGTTTCCCTAGGGCAGGGCGAGTTCCATAGGCTAGGCCCCTCCGTAATACAGGCCATGTGGCACCCCACCTCTGTAGAGTGCCAAGTACAGGTATACATGCCCCTGTGTCATCTATGTGTGCAGATGTCGACTATAGCCATGTAGGATATATCCCAGGAATTGCATCTGTAGAGCCCAACAGCGTGGCGTAGTGCAGGGGGCTTCTGTGTCTGTATTGTCCGCCAACGGTAGCGGTAAGCCATGCACTCAACCGCTGAACAGGGCAAGCACCGCTGAACAGGTCAGAAACTGCAAACTCAAGCACCGCTGAACAGGGCAAAGACCGCCAGGGCAAGCTCCGCTGATGAAGCCCTCTGGGCACCAGTCCCCCTCCAGAACCTGTGGAGACTGTTATCCACTTGAGAGACTGTGGCTTTGCACTCCCCAGAATGGTACAGTGGGCAAACCACCCACTGTAGAGACTTGAGAGACTGTGGCTTTGCACTCTCCAGGATGGTACAGTGGGCAAACCACCCACTGTAGAGACTTGAAAGACTGTGGCTTTGCACTCCCCAGGATGGTACAGTGGGCAACCCACCCACTGTAGAGACTTGAAAGACTGTGGCTTTGCACTCCCCAGGATACATCAATGGGCATGGAGCCCCCTCGTGGATCTGCCGTGGTGCACTCATCCGGCTGAGGTGCCCCCCCTTCCCTTCCCCCTGAGGTGCCTGTTGTATTTCTATCTGATGCCCCGGCAGTGTTCTCTCCGTTTTGATCATGTATCTGGTGTGGGCCTCACCCATGCATTTTGGGCCCAGTGGTCCACGGACAATGAATGGTGCATTACCTGCACTACTAATCGTGAAGTATATTTTGTTGAATCTGTATATATATCTGTATATATTTGGTTACTGTATTTTGATATATTACAATGGTTGAACTCATTTCCTTTTGTCTTTGCATTCTTCCGGGGGGGTTGGGGGTTGTTACTGTAATGTTTGGATATGCATTGGTGTGTGTGTTGTAGTGGGTGGGTGTGGGGGTGTTGCGTGTGGGGGTCCCTGTCTTTTGCCTCCCCCTCCCCTATGTCGTAAGTGCAGTACTCACCGTTGTCTTCGCCGCCGGCATTGATGATTGTCATATAGGAGCAGGTAGACTATCGCAGGGGGAATTTGGAGTTCCGGTTCCATGGTGTTGTCGTTCCTCGTGGAATTTGTAGAGGTGAGCGTTTTCCCTTTGAAATGGCTGTTTCCGCCGTGTTTTTATCCGCGGTGAATTCGCCCCGGAAAAGGTGGCGGATTGGTAGGTTGTGATACTGTGGGCGGTACATTGTCTCCCGCCTGACTGTTGGTGGTGACTGCCAAGCTGTTTGTCTGTACCGCCGTGGTGGTCTGAGTGTTAAAGTGGCTGTCTTTGTTGGCGGTTTCCACCACGGTCATAATTCCCATTTTTTTACTACCGGCCTGTTGGCGGTCTTACCGCCGCTTTAACACCGTCCGCCAGGGTTGTAATGACCCCCTCTGTGCTCAAAAGACTGGGAGGCTGGTGGCCCGGTGCCACCCCTAGAGACCAATAGAAGATAAGTTGCAAGGATTATGCAAGCAACCCTAAGTGGCTCATGGCCACCTTGGCTTCCATTGCAGTAGAAGGCTTGAGGACTATGAGGACTGGAGCCTCTTCAGGGAAGCAGACCCCTTGCTGCCCTTCCATCTCCTCTGGAACTCTGCGGAATTTCTTGGAGTTTTTCAGCAACTCTGTGGAATTTCACTGACGGAGACTCCCCAAGCTCCCCCAAGGCCTACTCCTAAATTCTGTAGAAAACTCTTCTCTCTAGTCTAAGGAACACATACTAATAATATTCAAAAAAGCTTTGTTTGCAACAGTTCATCTCATTGATTCTTTCAGAAACTAGTCATTCTTCTGCATAAGCTGGGAACAAGTAAACCTCCAAATTTCTCATGTCTTCAGAGTGGATCATACACAACCATGTACTTGGTTTACTATAGAATCTTCTGGTTCAGACAGTTCTTATCACCAGTCACACTTACTGCCAGCTTCTTTTGTCTTTGTGAGAACGTCACTGTCAGGTGTCTAATACATAACAAATGCCTATGCACTAGCTAATAGAAGTCTTGTGGAAAATTATAGCATCTGCAGTGGGAAGAAAGAGAAACATGTCTTGTGCAAAACAACTGTTTAACTGTGTAAACAGGAGTCTTGGCCTTAAATGTGAAAGTTAACATTCAAAATGGCATCCTAATTCAATACAATAGGTTAATTTGAGTGTTTGCTTATAATGTCTAAGTGTGTGTTAAATTAAATGTGTGTATGATATTAGACATTGAAGTCAGCACTTTGCCATTAAAAGCGTTTACTTTGCAAAATGAGGAATTTTGCTCAATCAGCAGTGTTTTACATCCCATTGTTTATTCTTGCTAAGTTGGATTCCTTTTCCAATCACCAATGAAAATGGATAGCTGCACAATAGTCCCGTTATCTATTTAAGAGATGACTGTCTGCTTCAAAAATGTCCGCCAAGTTGCACCATTGAGGTTAATTTTTTTACAAAACAATTTTGGGAGGCCAGAGCATCATCCTGTGGGAAAGATTTCTCTCATAAACTAAACTTATTTTTCTTGTTCAGTAACAGTGGAATTTTGCAAGCTTCATAGACTAATTTCCAGATGAGGGCCCTGGCAGATACTATTGTTCTGAAAATTGTTCCAGCACCACAAGCAACTATAATTTGTGCAAGTAAATGCGAATCATTTTAACAACAGAATGACATCTACAAAAGTGGAATTGTGTCTGCATTCTATTGATTTATATTCTCGCATTAGTTTCTGATTCAAAGAAACAACATCTTGCAAGAGAAATCGGATAGTTTAGGACTCATGGAGCATTCGGTTCCAGTTTTGGATTCAATCGCTGCCCCCGCTGTCTTCTGCACCTCTCAGGCTCCCATTAACCTCGAGCGAGACAAGACTCTGAAATCTCAGTTGCCACTTAATCAAAAAACCTCCTTCTGCTGAGAAACAATTCCCTGTCTTTTCATCTTCGAGAGTGGACCTTATTGCCGCTGTGATTTGATTCCTGGCTGAAGGCTAAAATTATTTCCTGCCGGTGATAAGCCAGAAAGACTCATTTTTTTTGGCGAATATGCAATCAAGTTCGTGGGCACCCGTACAGAAACTACTGACCTTAATTAGAAATTCATGTAACTCAGTTGCTCCGGCTCAGATTTTACTGTCTTGGACAACTTATTTCACTGCTACAGTCAACGGACCATAGCATTCCTAAATGTAGTGCATCAGAATTATCTATCCACAAAACTTGTTGAAAAAGAGAAAGGCCTTAATGTCTCAAAGAAATCAAAGGAATTAGACAAATACAGTGCATCTGAAATCCTCTCTGTCACTGTAGCAAAGTCAAAAAAATTAATACCTAGTTTAGAGATGTAGGCCCTCATTATGACATTGGCAGTAAATCCCGCTTACCGCCACGCTGACGGCACCAACATACCACCACAGTGGTGGATATCCCTTCACCATATTATGACACACACACACCAATCTGACAGGATACAGCCACATACACAAATCCGTCAGCGATAAAGTGGCTGTCCCAAAACCCATACCATTACACCAAACAAAACAACGGACACCACATTATGACCCACGAATCACCACGATGGACATTAAACGCGATAAACCGTTGGCTGTACATATCGCCGTGCTCAGAATGGACATCCACATGCAAAACAACACCACATTGGCCAATACGAAATACACACACCTGACACCCATACACACGCCACAACCACACACCAACATCACTATAAAACACCCACCCACATTACCCACAACCTGTTACAAACACCAATAGCCACTAGCAGACTGAGAAGAAGAGCACATAGACAACTAGACACACATCACTTACACCCATACACCCCTCACGCACTCCACATCACACACCACATTACCCAACACACCCTTACTAACACACATCACACAACACACATGGCACCACAAAGGTACCTCTGTTTCACTGAGGAGGAGTTAAGGGTCATGGAGGAGAAAATTGTCAGGGTAGAGCCACAGCTCTTTGAAGCACAGGTACAGCAAATATCCATAGCAAGGAAGATGGAGCTATGGCAGAGAATAGTGGACAGGGTGAACGCCGTGGGACAGCACCCATGAACAAGGGATGACATCAGGAAGAGATGGAATGACCTATGGGGGAAGGTACGTTCCATAGCAGCAAGGCACCAGGCGTGGACCCCACCTTCTCCCCCACAGCTCACAGCATGGGAGGAGCAAGTACTGCCAATACTGCATCCTGAGGGGCTCGCTGGAGTAGCCGGAGGACTGGATACTGGCAAGTCAACATTTACTAATCATCGCCCCTCCAAAAACCTGCATGCCATCTCACACCCACACCCTCAATCCCATCACTCCACTCTAACCCACACATTGCACCTACACATCCCACTAATCTCAATCCCAAGCCCTGCATACCATACCAATGCATTGACACCCCTCCCAGCCCTGCACACCCATCACTAAAGCATGTACAGCATAGGGAAACTAACAATCCCACAACACATCAACATACACAAGCAAAAGCTGGCAGGACAACAGCAAAGATAGAGGGGAAGCCAAAGATGTACAATATGTCACACACATGAAGCATAATACATCACTTACATCCCCCAGGTACCCAAACCAATGTCAGCGGAGAGGAGGTGCCACCACTATCCAGTCCCCCAACAGAAGAGGTCCCAAGTGATGACAGTAACTCTGGATCTGGAGGACCTACCTGGCCCATCAGGGACAACTGGACAGCCGGTCACAAAAGCACAATCACAGACCACCACAGAGCCTCCCCCATCAGGATCCAACACCACAGCACCCACCCAGGGTACCCAAACCTCTGTCCCCAAGACACATCAATCAGCAGTGTGCCCACCTGTACAGGGACCCCAGGCCACACCTCGCCACCAAGACAATAAGGGACCTGGGGTCAGTGGCAGTGGGCACACCGTTCAGGAGACATGGGCACAGGGCAACAGGGACACTGGGAGGACTGCTGTGCCCCGGGGGAGGACAGGACCAGGGATCCGACTCTCCAAGAGGCACTCTCCGAGATCCTGGGAGCCTACCAACATTCCCAGGACATGATGGGCCAGATCTTTGATAACGTGCAGGAGAACTTGGCAGCTGCAGGAGGGACAGTATCAGGGGATCAGGGAGGACTTGCAAGCCATTGACAACACCCTGATCTCCATAGAGGGGTGTGGCCTACATGGCCAACATCATGAGGGAGGTAACAGCACACCAGTGGGCCCCTACCACTAGCCAGTCAACTGAACAGCCCTCCACTTCCCCTGCCACTAGTGTCCAGGAGGGCCTGCCATAGGACCCACAGGCCACTAGCACCCCTCCCCCTGCAGAAGGTGAACCAACCCCGCAAACATTCCCTGCGAACCATACAGAAGCCAGAGACACTTGCCAAGACCACCACCAGGAAATGAGACTCTCCTGATTGTCCCCCTTGTGGCCCACTCGGTCACCTTGTCCACCTTGAACTGCCATTGCTCCCCTTCCTATGTCCCCTTGGATATTGCACCTGTGCTACAAACAGACTGGAACAATACCCTGGACTTTCCTCCATCATCACCCCATTCCATTGCAATTCCCCTCAATTTCTTAGCACTACAATAAACACCCTTGGACAAAACTCGACTACTAGTATTTCATGTATTGTAAATTTGCATTGATGGAAATAGCTACATCCATTGAAAATAAACTGTACATTGTGAGAGCATAGAAAGAATTACCTGTAGCTGGCTGTAGTGATCACATCAGTGCATTGTTGTCATATCATCAACATCTGTAAAATGATAATCCATAGGTGACAGTAAGTAGAGGTAAAAAGTGGGTACTGCCAACATGCCACAGCCACACAGAATACACTAATAGTCATAGAAATGTGAAGTTGCACTGTCTCACCTGTGTGTCATTGGAAGTTCTGATGGATAACTGATGTTCTGTTGTCCACATCCTCATCCTCTGCCTCCTCATCCTCACTGTCCTCAGGGGCTACTGCTGCCACAGGGCCATCTCCAGTCTCCCTCTCCTGCAGAAAAGGTACATAGCGTCTGAGGGCCGGGTTGTGCAACATGCAGCATGCCACTACTATCTGGCAGACCTTCTCGGGTGAGAAGCACAGGGATCCACCTGTCAGATGGAGGCACCTGAACCTGGCCTTCAGGAGGCCGAAGGCCCTCTCAATGAACCTTCTGGTTGGCCCATGTGCCTCATTATAACGTTCTTCAGCCCTTGTCCTGGCATT